>NC_072398.2:163777500-164095357 GCF_028858775.2 Pan troglodytes | reverse complement strand
TTCTTGTTTTTGTTTCCCTTCCTGGCTTTCAGGCTTCTCTTTGTATTGCTTTAGAGAAAGCCTATGTCTTGCAATTCTTTCATCTGCAATCCAGTATTGTTACTCTGGAGGTTCACTGGTAGTAAGTGTGGAGAAGGGAAGTAGTCTACAATCTGATTGAGTCTCAGACTTTTAGTTAACCTGTGTCTTGGAGACATGGTGTTCACAAGTATATCTATTCCTACTTCAAGGGCATAGTTGTCTTATCCCTGCCCCTACTCCCTTCCCTGGCTGCAACATTTCCAATGGAATTCCTTAAACGCTGTTATCTTTCCTCCTTAGTTAAGAAATAAAGGCTGGTGCTAGAGTAGAATTCCCTTACCCTATTGGGGCTATAGTTTCAAAATTACCCTCTGGCAAATTTCCCCCACCCCCCATCCCCAGACTAAGTCTTTGTTAGAAAAAAAGAGGAAGGAGTGTTTTAAGGTGGATATTCTTTGCCTCCCCTACCAAGGCCACTAGCTTATCCTCAGCTCAGATCTTTAGCTCAGATCCTCAGCTCAGATCCTCACTGAAAGAATCCACTGGATTCCTAGAATGAAGCCCATGTAAGTGTGGGCCCTCTCTTTCCCATGATTGTGCTCCCCCATTAATTTTTTACTCTTATACTAGTAAAATACTCAGCCTCCAGCAATTCATGAAAATAATCATTCATGTGTTCCTCCAGTTTATGGTAAGTAACTCTTGGGAACTGTATTTCTCTGGATTGTCTGTCTCTCTAGATCTTAAGGTGGCAGTTTGCCCTTGTCACCACAGTTCTCTGATGAGCCCAAGAAAAGTTGTTAATTTTCCATTTGTCCAACTTTTTCTTGTTATAAGACAGGAGTAATGACTTTTAAACTCTCTACATATAAGAACAGAAACTGGAAGTCCACCCCAGAATTTTTTATTCAGTAGGTCTGGGAGGGGGGAAGTTACAAACATATTTTAAATATATTTTTATCTAGAAGTATATTAGAACAGGCTAATTTCAGGAATTTTGTGAGTCAGTTGTTAAACGTAGACATTACTCAAAATTAAATTATATAAACTTATTATTAAATAAATCATATTAAAAACAAAGATAATAATTACTCAAGGATCATCACTTCCTAGTTATGCTATTAAATTTTACTACTACCGTCCAGAAGTGGTGGCTCACACCTGCAATCCCAGCATTTTGGGAGGCCAAGGCGGCGGATCACTCGAGACCAGCCTGGCAAAAAAGGTGAAACCCTGTCTCTTCTAAAAATACAAAAATTAGCTGAGTGTGGTGGCAGGCACCTGTAATCCCAGCTACTTGGGAGTATGAGGCAGGAGAATGGCCTGAACCCAGGAAGCAGAGGTTGTAGTGAGCCGAGATTGCACCACTGCACTCCAGCCTGGGTGACAGAGCGAGACTTTGTCTCAAAAAAAAAAAAAATCTACTACTACCTAATTCTTGCAGTTATTTAAAATATCTATTGTATCTGTATGGTGGTGTGCTACTAAGTATCTATTTGTAACTTCCCATTCAGAAAATTTATGTTGGGAGCTTGAAATCTGCTGTGATGAGAGGATTTATAACATGGAAATTGGCAAATGCTGCAAATAAATGTTTCCTTGCCACCTGTGTAGGTAGCAAAATATTTATCAGCATACTTACTGCTTAGGCCTAAACCCTAGTCCCAGATATTGCAATTCAATTGACCTGAATTGAGACACAACTATGGGAATTTTTAAAAGGCATACCAGATGACTTTAATATGCATTCTAGAGTGAGGAAGCACTGCTCTGGTCTAAAAAAGAAGCCAGTGGGTAGAAGTAGAATTGTTTAGGTGTCATTCATTTTAGAGGCTGACTTTGTAGTTGGAATTCACCAGCAACGGCTGGGCGTGGTGGCTCACGCCTGTAATCCCAGCACTTTGGGAAGCCGAGGCAGGCAGATCACGAGGTCAGCAGTTCAAGACCAGCCTGTGCAACATGGTGAAACCCCATCTCTACTAAAAACACAAAAATTAGCCAGGCATGGTGGCAAGCGCCTGTATTCCCAGCTATTCGGGAGGCTGAGGCAGAAGAGTCACTTGAACCCGGGAGGCGGAGGTTGCAGTAAGCTGAGATCACGCCACTGAACTCTAGCCTGGGTGACAGAGCAAGACTCCGTCTAAAAAACGAAACAAAACAAAACAAAAAAATTCACCAGCAACTGGCCAAGGTGATATAAATATCTATATTGTTTTTCAAGTCTTCTGGAGGTAAATTTGTGCTACTTGTTTTTGTTTGTTTTTGATGTAGATAAGCAAAGAAAGGCTTCAAGGCAAATTGTTACATAAAGATTTAGTCTTTATGCTAAGAGTAATGCAAATCCTTTGAAGAGTTAGTTTCTAAGCAAAAGAGGATGCAATTAGTTGTGTTTCTAAAAAAATCATTCTGAATATAGTTTGGAAAAATAGATTGGAAGGTGGCAAGAATATCTACAGAGAAAGCTGGGGGAGGTAATGACAATAATCCAGTTTTCCCTGCCTCCACCTGAGAGAATGAGGGTCTCTCCTGCAGCAGACATTGCTGATTGGTTAGGTTTTTATTCCAAACCCTTTCTCTCTCTCCTTGCCTCTTTCTTTTAATAGAAATAATATAATTAATAGAAAGCTAAATACTTGATTTTCCAGGCTCTTTTAAAGCTAAGGGTGGTCATGTGACAGTTCTGGCCAATGAGATGAAAGCAGAAATATAAAGGAAGCGGAATGGCTTCTGGGAAATTTTTTACCTTCCTGAAAAATGAGAGAGATAGGATGGTGCTATTGCCCTTCTCCTTTCTGTCTTTAATGTGGATAAAATGCCCAGAGTGAGCTGGAGAAGATATTTTGAGACCATAAGAAAAGAAGAAAGGCTTTAGGAAAGAGAATAGCAGAACGGCCAATCCAAATTCTGACAAAATTAAGCCAAAAAAAAAATCAAAGCCAAAAGCTATCTCTTCTTTTAATGTGAGAAAAGTAAATATTTGTTCAATTCTTGTTAGTTGGGTATTCTGTTACTTGCTGTCAGAGTCATTCCTGTTACATCCCCCAACATCAGAAAGAAAAGTCCATAAAGCACCATTTTTCCAACCTTATATCTTCACCAGTCCCTCATTATCATTTTAAAGGAAAAAAATCCTTATTGCACTCCAAATCAAGTACCCCTCAAGTATGTAACCATTTCTCCCAGCACTTCTGATCATCCATTATTATTTCCTCATTCTTGTATCTTCATTTTCATAATCCCTTCTATTACCTCATGTTTTACCCTCTGCCTGGATTGGGCTTCCCCTACTTCTTCTCCAAACAAGTAACTAATCATCTTTAAAAACCTAATTCAAAAGTCAATAATGTTCTCTGTGAAACCTTTTTTATTTTACCTCAAAGGATTTAATCACTCCTTTCTAAGTGTTCCCATGACGTTCCACATGTTATTATGGAACTGATCACAAATGTATCAGAATTATTTGTCTCCAATTAGAAGTTGAATTTGGTGGCTCACACTGATAATCCCAGTACTTTGGGAGGCCGAGGCACACAGATCACTTGAGCCCAGGAGTTCGAGACCAGCCTGGTCAACATAGTGAAAACCTGTATCTACAATAATTACAAAAAATTAGCCAGGCACGGTGGTACATGCCTGTATTCCCAGGTACTTCGGAGGCTGAGGTGGGAGGATCGCTGGAGCCCAGGAAGCAGAGGTTGCAGTGAGCCAAGATTGCACTCCAGTCGGGGTGACAGAGTGAGACCCTGAGAAGAAGAAGAAGAAAGAAGAGGCCAGGCACACTGGCTCAGGCCTGTAATCCCAGCACTTTGGGAGGCTGAGGCGGGCAAATCATTTGAGGTCAGAAGTTTGAAACCAGCCTGGCCAACATGATGAAACCTCGTCTCTATTAAAAATACAAAAAAATTAGCCAGGCATGGTGGCGGACACCTGCAATCCCAGCTACTTGGGAGGCTGAGACAGGAGAATTGCTTGAACCCAGGAGGCGGAGGTTGCAGTGAGCTGAGATTGTGCCACTGCACGCCAGCCTGTGTGACAGAGCAAGACTCTGTCTCAAAAAAAAAAAAAGAGGAAAGAAGAAAGAAGAAGAGGAAGAGGAGAAGGAAGCAGAGGAGGAAGAGGAAGAAGAAGAAGAGCAGGGGGAGGAGGAGGAGGGAGAGGAAGAGGGGGAGAAGGAAGAGGAGGAGGAGGAAGAGGAGGAGGAGGAAGAGGAAGAGGAAGAAGAAGTGAGGAAGAAGAGGAAAGAAGAAGAGGAAAAGAGGAAGAGGAAGAAAAGGAAGAGGAAGAAGAAGAGGAAGAGGAAGCAGCAGCAGCAGCAGCAGCAGCAGCAGCAGCAGCTGAGCTCTAACACAAAGCGCCATTGGTTCCTCAGGCTGATGATTCAAAACAGTCACCCAGGGAACTTAAAAAAATAGATATTCCCCTGGTAATTCTCTTGAAGCGACTTCACAAGCCAGCATTTGGAAATCATTACCATATTTCTTTTATCTCAAGTATCCAACCAATAATAAGCATATTGACTAAATAACAGACTGTTACTGAAATAAACAAGTATATTTTCATTACCTGTGAAACTAGTCAATCTTTCCCGTTTATAGGATGGTTCTTCCAGGTCTTCTGCTATTGATTCACTTGCTGATACACTTGACTTAGAAACTGTACTGCTTCCTAAAACTGACCTTTAATAATGAATAACAAAATTACTCATTTATTTAGATGTCCTTATAGGAAACTACATATACAAATTAGAACATATTATCAGATGGAGAAATCAAATATACTATGATCATATAAGCAAAATAGATACATTAATTTTTAAATAATGAGTTGGTTTTTAATATTTCTTAAAAAGTTACTTAAAATTTATTAGTATCTTTATTTATTTTTTGAAATGGAGTCTCGCTCTGTCACCCAGGCTGTAGTGCAGTGGCATGATCTCTGCTCACTGCAACCTCTGCCTCCCAGGTTCAAGTGATTCTCCTGCCTCAGCCTCCTGAGTGGCTGGGATTACAGGCTTGCGCCACCATGTCCAGCTAATTTTTTTGTATTTTTAGTAGAGACATGGTTTCACCATGTTGGCCAGGCTGGTCTTGAACTCCTGACCTCAGGTGATCTGCCCACCTCGGCCTCCCAAAGTGCTGTGATTACAGGCGTGAACCACCGCACCCAGCCAAAATATATTTTAGAAGAAAGACATGTTAAACATGCTTAAAGTCCTTCGGTGAATTACCAATACATTTAGTACAAAAATCCAAAATACAGTCAACCTACCCAGCATATTCATCTTCATTATTAGTCTTCCTTTACTTTTTTTCTTTTATTAGTTCCTCAATCTTACAGAGCTCTCTAACTTCAGAGCCTCAGCCTGGAATACTCTTCCTTTTGTTTTTCACTTGGTTTCTGTTCACTGTTCAAATGTCATCTTAAAAATGTGATTTATTTCATTTTATAAAGGCCTTCTCAAGTTTTAACTAAAATATACATACTCAGAAATCAATGGAAGAATCCAAAAATAATTTCCTTAAACATATGAACTTAGCAGTACTCCGTGGTATTACATACTATCTTTTTTGTTCCTATTTATAGTCTCAACTGCCCATCAAAAGAGGATGTAAAGTTTATTGGAATATCTTCCTTTACCAGGTACTCCTATATTTTTGCAGGCAAATTCAGAGGCAAGCTCCAGAGAAGCATAATTGCTGTGTGTTATAAAATAAGAGAGAAATCAAACTCTAGGAGAACAGAGATTTGCATGGGAGAGGAGGGGAAAAAAGGAAAGCCACCTCTTCCTGTAAAATGCAGCTCAAAAGAAGCTGAAGAAACCTGAAGAAAAATGTCTAATGAGAATTTGAAATTAATTGTATGTGATTTTAGTCCCATCTTTTGGTTGCTCAGGAAGTCTTGAGTGAAATATATATATTTTTCACAAATGTTTTGTTGTGAGTGTATGGAAACTCTGAAGACATTAAGAGCTCTGCATTTAATTTAAAACATGAGAGGAACATAGAGATGGAACACTAGGATGATAATCAAAACTGGGTGGCTCATGCCTGTAATCCCAGCATGTTGGGAGGCCTAGGCAGGTGGATCACCTGAGGTCAGGAGTTCGAGATCAGTCTGGCTAACATGGTGACACCCCGTCTCTATTAAAAATACAAAAAATTAGCCAGGTGTAGTGGGGGGGGCGCCTGTAATCCCAGCTACTCGGGAGGCTGAGGCAGGAGAATTGCTTGAACCTGGGAGGTGGAGGTTGCAGTGAGCCAAGATGGCACCACTGCACTCCAGCCTGGGCAACAGGAGTGAAACTTGTCTCAAAAAAGAAAGAAAGAAAGAAAGAAACTGGGAGACTGGAGACAACTGATATCTAAGATTCACATTTGCAATTTAAATGGAAAGGCAATATATATGATAGAAAAAGGAACTATATAATAGTATACTCTACCTTGTAAACTGCCCTAACGTACTAGGATTTATTGTATTCTGATAAAGGCTATAGGAAGATATAAATTCTGATCCAAGTGATCCTTCTTGTGATGTCAAGAGTTTACTTGGTTTTGCTGTACCAGTAAGTGGATCTGGATGGTAAAGAGGTCGGGGAGTAACATCAGTTCCATTTATGTCAAATACCTGTTAAAAATGGTTATTTAAAATGAAATAACTAAAAAAGACAGGGCTTCTAAATAACGGCTGCTAGAAAATAGAAACAAATATGGTAGAAAAAAGATAAGTATAATGCTCCTATAATAGGATAAACATGAAAAATTGGATGCTTTAAAATGTCATGCTTAGAAAGTTTCTTAATTATGCAAAAACTTTCTTAAAATATTATTTTTGCTTTATCTATATGTAATTAATATATATTAACTTTAGGAAAATCAGAACAGTGGAAAGATAATTCATCCAGATTGTTAGTATTTTGGTGCATGTAAATTGTATGTACACGTTTTAAAGAAAACTCACTATTTTTCACTTAACATTTCATTAATAGGCATTTCCCAAGTTATTATGTGCTTTTGGTTTACAGTTCTGCACCACAAAATGATTCAGTCAACAATGGACCACATATATGACAGTGGTACCATAACATTATAACAGAACTGAAAAGTTCCTATCACCTAGTGACATCACAGTCATCATAATGTCATAGCACAACACATTACTCATGAATTTGTGGTGATGCTCGTATAAACAAACCTACTGCACTGCCAGTCATATAAAAGTATAGCAATACTATTATGCACAGTACATAATATTTGATAATAATAATAAATTATGCTTCTGGTTTATGTGCTTACGAAACTACACTTTTTAATATTTTAGAGTGTACTCCTTTTATTTCTTAAAAAAATAGTTAACTGTAAAACAGCCTCGGGCAGGTCCTTTAGTGGGTACTCTAGAAGATGATATTGTTATAAGAGATGATAGCTCCATGCATATTACTGCCCCCAAAAAACCTTCCAGTGGGACAAAATGTGGAGGCAGAAAACAGAGATATTGATACAGTTGAACTCTTTTTATATATTTATTCCTATTTTGATTTCCGTTTGGAGGGGGAGAATTTCCTATTCAAGTCCTTTGCACAATTTTTATTGAGACTTTTTTATTATTGGTAATGTATGAGTCCTTTCAGTTGTATGAGCTGCAAATGTCTTCTTTCACTCTGTGGCTTTATTTTCTTTATGGTATATTTGATGAATATGAGTTATTTTTAACGTAGTCAATTGAATCATGTTTTCCATTATGGATTGTGCTTTAGACATCTCCTTAAAAAAAACATTCCCAGCCCTGAAGTCCTATATGTTGCTTTTCATATTTAAGTCTATAATATACCCAGAATTAATTTTATATATAGGATAAGAAAGCCAATATATTTTTGTTTTATAAGAACATCCAATTGTCTCAACAAGAGTTTTTGAAAATCCTGTCCTTTCCCCATTACTCTGCAGTTCACATTTATTATAAAATAAGTGTTTATATGTGCTCAGGTCATTTGAAGACTCTCTAATTTGCTAATATTATATGTTTTATTAAGCCTGGTATCTAGGAAAGCAAGTGCTTCCACTGAGTTTTTATGCAAGTGTCTTGGCTATTTTTAGCCTTTAGCATTTACATATAAATTTTAGAATTATCTTGAAAAGTTTCTGGAAAAAATAACTTTAAAACTTGAGATTTTGATTAAAATTGCAAAGAATCTATAAATCAAAATTTAGGATAATCTTAAAATACTGACTTTTTCTCTGCACAAATATGTCTATATCTCCTTTTGTTTTGGTCCTCTTTAATGTCTTCCAATAAACTTTTATAGTTTTAAAAATATTGGTATATGCATCTTTTGTTATATTTTTCCACAAGTGCTTGATAAATGTTAGTGCTATTATAAATTGTATCATTTTAAAATGTCTAATTTTTGGATGGGCACAGTGGCTCAATGCCTGTAATCCCAGTGCTCTGGGAGGTCAAGGCAGAAGGACTGCTTGAGGCAAGGGGTTTGAGACCAGCCTGAACAACACAGCAGAATCTTGTCTTTACCAAAAATTTGAGAAAATTAGCACACACCTGTAGCCCACGCCACATGGGAGGCTAAGGCAAGAGGACTGCTTAAGCCCAGGAGTTTGAGGATATAGTGAGCTATGATTGTGCCACTGCACTTTCAGTCTGCATGATCAGAGCAAGACTCATCTCTAAAAAAATTTTTTTTCAAATAAAAAAAATCTAATTTTTGAACTATTTGTTGCTAACAAATATTCAACCCACAAATATTCAACATTTTCTTTCTTCCTTTCCAATTCTTATACATTCCATTTCTTTTTCTTACCAATTTGAACTGATTTATGTTGAATAAAAGGGGGCTCTTTTTTGAAATGCTTCACCATTTGACATGATCACTACTGTAGGATTTTATAGATGGCCTAAATAAGATGTTTAAAGTTCCTTGTGATTCTCAGTTTCATAAGAATTTTTAAAATCATGAATATTAAATGTTATCAGATACTTTCTGTGTATATTGAAATGATCATATGCTTTTTTACCACATTAAGCTGTTAATGTGGTAAATTACACTAAGGGTTTTTAAATGTTAAACCAATCTTGATATCTTGGCACAGACCAAGCTTCCTTATGATGTATTAGGCATTTGTTGTTGTTGTTGTTGTTGTTACTGAACTTTATTGGATAATACTTTATTGAGGATTTCTCTATGTTTGCAAGTGAAATTGGCATATAATATTCGTTTCTCATACTGTATTCAGGTTTTAATATCAAGGTAATGCTAGCCTCATAAAATGAGTTTTGGAGTATACCCACTTATAGTGTTCTGTTTTCATCTATGTATGTTTGACACATACCACAATTGAAGTCATCTGAATCTGGAATTATCTTTGAAGGAAGGTTTTTAAATCACTCATATAAAATTCTTTAATAGCTTCCAGTTTTCAATTTTTGTTTGTCTGCTTTGGTAAAGTGTAATTTTTTAAAAGCTTTTTTACATTTTACCTAAATTTTCAAAATTCAAAATTGAAATACAATAACATAATATGCATTAATTTGCTTTCTAAATTGCTTTTAACATGTACAATTCAATAGCTTTTAATATGTTCACATATATGTGCACCAAAATTAATTTTGGAATCTTTTTACACTTCAAGAAGAGACTCTGTATCCATTATGATCCCTGCTATGGTTTAAGTGTGTGCACCAAAAGTTCATGTGTTGGAAATGTGGTCCCAGTGCAGCAGTGTTGAAAGCTTTGACTTTGGAAGGTGACTGTGTAATGAAAGCTTGTCCTCACAAATGGATTAATCCATTCATGAATTAATGGATAAATGGGTTATCAAGGGAGTGGTTTAGTTATCACAAGAGAAGTCTGTTATAAAAGCCAGTTTCCCTCTCATAAACTTCCCTCACCATGCGACACCCTGCACCACCTCAGCTCTCTGCAGAGTCCCCACTAGCAACAAGGCCCTAACCAGATGTGGTTCCTTGACCCTGGACATCCTAGCCTCCAGAACTATAATAATATTCTTATGTTTATAAATTACCCAGTATCAGGTATTCATTTACAGAAACAGAAAACACACTAAAAAAATTAATACCAAGAAGTGGGACTAATAACAAACACCTGAAAATGTAGAAGTGGCTTTGGAACTGAGTAGTGGATAGAGGCTGGAAGAACTTGGAGAAGCAGTCTAGAAAAAGGCTGCATTGCCATAAACAGCACTAAGGGTGATTCTGGTGAGGGCTCAGAAGAGCAGACTAGAGAAAGTCTGATTCTTTTTAATTGCTTAAGTGGTTGTGAACAGAATACTGGTAGAATTTGGAATAGTAAAGACTTCTGATGAGGTCTCAGACAGAAATGAGAAATTCTTATTAGAAACCGGAATAAAGGCTGTCTTTGTTATAAAGTAGTAAACAACTTGGCAGAATTTATGGAAGGCAAAATTTAAGAGTGACAAACTAGGATACCTGGCAAAATAAATATTAATATCTAAGCAAAGTGTTCAAGATGCTGCATGGTTGCTTTTGCTTGCTTACAGTGAGATTTGAGAACAAAGGGATGAGATTTACAAAAAACAATTTATAATCAAAAGGGAAGCAAAGCAGAAAGATTTGGAAAAGTCTCAGCCTGGCCATGTAAAGAATGAACCAAGGGTGTGGCCCAGAAACCATTTGCTAAGGAGTTTAGTACAGATAGAAGGGATCATAAAGACAGTGGAAGAAGACTCCAAAGGCATTTCAGAGATCTTCTAGGTGGCTCATCCCAACACAGGCCCAGAGATCTAGGAGGGCAGAATGGTTTCAGGGGACAGGCCCTGGGTGCCCTTCAAGAGCTCACTACCCAGAACTACCTTGGGTCCCCAAATTTTGGCAAGGAGTCAGCCACCCCAGCTGTGGCACAAGTGACCCTCATTGGGGCTGTACCCACTACTCCAGAAGACGTGAGTCATAAGCCTTGGCAGCATCCACATGGCATTAATTCTGCAGGCTTACAAAAAGCAAAAGCTGTGGAGGAATTAAGATCCATCTTAATTCCAATGGATGTATCAGATGGCCTGGGAGTCTATGCAGAGATTTATCACAGGGGCAAAAACACTGCAGAAGGCCCCTAAAGGGTAATGCCTAGTGGAGACATGTGAGCAGGATTGCCACAGGACCCCAGAACTACAGAGCTATCAGCTTGCAAAGCCAGCCTGGGAGAGCTATACTGTAGACTGACCCCAGCAAAGTCACAGGGTCAGGGATGCCCAAGGCCTTGGGGACCCAATCCCTACACCAGTGTGTCCAGAAGGCAGTACATGGAGTCAAAAGATATTATTCTCCAGCTTTAAGGTTTAATGTTTGCTCTGCTGAGTTCAGACTGTTTTGAGACCTATTATTTCTGGCCTATTCTCCCTTTTAGAATGCGAATGTATATCCCATGTCTGTCCAACCATTGTATCTTGGAAGTAAATAGTTTGTTTTGATTTCACAGGCTCACAGGTAAGACTCTGGGCTTTTGAGTTGATGTTGGAATGAGTTAAGGCGTTGGGGCTACTGGGATGGAATTAATGTCTTTTACATGTGAAAAGGATGTGAATTTGGGGGCCAAGGGCAGAAAGTTATAGTTTAAATGTGTCTCTAAAAGTTATGTTAGAAACTTGGTCCCTAATGCAATAGTGTTGAGAGGTGGGACTTTTGGGAGGTGACTGGGTCAAGAGGGCTCTGCCCTCATAAATAAAAGTAGGTTATCAAGGGAGTGGATTAGTTATCATGAGAGGGGTCTGTTATAAAATCAGTTTCTCCATCTCTTGTGAGCACTCTTCACCATGTAATAACCTGCTCTACTCCAGGACCCTGCAGAGAGTCCCCCATTAGCGAGGAGATCCTCACCAGATGTGCCCACTTGACCCTGGACTTCTCAGCCTCGAGAAATGTCAGAAATACACTGCTTCATAAATTACCCAGTCTTGAGCATAACAACAGAAAACATATTAAGATAGTCCCCTAACATCTCCGCTCCCAGCCCTAGGCCACCACTAGTATCTTCATGTCTCTATAGACTTCCCTATTCAGGAGTTTGATAGTGAATGGAATCATATACTGTGCAGTATTTTGTGACTGGCTTGTCTCACTTAGCATATTTTCAAGATTCATGCATCAGTGCTTCATTCCTTTTTATGGTTGAATAATATTCTATTGTATGGCTATACAACATTTTCTTTACCCACTTTTCCATTGATGGACATTTGAGTTGTTTCCACCTTTTGTCTATTATGAATAATGCTACTAGAAACATTTGTGTATACCCTTGTGTGTGGAAATATATTTTATTTCTCTTGGGTATATACACCTAGGAGTAGGATTGCTGGTTCATATGGTAACACTGCTTAACCTCTTGAGGCACTTCCAAACTATTTTACAAAGTGGCTAATTTATATTTCCACAAGCAGTGTATGAGGGTTCTGCTTTCTTTACTTCTAACACTTGTTATGTGACTCTTTGATTCTAGCCATCTTAGTGGGTATAAAGTGAATATTTCATTGTGGGCTTGATTTCAATTTCTCTGATGACTAACAATGCCCACCATATTTTCATATGCTTTTTGATCATTTGTATATATTTTCTTGAGAAATGAGCATTCAGATTGTATGATGAATAATTATTTGTCTTTATTAATTAATTGTAAGAGTTCTTTATATATGATCCAAGCTCTTATCAGATATATGTTTCACAAATATTTTCTATTTCTGTGGGTTATCTTTTCACTCTGTATATGCTTCTGATGCAAACATTTAAAAATTTTCATAAGGTCAAATTTGGCTACTTTTTCTTTTGTTACGTATGCTTTTAGTGTCACATATAAGAATCCTATGCCAAATCCAAGGTCTTACCCCTATGTTTTCTTCTAAGAGTGTTACAGTTTTAGCTCTTAAATCTGTCTTTAATAAATTTTGAATTAGTTTGAAAATATGAGGTAAGGGTCTAAGTTCATTCTTTTCCAGGTGGTAATCCAGTTATCCTGGCACAATTTGTTCAACAGAATATCCTTTCCCCATTGAGTGATCTCGGCACTCATAAAAAATCAGTTGACTTTAGGTAAATGGGTTTATTTCTGAACTCTCAATTGTATCCCATTGATCTACATGTCTATCTTTGTGCCAATAACACATGATTTTGATTACTATTGCTTTGTAACTTTTGAAACAGTGAAGTGTGAATCGTCCTACTTTGCTCTTTTTCAGGATGATTTTGGCTCTTCTGGGTCCCCTGTGATTCCATATGAATTTTATTTTATTATTTTTTTATTTTTTTGAGACAGAGTTTTGCTCTTGTTGCCCAGGCTGGAGTGCAATGGTGCGATCTTGGCTTACGGCAACTTCTGCCTCCCAAGTTTAAGCGATTCTACTGCCTCTGCCTCCCAAGTTCAAGCAATTCTTCTGCCTCTGCCTCCCGAGTAGCTGGGATTACAGGCATACACCACCACACCCAGCTAACTTTGTATTTTTAGTAGAGATGGGGTTTTACCATGTTGTTCAGGGTGGTCTCGAACTCCTGGTCTCAGGTGATCCACCTGCCTTGGCCTCCCAAAGTGCTGGGATTACAGGTGTGAGCCACTGTGCCGGGCCCCATATGAATTTTAGAATCAGTTGTCAGTTTGTAGAAAGAAGTCAGCTGGAATTCTGATAACAATTGTGTTAAGTTTACAGATCAGTTTGGGGAGTATAACGATCTTAACAATAGGAGGTCTTTTGATCATGACCATGGGATACTTTCCCATTGAATTAGATCTTATTTAATTTCTTTCAATAACGTTTTATAGTTTTCAGAGCATACATTTTGCACTTCTTTTATTACATTTATTCCTAAGTATTTTACTGTTTTTGATGCTATTGTGAAATAAATCATTCTTAATTTTCAAATGGTTCTATGCATGTGTCTAGAAATACAATTCATTTGCATATTGATCATGTATCCGGCAACCTTACAAAACTCATTTGCAAGTCCTAATAGTTTTTTAGTGAATTCCTTAGGAGTCTGTATATATAACATCATGTCATCTGCAAATAAAGATGTTTTTACCTCTTACTTTCCAACCTGGATGCCTTTTATTTCTTTTTCTTGTCTAATTTACACGCCTAGAACCTCCATGATAATGTTGAATAGCAATGCAAGGACTTGTCTTGTTCCTGATCATAAGGAGATTAAGTGCGATTAAGTATAATGTTAGCTGTGGGGTTTTTGTAAATCCTTTGTCAAGTTGAGGAAATTCCCTTCTATTCCTAGTTTGTTGCATGTTTATATCATGAAAAGATGCTGGATTTTTTAAGATGCTTTTCCCTTCAATTTTGTTGATCTTTTTAAAGAATCAGCTTTTGTTTTCATTGATTTTCTCTATTGTTTTTCTATTCAATATTTCATTAATTTCCACCCAAATACTTTTTATTTCCTTCCTTCTGCTTATTTCATGTTATTTTGTGTTATTCACTCTTTTTTTTCAGTTTCTTCAGTTGGAAGGGTAAGTTATTTGAGATCTTTCTTCTTTCTAATACAAATGTATATCTACAAATTTCCCTCTAAGCAGTGCTTTAGCTGTATCCCATAAGCTTTGGTATGTTGTGTCTTGATTATCTATCATCTCAGAATATTTTCTGATTTTCCTTTTAATTTCTTCTTTAACTTACTGATTATTTACCTGTCACCATCACAATAGTATATTATTTCTATTAGTGAATATTTTTCTAATGTAGATTTTAATTTCATCAATGATTTTTCATTATATTTTAAGGTTGAATATTTCATTGTGTATATATACCACTTTTTGTGTATCCAGTCATTTGTGGATGAGGACTTTAGTTGCTTTCACCTTTTAGCTATTGTGCATAATGCTGATATGAAGATGGTTGTACAAATATCTGTTTGAAACTCTGCTTTTAAGTCTTTTGATATATACTCCTTCCTGAATCATACAGTAATTCTACTTTCAAGGTTTGGAGGAACCACGATACTGTTTTTCTTTCCTTTTTTCTTTTGAGAAAGGATATAGCTCTGTCATTTAGGCTAGAGTGCAGTGGCACGATCATAGCTCACTGTAGCCTTGAAATTCTGGGCTCAAGTGATTCTCCTGAGCATCTAGGCATCTAGGACTACAGGCTTTTGCCACCACACCTGGCTAATTTATTTTTTCATTTTCTTATAGAGATGGGGTCTTGCTATGTTGTTCAGGCTGGTCTCAAACTCCTGACCTCAAGCAATCCTCCTGCCTCAGCCTCCCAAAGTGCTGAGCCTGGCATCAAGCAATCTTCCTGCCTCAGCTTCTCAAAGTGCTGAGATTACAGGTGTGAGCCACCATGCCTGGCCCTACAATACCATTTTTCATAGTGGCCACACCATTTCACAATCCACTAACAGTATGCAAGGGTTTCAATTCCTCCATGTCTTACCAACAACACTTATTTTGTTTTGTTTTTTTTAATAGTAGCTGTCATAATGGGTATGAAGTGGTGTCTTACTGTGATTTTGATTTGCATTTCCCTAATGTTTAGTGATGTTGAGTATCTTTTTCTGTGTTTGTTGGTTATTTGTACATCTTCTTTGTAAAAATATCTAATCAAGTTATTTGCCCATTCTTTTAATTGGGCTGTTTCTTTGTTGTTAATTTGTAGTTATTTATATATTCTGGTTATTAGCATCTCATCAAATATATAATTTGCAAATATTTTGTACCATCCTGTGGGTTGTTTTTTCACTCTGTTAATGTCTTTTGATAGACAGAAATTTCTAATTTTAATGTAGTCCAATATATATATTTTTTTCTTTAGCTGCATATGCTTTTGTTGTCATATGCAAGAAATTGTTGGCAAATAATTTCTTTTCCCTATTTTCCTCTAGGAATTTTACAGAGTTAGCTCTTATTTGGGGTCTTTGATCCATTCTGAATTTATTTTTGCAGATGGTATAAGGTAAGGATCCAACTTCATTCTTTTCCATGTGGATATCCAGTTGTCCCAACAAGATTTGTTGACAAAACTGTCTTTTCTCCATTGCGTAATCTTGGCTTCTTTGTCAAAACCATTTGACCATATATGTGAAATTTTATTTCTGGGCCATTCCATTCCATTGGTCTATACTGTATGTTTGTCTTTATTCCACTACCACCCTGTTTGGATTACTATAGATGTGTAATAAATTTTAAAATCAGGAAGTATGAGACTTCCAACTTTGTTCTTATTCAAGATTGTTTGGGCTATTTGCATCTCTTGATATTTCATATACATTTTAGGATAGGTTTTTCTACTTCTGAAAAAATATCACTGGGATTTTGGAGGGAATGTATTGAATCTGTAAGTCACTTTAGGTAGTATTGACATCCTAACACTATTACGCCTTCCAATCTATGAACAAGAAATGTCTTTCTGTTTACTGGTGTATTCTTTCCTTTCTTTTGTGTTTTGTAGTTTTCAGCATACAAATCTTTGGCCTCCTTTGTTATGTTTATCCCTAAGTATTTTATTATTTTTGATGCTATTGTAAATGCAATCTTTTTCTTAATTTCCTTTTTGGAAATTCATTGTTAGAAATGCAACTAATTTGTGTTGTTGATTTTCTATCCTGCAACTTTGCAGAATTTTTTAGTTATGTGTGTGTGTATGTGTAATTTTTAGTTTCCTGCATATAGATCACATCAGAGAGAACTTTACTTCTTCCTTTCCGATCTGGGTGCCTTTTATTTATTTTGAGACAGAGTCTCAGTCTGTTCCTCAAGCTGGAGTACAATGGCGCTCTCTCTGCTCACTGCAACCCTCTGCCTGCCAGGTTCAAGTGATTCTCCTGCCTCAGACTCCCAAGTAGCTGGGATTACAGGCACCTGCCACGACGGCTGGCTAGTTTTTTTGTATTTTTAGTAGAGACGGGGTTTCGCCATTTGGCCAGGCTGGTCTTGAACTCCTGACCTCAAGTGATCCGCCTGCCTTGGCCTCCCAAAGAGCTGGGATTAAAGGCATAAGCCACCATGCCCAGCTGGATGCCTTTTATTTCTTTTCCTTGCTCAATTGCCCTGGCTAGGACTGCCACTACTATGTTGAAGAGAAGTGGTAAAAGCAGGCATCCTCCTTTTGTTCTTGGACCTTAGGAGAGATGCTTTCAGTCTTTCACCATTGGAGAAAATATACATATATAATAAATATTTTCACCATTGGAGAAAATAATTTTATATATATATAAATAAATGAAACATACTTTGTGTGTGTATATATACATATGCATATATATTTAAATGCATGTATTCATATATATGTGTATGTGTATATATACACATAAATAAGTGAAATACATATGTGCAAATATATAGTAGTTGTTTAATAAAATGAGAGTTGTTTTCGTTTTCTGCCATTATATATAAAGGTGCTATGAACATTCATGTAGTAGTGTTTATATAAACTTATACTTTCTTTTCTCTTGGTAAATACCTAGACATGGAATAGCTGGATGATATAGTAGGTATATGTTAACATTTAATAAGTTGACAAATAATTGTTTTCTATTTTCCATGTCTACCAGCCATGTGAGAGTTTTAGTTCCTCCACATACTTGTCAATACTTGATATGATCAGTCTTTTAATTTTAGCCATTCTAATAGGTACTTAGCAGTATTGTATGGTTTTTAATTAATACTGATCATCTTTTCATGTGCTCCCATGCTATCTGTTTATCTACTCTGGTGAAGTGTTAGCTCAAGTATTTTGCTAATTTTTAAAAATTGGGTTGTCTTAATATTGCTTTGAAGGTTGTTTATACATTTTAGTTATAAGTATTTTATCAAAATATGCTTTGTAAATAATTTTCCCCATTGTGTCACATTTCTTTGCATTCTGTTATCAATGTCTTTCAAAGAGAAAAAGTTTTAATTTTGATGAAGTCCAATTTATGAATTTTATCTTTTATGGACTCTGCTTTTAATGTCCCATCTAAACAAATGCTGAACCCATTCAAAATTATATATTATATGCTTTTCTGTATATATATAATCATTTGATTAAAAGTTTAAAAGAGTCAATTCTTAATTATGAATCTTCTAGTAAGGCAAAATAACTGACTTTATGACAAATAATTTTGTTGTATTTTCAAGACTATATTGCTGACAACAGTGAAATATAGTTGTAATGTATATAATTAATACCATAAGCAAATAGTTCTTAAGGTCATGAATAGACTTTTCTCATTCCACTCAAATATTCTTCTTATCAATAACTAGTTATAGGAGCCAAGTGTCAGTATTATGTTGTATGGAATAATATGTGGTAAAAATTAACAAAATCAGTATTTCAAAATTACGAGTGATTATCTGAAAGCAGCATATTTTCTATCTTTAACATTTCAATTGAGTTTTTCATAGTGCCATTTTCAAATAAACTCAGAATTCTAAGAATATTACCTGTGTTGTCTTTATACTGGGATTTGTTTTTTCTACAGTTTTCAGTTCAGGTGGAATAAGCACGGTTTTGGACACAGCCATTCTGCTTTGATTTGCACCAGTATATCCTTTCACTGAAGTTGCTTTCATTGTAGCAAAAAAGCTAATAGACTTCTTTGGTTGTGTGGCATTGTTCCTATATAAGAAAAATAAAATATAATGCAAAGGATTCAAGATTGAAAAGAAAAATCAACCAACAATAAAAAAGTAGATTTCCTGTAAAAACATGTGAACAATCTAAACATATAACAAAAAATAATGATAACTATTTGAAATTTTATTATGTATAAACATAGTTCTAAAGAGTTGGCATATATTACATCACTTTCTCCTCATAATTCCAAGAGGTTGCTATTAATATTATTTTATATAAAGCCACCGAGGCTTTAAGGGGAAACATTCCTACAATGGTTGAGATTTGAACCCAGGCAGTCAGATCCTAAGTCCATGCTGACTTCTCTGGGTCTTAGTTTCTTTGTCTGCAAAATGAGGATAATAATAGTACTTAACTCATAGGTTATTATGAGGATTAAATCAATTAATTTTTGAATTATGGTTAGTAAGTCCCTGGCACATAGTAAGCACACATGAGTGTGTAGTGCAGTTACATAGGCAGATTTAAACATGATTAATAAAGGCTGAGAAAGAATAGCGTGTTCCTTCCTAAATTATATACTACTTTTTTTTTTTTTTGAGACGGAGTCTCACTCTGTCACCCTGGCTGGAGTGCAGTGGCGTGATCTCGGCTCACCGCAACCTCCGCCTCCTGGGTTCAAGCGATTTGTAGGGGTGGGTTGCCCCTACACACCTGTGGGTGTTTCTCGTAAGGTGGAACGAGAGACTTGGGAAAGAAAAAGACACAGAGACAAAGTATAGAGAAAGAAATAAGGGGACCCAGGGAACCAGCGTTCAGCATATGGAGGATCCCATATGGAGGATCCCGCCAGCCTCTGAGTTCCCTTAGTATTTATTGATCATTCGTGGGTGTTTCTCGAAGAGGGGGATGTGTCAGGGTCACAAGACAATTGTGGGGAGAGGGTCAGCAGACAAACACGTGAACAAAGGTCTTTGCATCATAGACAATGTAAAGGATTAAGTGCTGTGCTTTTAGATATGCATACACATAAACATCTCAATGCTTTACATAGCAGTATTGCTGCCCGCAGGTCCCACCTCCAGCCCTAAGGCGGTTTTTCCCTATCTCAGTAGATGGAGCATACAATCGGGTTTTATACCGAGACATTCCATTGCCCAGGGACAGGCAGGAGACAGATGCCTTCCTCTTGTCTCAACTGCAAGAGGCATTCCTTCCTCTTTTACTAATCCTCCTCAGCACAGACCCTTTACGGGTGTCGGGCTGGGGGACGGTCAGGTCTTTCCCTTCCCACGAGGCCATATTTCAGACTATCACATGGGGAGAAACCTTGGACAATACCTGGCTTTCCTAGGCAGAGGTCCCTGCGGCCTTCCGCAGTTTTTGTGTCCCTGGGTACTTGAGATTAGGGAGTGGTGATGACTCTTAAGGAGCATGCTGCCTTCAAGCATCTGTTTAACAAAGCACATCTTGCACCACCCTTAATCCATTTAACTCTGAGTTGACACAGCACATGTTTCAGAGAGCACGGGGTTGGGGGTAAGGTTATAGATTAACAGAATCTCAAGGCAGAAGAATTTTTCTTAGTACATAACAAAATGGAGTCTCCTATGTCTACTTCTTCCTACACAGACACAGTAACAATCTGATCTCTCTTGCTTTTCCCCACAGCGATTCTTCTGCCTCAGCCTCCCAAGTAGCTGGGACTACAGGTGTGCACCACCATGCCTGGCTAATTTTTGCATTTTTAGTAGAGAGGGGTTTCACCATGTTGGCCAGGCTGGTCTCAAACTCCTGGCCTCGTGATCGTCTCACCTCAGCCTCCCAAAGTGCTAGGATTACAGGCATGAGCCACCGTGCCCTTTTTAATAAGAAGAGAAGTTACAATCAAAATATTTATATCCATGAAAAAATATTTTTTCACTTTTGGATTTACCCTGTAAATTCCTTAAGACAAGGACTTACCTTATCATTTTATTCCTTCTAGTACTCTGTAATATGGATTTCTATAAAATGGGTATGATCCTCCCTGAGATTATAAAAATATGCTTCCAAAGAAAACATTTTGAATAATACATTTATTTTTTAAATCATAAAAAATCTGACAAGAATAAAATATTTTTAAATAACGATCAATCCAGTTTTCATATTTTATTTTTCTTCATAGCATTTATCGTTACTTGACATTTTTTGTTGTCCACCCCTCTACAGAATGTAAGCATGTTTAGGGCAGGAACTTTGTCTTGTTCACTGCTGTATCCCTAGCACCCAGCACAGTGCCTAGTATACCATGGACACTTAATAAATATTTTTAAAATATATGAGTAAATGAATTCCATTTGTGCACTATTTCAAACTTACATTTAAGTATCCTACCCTATTCTCCTTCTATCTCTAAGGACTTAACCCCCAACATCTCTAAAAAAAATAATAAACTATCATTCATGTAAAAATTCCTTCAAATTATTTCACTACCTCCTTTAAATTCTTCTCCCACCTCCTACAAACTCACTTATCTCTTTTTTCCTTTCTCAGTAAAAGAGTTGCCATTCTTATCTAAGACTAACCTTTTATGTGAACTCTGAAACCTGTCACTGGTGCCTCAGGGACTCTTCTTCATCCATAATTCCAGGTCTCCTACCTTATTTTTTTCTCTTTTCCCTGTGAGCACAAAATTATGCCCCAATCATCTCCTCAACTTGAAAATCCTTCCTTTAACTATGTCTTCCTCTACCTATTACTATATCTCTCCTTCCTTTCAGTCCAACTTCTTAAAATGTTAGTCAGTAATACTGCCTACTACATGACTTCTCTTTTTGCTCTGTAACTACAATCTAGCTTTACTCTTTCTTCTTCAGCTGACCATTCCTTCTTAAAATTGACTTCTCAGATTAGTTTCTCTCATACCACAGACTATTCTTCAACCTCCTTGAGACCTCTAATCACCTGACCTTTCCATTTCTACCAAATAATCAGAACATTTTAGATTTCTCTTTTCTCTATTAATCTTGAATCCACAATTTATCAATTGAGTCACTCTTTTGCCATTACCTTCAACTCTCTCATTCTCTTCCTCCTTAACATTTTGCCTTACTATCCTTACAAAATCCAGTCCTCCCATTCCCTTTTCCTTTGAGCTCCCCTTTTACAGATTACATTTAGGCTCAAATCTTAGTTACCTGATTTCTCACTATATACACTATCCCTGAGTAAATTCCATGGTTTCAATGACCACAAGTACTCTACTTTCTTATGGCATTTACCTTTCTCTTCTACCATCCTCTGAAGATTTCATATCCTAAGTCACTGGCTCTATCTCTAATAGCTACTTCTGGCATAATTCTTGAGCATTTCAATATCCATGAAGGTAATCCTTCAAATACCCTGACCTCTTAGCTCCTTGAAATCTTCTCACATAAATGATTTTACCTGCCTTGCTACTTCAGACACTTACTCCCATGGTCATACATGTGGCTTTTGTTTTTAGAAGGTCAATCAGCATTTCCTATTTTTCTAGCTTATATACCCTCTCAAACTCCAATCCTTCAACAATCCTTCAACCCTATTATGACCTTCAGGCCCTTGATTCTACCATGCTTTATT
Source organism: Pan troglodytes (assembly GCF_028858775.2). Taxonomy (NCBI): domain Eukaryota; kingdom Metazoa; phylum Chordata; class Mammalia; order Primates; family Hominidae; genus Pan; species Pan troglodytes. The sequence continues at coordinate 164,073,197 of NC_072398.2, read as the reverse complement.
CCTCTACCATCTTTCTCATGCCATCTCTTCCCTCTTGAGGTTATGGTTAGTTACTTTAATTGATAGTGAATTATTATAATCATTCTTTACTTACATTCTTACCATACCTTTCCCTTCATTTCAGCATACTTGCTGGCAAAACCAAAATCATGGTTATTTCCAATTATCCTCTTACTTTGAGCCTATACCTGTATATTAACCATGTTTATAGTGTCTGTAAATTTGATACTGTAACATCTGACCTACATGCATGGGTCAAACACATGCCCTATTCTGGACAACGTGATGCTATGCCTAAGTTACCTTGTCTTGGCCTCTGGCCTCTCTTCTTGCCTCCCATCCTCTTTACTAAGAGGAGTCCTCCTCCCAGGCATGCAAACTAAGCAATCCAGAATCCACACCATTATGGGGTTTTTACACTCTGTGCCACTATACCTGTCCTAATCACCCCATGGCCAAATCTCAGACCAAGAGGGGCAGCTCCTGTGCCCCAGAACCTACTGAGATTATTCAAAGTAGCTAATCTTAAAGTTGTCTATGCTGCTTCATTCATTACTTCTGGGTAGTCCCCTGTGGTGTGGTGGGCCCCCTCTTCCTTGGAACTGTGAATAATAAACTATTTTTACAATGGCAATGACTTCCTATCTATTAGACTAACTATACCCTAAATTTTGTAATAATACACTATATTTTAACTCAACCTGTGCAGCTAAATGAAACTGGAAGAAAAATACCCAACTATGATGACAGGTCTCACTTTAAATTATGGGTCATTAACTTAATCAAGGTCCTTAATGTGCCAGCAATCTGTATTTTCTTGGTCCATTTTTTACTACACTCTTTAAGGCTATCTTATACCTTCTCTTTCTTCAAATATGAAAACCTCCTCTCACATTTTCACTCTCAGCCATCTGAATGAGAAAACTGAAGCAATCTGGTAACTTCTTCATACTCCCACTGTCACATCTATGCACTTGCCTATATCTGTGCCTATATTCTCTATTTTTTTCTTGTTACTCTGAATGAATTCTCTATTATTGCAGTTTAGGTCACTCCCTCTACATGCATACCAGATTCCATTTCTTTTCTGCCTATTCACGGACATTGCCCTAGCAGTTCTCTCTCTGCATCATTAAGTTTTTCTCTCTCTATTGGATTATTACCTTCAGCATGTAAACAAGCTGTTATTTCTCCCATCTTAAACAAATAAGAAACTTCTCTTTACTTCACCTGTCTTTCCAGCTATCAGTCATTCATGTTTCCTTTAATTATAGCAAACCCTTGGGAAAAATCTCCTATTTATTGTTTCCACCTCTCTCTACACACACACACACACACACACACACACACACACACACACACACACAGAGTCTCTCTTGAATAGAGTCTGATCAGGTTTTTGCCCTTATCATTCCATCAAAAGGATTATTACCAAGGTCCAATCACCTCCACAATACTAACTCTAATAATGGTCATTTCAATGTTTTCATCTTTCCTATCTGCAGCATTCGACCCAGCTGTTTATTCTTTTCTCTCTTTTTTTTTTTTTAACTTGGATCGTAGGACACTCTCTTTGCTTGGTTTTCCTCTTCCCTTTTCTGTGGCAATCATCCTTGCACTTCTCTTTTCTATTTACATTCACAGTCTGGTTAACTCATCTAATGCCATGACTTAAAAGTAATCTATGTGAAAATTATTCCCAAATATATGTATATCTCTAACTAGACCTCTCCTCTGTATATCTGCTTGCCTACTTGACATCACTAACTGAAACTTAGCATGTCCAAAACTAAGTTCCTGACATTAACCTCTACCACCACCACTACCACCACCACCGCCACATCACCCTCACCCCATCCAGCAAATCCACTCCTCTTGCACTCTTCCCTATTTTTGTTAAGGGCAACTTTACTCTTCCAGTTGCTTGGGTGAAAAAAAATTTTCAAAATACATCTGGAATCCATTCATTTGTCACCACTCTTGTTGCTACCATCCTGGTCCAAACACTATCCTATCTCTCTTGGATTATTGCAATAGCCTTTCGCTTCATCTTCCTACTTAACCTTGATCCCCTGAAGTTTATCCTCCACATAACAACCACAATGACCTCTTTAAAACACATGTAAGGGTTGGGCACAGTGACTTATGCCTGTAATCCCAGTACTTTGGAAGATTGAGGCAGGAGGATTGCTTGAGGTCTGGAGTTCAAGGTTACAGTGAGCTATGATTATGCCACTGTACTCCAGCCTGGGCAACAGAGCGAGACCCTGTCTCAAACAAATATAGAACAATAAGATAAAATAAAATAAAAATAAATAAAATAAAATATGACTACTCGAAATCCTTCATTTACCATCCCATTCAGAATAAAAGCCTAAGTCCTTACTATGACTTAAAAAGTCTTACATGCATACAGCTAGGCCTCTGATTTCATCTTTCGTGATCTCTTCCTTGTTTACTCTGCTTCAGCCATAGTGGCATCCTTTATATTCATGCTGGGAACATTTTCATATCAAAGACTTGAATTTATGTTTCCTTTGCCTGAAATGCTCTTTCTCATACAGGTACATACTTAGCATCCTCACTTTCTTTAGGTCTTTAATGAAAAACTACCCTCTCCCCACCTGCCCTAATCACTCCATGGCCAAATGCCAGAACAACAGGGGCAGCCCCTGTGCCTCAGGCCTTCCGTGGCTTCCCTTTCTAAAATGTCAAAATTCTCTCTCAAGTACTTCACATCTTCTTGCCTTATTTTTCTCCTTAGAACTTTTTACTATCTAACATAGTATATCTTTAACTTATTTATCTTGTGAATCAGTTATTGCTTCCCCTTGGAATCTAAGTTCCATGAGGGTAGGAACTTTAGGCTCTTTCATTCCCTGTTGTATCCCTAATGCTTACAACAGTACCCAAGTGTGGAAAAAACATAAACTGTTTTTGCTCTGCTCTCACACCACAACAATCAATACAGATTTCTGTGGCCAAATGCGTAGGGTTTCTCCCCACACACCAACTAAACAATCAGTTCCGCAGTGGATACCATCTGGGTGTCCTCCAATTCAATTCCAGCACTATCTACCTGAAGATAGTCTCAGATCCTACAGGCAGAGAGCTCAGTCCCATAAGACTACCTCTGACTTCGAATGGCAGTTGAAAAAATAGGTTGTGGCCTGTTTCTGAATGACCTGCTATAAAATCAGGGTTCCCACAACCCTCTCCCTGGGTTCAGTTGATTTGCTAGAGTGGATCACAGAACTCAGAGAAACACTTACTTTTACTGGTTTATTATAAAGTATATTACAATGGATACAGATTAAAAGATGCATACGGCAAGGGAAGAGCCAGTAGCTTACATGCTCTCTCTGGGCACACCACCTTTCAGAAACCTCCATGTGCCCAGCTATCCAGAAGCTCTCTGAACCCAGTCCTTTTGGTTTTTATGGAGGTTTTATTAAGTAGGCATGATTGATGAAACTGTTGGCTATTGGTGATCAACTTAACATTCAGCCTCTCTCCCCTCCCTGAAGGTTTGGTTGGTGGGGCTGAAGGTCCCAACCCTATAATCATGCTTTTGTCTTCCAGATGACTAACCCCCATCCTGAAGCTACCTAGAAGGTACTAGCCATGGTCAACTCATTAGCATACAAAAAGACAACACTCTGGAGATTCTAAGGACCATTTGATCAAAGACCAAATAAATATTTGTTTTACAATATCACAGTACATAATACAGTGGCTGTTTAATACATTTATTGAAACAATGAATAATCTCCAAATCATTATATCCAACTCAAAATATTGCCTTACTCTTCATACTTGTGAAAGGGAAGTATCTTGGCCTCCAAAATTACTAAGCTAAGGAAGGAGTCAAGCTGAGAAATGCTCAGGATAAACCTGCCTTCCATTCTATTCAAAGTCATCCCTCTGCTCACTGAGATAGATGCATATTTTTTTCTTTTCTTTGAGACAGAGTCTCACTCTGTTGCCCAGGCTGGAGTGCAGTGGCTCAATCTTGGCTCACTGCAACCTCTGCCTCCAAGGTTCAAGTGATTCTCCTGCCTCAGTCTCCCAAGTAGCTGGGATTATAGGCGTGTATCACCACACCTGGCTAATTTTTGTATTTTCAGTGGAGACAGGTTTTTGCCACATTGGTCAGGCTGGTCTCAAACTCCTGACCTCAGGATCTGCCCGCCTTGGTCTCCCAAAGTGCTGGGATTACAGGCATAAGCCACCGTGCCCAGCTGATAGATGCATTTTCTGATTGCCTCCTTTGGAAAGGCTTATCAGAAACTCAAAAGAATGAAGCCGGGCACGGTGGCTCACACATGTAAACCCAGCACTTTGGGAACAGATTACTTGACGTCAGGAGTTTCAGACCAGCGTGGCCAACATGTGGAAACCTCATGTCTACAAAAAAAAAAAAATTAGCTGAGTGTGGTGGCACACACCTGTAATCCCAGCTACTTGGGAGGCTGAGGCAGGAGAATCGCTTGAATCTGGGAGGTAGTGGCTATAGTGAGCCAAGATCACACCACTGCACTCCAGCTTGGGGCGACAGAGTGCGACTGTGTCTCAAAAAAAAAAAGAAACTCAAAAGACTGCAGCCATTTGTCTCTCACCTACCTGTGACCTGGAAGCCTTCTCTCTGCTTCGAGTTGTTCCACCTTTCTGGATGGAACCAATGTACTTCTTACATATACTGAATGATGTCTCATGCCTCCGGAAAATGTATAAAACCAAGCTGTGCTCCAACCATCTTCGGCACATGTTTCCAGGACTTCCTGAGGCTGAGTCACGGGCGCGCATGCTCAACCTTGGCCAGATAAACTTTCTAAATTAACTGAGACCTGTCTCAAATTTTTGGGGTTCACATTTTGGTAACCACAAAGGGATTCTGAGCGTGGATGCCCCTGACCTTTGACAAATTTCCTATCAGTGCTTGTTAACAGCATGAGCTAACTTTATGGCTCAAACCAATAGGGCCATTTGCTGAGGTCTGAGAGCACCCCCTTCAGAGAATCCCTGATCTCCCAAAATTTGCTAGAGATCTAAAGTTTATTTTGCTGTACAACTCCCTTTTTTTTGGAGTTTTACTTCCTTCCAACACAAGAATGGCAAGTTTTTCCTGCTTCCGTGACGATGGAAGGCAGGTAACTCCTTTATGGAGTTTGAGCTTGCTTCCAACAGGGAAAATGAGGGTTTGTTTGTTTGTTTGTTTTTTCTTTCCTGCTTCTAAGATGGTAGAAAGCAGTCTTCAGCCTGAGACCCATCCCTAGGTAAGTAACTGACTTGGGGTTTTCCTTGGCTCAAGTTAAGATTAACAACCAGCTGGTCTTAATTTCTCCTCACAATTAGAGCGCTCAGTGATGATATTGTTGGGGATTTTTGTTGTTGTTTGTTCTGGTTTGAAGTTGTTGTTTAAGGATCCTAATTCTAGTTCAAAGATGCATTCTACAAAGTCTTCATTGCTTTTTCTCCCAAATTTAATCTTAATTCGGTTTGTCTGTGTGCATTTGGATGAGGAACTGAACTGTTGTTTTCATATGTTAATGAGAGACTGAGTTTTCTCAGCTCCAAAGGAAAAGGGCATTTGCTCCTCCAAACTGAAAGGTGCCCCTGGGTACCCTGGGGCCTCGTGGGAGTATCTGGGCAATTGTGGCCCTGCAGGGAAATCCCCAACAAAAATTAATTTTAAAAATGGCTTGTCCAGGAAATATATATAAGGGCTGATGACCCAGCATTTTGAGCCCTCTCTGAGGTCACAGACCTCTGGAGAGAGAAACTGAGACACAGTAAGAAGGTGGAGGCCGGGCGCGGTGGCTCACGCCTGTAATTCCAGCACTTTGGGAGGCCGAGGCCGGCGAATCACGAGGTCAGGAGATCGAGACCATCCTGGCTAACATAGTGAAACCCCATCTCTACTAAAAATACAAAAAATTAGGCAGGCGTGGTGGCGGGCACCTGTAGTCCCAGCTACTCGGGAGGCTGAGGCAGGAGAACGGTGTGAACCCGGGGGGGGGGGGGGGGGGGCGCGGAGGTTGCAGTGAGCCGAGCTCGCGCCACTGCACTCCAGCCTGGGCAACAGAGCAAAACTCCGTCTCAAAAAAACAAACAAAAAAAAAAGGTGGAAACGACTCAGTGGTGACACACAGTGGAGTCCTGTCCACAAACAGCACATATCAATCCACCACACAAAAACCCCAGGCCACAGCTCTGTTCCTCCTTTAGAAAAAAAAAAAAAACAATAAAAAAATAAAAAAATAAAAAGTGGGAAATAAATAATCTAAGAGTGAGGTGAAAACAAGCAGAATGCATCTTCCTAGCACTCCATAGGTTTCACGGCACCTCTACTTGCCAAAGTTTACGTAAAATGGAAATAATATGGTCTTTGTGCACATTTACAAGGTCAACCTGCAAACTATAGAGTTCCTAAGTCCTCTTTTTCTCTATTTTTTTTCCTTTTCTGCCTGCTCTAAATCTGCTGTTACTTTTCTGTTAAGATAAAAACCAGTTTTGATCCAACAAGTTCTTTTAGCAAGCCAGTGAATTTGTATTTATCTCGTGGCTAAAAGTTCTGAAGTAAAAGCTATAGAATCTGTGTGTATGTGCATTAAAAAGACTTTTATAATTTCTACAATTTTATGTTTAATGTCAATTAAATCCGTTTTCATTTCCTTCTAGCACATAAAACTTTTTCTCTCCGCATCTTCTAATGTAAATTTTGCCATCTGACTTTCACCTGAGTTGTTTCCTTTAACATGCACATTTAAGGCTATTTAGCTGACAACTGCCCAGGGTTGTGAAACAGGTTATCAAGAATCAGAAAATCTAAGATAGGAAAAAACGAAAAAAAAAAAAAAGGTTTTCATGAATCTATAAAATGTACTTCTATTTGCATGCCTAATATGTCTATGTATTTATGTGTTGTGTACACAATGTTTCATTACTAAAAATATATAAAAGAGCTCTAATTAATTGGCTTAAAAATAAAAGCACTTAAATCAGGTACTAAAAAGGAAAAGACTAGTCAAATGCTTTTTCGAGTTTATGTAACTTAAGTAAAATCTTTAATAAATAAGCTAGCTTTAAAATTACTGGTAAAGTAACATTAGAAATGTCCTAAGAATTGCCAGCATACATTTTGTTTGCATTTATTAATCAAGCAATTTCATACTTATCCCTGACAAATACTATATGGTGTCAAAATTTGGCAAAGGGTTTATAAAACCATAAACCCAGCCCAAGACAGAATGACCTTTGCTCTGTAATCTTTAATAAATAAGACATTAATATTGGCTTAATGAAAATAGCTCATCTTGAATTATTTAGTAAGATTACCATAACTTCTAAACCTGTGGCTTTAGGCATTCTAGTCCACAGGCAATAAGGAGGTTTGTTTTGGGAAAGAACTGTTAACATCTTTGTTTCAAAGCTAAACTATAAACTAAGTACCTCCCAAAGTTACTTTCGCCTGTGCCCAGGAATGAACAAGGACAGCTTGGAGGTTAGAAGCAAGATGGAGTCAGTTAGGTCATATATTTTTCACTGTCTCAGTTATAATTTTGCAATGGCGGTTTCATAACTTTAAATCATGACTATTGCAGTTTTCATAGGTCATATAGGTAAACAATTAAAATAATTAGGTAAATGTAATGGAATAAATACTTGTAGACAAACTTATAATTTAGAATCTAAGGTTATATTAAATTCAATAATTGATATTTCATTATTTACTTTCCAAAAAGTTTATATTGTAGAAAAACATTCTTGGTAAAAATAAAAAAGAGTGTATCATTTTAAAAAAACGGTGAACAAGTTTTGTCTAATTCAAAGTTTATTTAAAGGTTATATATAAAACAAGGTAAAAGGAAACAGGAAATAACAGAAATGTAAAGAAAGTTATAAAAATAAAGAGGTTTTTGTGTGGTAAGAAAGCTTAAAGAGAATAATTTTACATGAGAAAAAAAATCTTTGGTCAAGCACAGTGGCTCACGTCTGTAATCCAACACTTTGGGAGGCTGAGGTGGGCGGGTCACCTGAGGCCAGGAGTTTGAGACCAGTCTGGCCAACACGGCAAAGCCCCATCTCTACTAAAAATACAAAAATTAGCTAGGTGTGGTGGTGTGCACCTGTAATCCATCTACCTGGGAGACTGAGGAAGGAGAATTGCTTAAACCCCAGGAGGTGGAGCCTGGGCAACAGAGCAAGACTCTGTCTAAAAAAAAAAAAAAAAAAAAAAAAAGAATCCCATATGGTAAATTTAGTCCTAAAATAAAATGACTGGTTGTTTAAGAAGGAGGGATGTTCAGCACAAACCAGAGAGTTCAAGCATATCATGAATAATCGGTGTAAATCACAATAAGAGGATTTATTTAAAAAAAAAACTTTTATATGGTCAAGTTGTCATATTGTTTTGGTTTGCTTACGAATAAAAAAATTGAGATTAAATTTTTTTTAAATTAAGGTTATTACATCCATGTATCTTTCTGTATGTACTCCTAAAGTACTTGTGACATTAAGTTACAGGGTTTTGACTCCTGGGTCTAAAAGGACAAGTCCTGCTAAATCTTAACACTGACAGCAATTAAAGCCTTATCTCCAGGCCCCATAGAAGATGCTAATCAAAATAAATGGCATCCCTGAGACACACGGCCAATAATTAAAGCCATTCAACTCTTCAAGGTCCCGTGACTGTTGTGAAAGAGGTTGGAATGTGGGATTTTAAGGGCTGATTTTAAGAGATAAAATAAGTTCAGTTTCTCTATAATCATTACTGTCAAAGGCACAGTGATGCAAGACCAGTATATGGGCCCCTGTGTCAGATTAACAGGGTTTTCTTGAAGCATTAACCAACTCCTTAATAAAGGTTATAAAAGGCATTTGGAAGCTGTATTGCTTTATGTTATGGTCAAAATTAAAATTTTATAGTTTATAAAATTTTGAAAAATAAATTTAATTGGCTTCATGCTGTTTTAATTAGGGCTTGTTCGGAAAATTATGTCTCCTTTCTCAAAGAATGAAGATTTTTGCCTTTTTTTTTTTGAATTCTTTATCACTTTCGTTAAATGAATGACTTATTTTACAATGACCTATGATCCTATTTCATGGTATCAAGTCTTTTAAACCTTTGATATTTTACAAACTTTCCAAAATCAATTTATAAATTGTCTTTTCCTGACCTAATTAATCCTTTAAGATATTAGGTCCCCTAAAGTCCAAAAATGACATAATTTGGCTTATTTGGTATAAAAATTAGACAGGAAGCATTGTCAAATATGAAATGATGTTTGGTTTTCTTTGGGCTATATTTGTATAAATGTTATTGGCATGTGTTCCAAAATGATGGGAAACTCCTATAATTCTGATTTAACTTAGTGTACATTATCAGTAATTGTAATTGTTGTTAAATTATTGTGTGCCACAGAGGTAACACATTTGTCAATTGTGTCTTTGATTATGGCTGCCCTAAAATTTTTGTCATCCATGGACAATTGTTGTCTTGTTTTGGTCCTTTTTAGGTGGTTCTATAATCAACTATGGAACTCTAGCAGGTGTTCTTAAATGCAAGTTTCTGATAACTTTGCAGATTGTGACATTAGAATAGAGGGGGAAAAAAACTTGCAGGATTCTCATGGAGAGCTGAAGTGTTCATGACTATCAAGCAGAACAGGAGTTAACTCCATAAACTGAACTGACAGGAGACTAAAGCAATCTTTTCAACTCTTGCTTTAAATGTTGCTTATCCTTTGTTTTTTAGTCTTCAAACTTTTCTTTTGAGCTATTGACAGCTTTTAAGAGTTTAGTATACTCCTATGAACAAAATTTTGAGCATATTTTTCACTACCTGATTTCTCCAGAATTTGGAAATATTTGTGAGTATTCTTAACTTATGGTAATACAGTCATCTGCACAAGTGCAATAAGAATCTGTTTTAATTTGTAACAGGACACAATTGGAGAAATTGGTTATTTTACCAAGGCTTTGACTGAAATGGTGTGCTTTCTTTTAAGGAATCAAGCGTGACTTATGGAACCAATAAAGCCCTTGGAAAAACTGGCCTCATATTTTGTGTACATAGTCCCTGTACAGGGTTTCTGACCTGTGTTAAGTGAAGAATGTCACTTTCTGACAGGCCCAGAAGCCTCAGGTTTATCTTGGAACCTCAAGAGGAGAGGAAATTCACCCAACTCATAGGTATTTGATTGCATAAATCCATGGCTGGGCTTGGCTTTAAAAGAGTCTTATCTGAGATTTCTCCTATGAAAGTCCAAAAAAGCCAGTTTAAAAGCCTATGTAAAAATTTTCTTGTTGCACTGTATAGAAATAATTAGGCCAAGTATAATAAAGCAAACCAGTTGTACCATGATTTGTCTTTAGTAAAAATGGGAAACTGGAGAGAAAAATTATGTTTCAAAACTATAGTAGACCTGTTGTTAGATTCTAGTCTTTCCTAATGCTTTCTCAATGTTTATTATTTTCTACAGTTTGGACCAAATTCTAATTTTTCTTGGCCACAAGTCTTCAAAATAATGTTATCAATTTTCTTCCTTCTTTTTTGCCCCATTTTTCCTAAGTTGGAGTCACTGAAAACTATGCTGTGCTTTCTTAAAGCCCTGTGAACTGAAGCCAGACAACTTAAACTTCAGAAGAAAATAAACAGCAACCTATTTACATACATAAGCCACTTTCATACCTACTTACTGATGTATGGACTTCAGAGTAATATAGCCTATATCAATTTTTCCAGGATTGTTCTTTTGTTGTTGTTTTTCTCCCTTCCTCCCCTGTTTCCTCTTCATAGGACATGAGACTTCACAATCTGCTAAAAATGAGCTTTGGGACCTAACCCATCTAGGAACAAACTGTCCTAGCCATGAGAGATCAGATAAAACCTGAGACCAGAGACTCATTTTCTTCTAAAATGTTTTCTCCAAAAGATTTTTTTAAAAAGAAATGGGGGAAATGTAAAAGGAAAATATTTTGGGCCCCAAAATTACTAAGCTAAGGGAGAATTCAAGCTGGGAACTGCTCAAGACAAACCTGCCTCCCATTCTATTCAATGTCATCCCTCTGCTCACTGATGCATATTCTGATTGCTTCCTTTGGAAAGGCTTATCAGAAACTCAAAAGAATGCAACCATTTGTCTCTCACCTACCTGTGACCTGGATGCCCCCTCCCTGCTTCAAGTTGTCCCTGCCTTTCTGGATGGAACCAATGTACTTCTTACATATATTGATTGATGTCTCATGCCTCCCTAAAATGTATAAAACCAAGACATGCCCTGACCACCTTAGGCACATGTTGCCAGTACTTCCTGGGGCTGTATCATGGGTACACATCCTGAACCTTGGCACAATAAACTTTCTAAATTAACTGAGACCTGTCTCAAATTCTCAGGTTCACATACTCATGTGAATAATTGACTACTAGATAGCTCTAGTCTAACAGCCATCTCAAAGTGAATATATGGACAATAAAATAATCTCACATTAACTCATAAAACAGTTCTTCCTCTATTTAAGGAGAACAAACAACTACCTTGGAAATTGGAGACAAGTTGAAAACAGAGAATCGCAACCTACTGGGAGCAGAAAATGCCACTGAAGCCAGCAACTTAAAAGACAACTAGCTAACTACTGAAGAGTTGAGTGTAGACTAGCTTGAGAGAGAAAATATTCTGGGGATCCCATGGGGGGCCCCTACACTTTCATGAGCTTTACCTCCATGTGCCCACAAAGTTCTCAGGATAAAGATTAAAGAAAAACTTCCTCATGGTTCTAGCAGGTGGATAGGAAGTAATCTTTCTGAAATACACCTAGAATGTTATGTTCTCCTTAACAAACACCTGCCCTCAAGGACAACTACTTTACCAGAGCCTAACTAGAGTTTTATCAGGGCCTAACTGACATGGGGGAACAGAAATACCCAACTCTGGCCCCCAATAGCCATCTTTTCGCCCCAAAGAAAAAATGTACTGAAAAGCACTTGTCAAGTCTCATCCCAGGAACAAGGGCCCATGAAAACACTAAGAGCTAATCATAGGATTGTCCAACCCTTCCCCTCCCACTACATCTTCCCACTGATAGGAATAGGAAGCAGGGAAATTCTGGGCAGAAGAAGGCAGGTCCCTGGCGAGGGCCCCACCCTCAAGCCTGGAATCATGGCCCAAAGTGAGAACATACATCTGTGTTTTCCTGCTTGAATGCTGCCTTTTCAAAACCACCCATGGCCCGCCCTGTCCCACTATCCTGCACGCATAAAAACCCCAGCCTCAGCCAGCAGAAAGAGAAGCAGCTGGACGTTGGAAGTCAGAGAGAAGTGGCTTGACTTCAGAGGGACAGCTTGATGGTGTAGCTCTGAAGAGGAATCTGGCTGGGGACGGCTGAACTTCAGGGGAAGATTACCTTCCCGTTCCGTCCCCTTTTCAGCTCCTCTTCCCACTGAGAAGCACTTTCACGCAATAAAATACCCTGCATTTACCAGCTTCAACTCTCATGCGACCTCATTCCTCCTGGACACTGGACAAGAACTCAGGTGCCATGAGTGTGGGTGCAAAAGGCTGTCATGCTGACCCTCCACTGAGCTGTTAACACTTACGCTGTCTGTAGATGGCAAAGCTAAAAGGGCACTATAACACCTCCTCTGGGGTTTTGGGCATCGTGGGTACCCTCCCCTAGATACTGTTGGGGAGTGAGTATGCAGTTCGCTCTTGAAGGTGCCCAAAAGCACTCACCCTGGCTCCTGCACCCACTCACCTGTGCTCTACCTCCCTCAAGGGGTGGAACAGCGAGTGAGTGGAGTTCACTCCTGCCAGCGCCTGTGCACTCCAGTTCCCACCTGTGAAGGAGTCACTATCCTGCTTCACCACCATATCTACAGGGCTCCTGTATAATAATTAGATTACAATGGAAAGAACTGCAAGGCTGAATCTATTTAAGGAGTCCCTAGGGAAATTGTAAAAGACAGAAACAAGGACAGTAGAGGAAACTGATGCCTTACACATTTACAACTAAACAGTAAACATAGCCTGATTCCTAGCCACACAAACATAAAACACACTATCAGCCTATTTAATCTCAGTTCATATTATCTATACAATATGTTCAGCTTTCAACAAAAAATTGTAAGGCATATCAAAACGTACAAAAACAGTGTGAAGAGACAAAGCAAGTATCAGAACCACACTTGGATATGACAGATATTTTATAACTGTAAGACTATGAATTTAAAATAATTGTGATTAATATGCTAAGGGTTCTAATGGAAAAAATGGATAACATTCAAGAACAGGTGAGTAATGTAAGCAGAGATAAAAACATTAAATAAGAATCAAAAGGAAACAAGAACATGTAAGGAATATAAAGGCACTGGACAGAGAAATAGGATGAAGAGGTGAACAATCAGCAGTTATTTTTATTGCAATGGGAGACTCGTCCAGTATTGTAAAGCTAAAGGCAAGAATCTAACACAGGAAAAGACAAAGTGGAAAACTGACACATATTTGCTTCATGAGATCCTTTCCAAGGTCAGGATTAAGCCCTAAAAGAAGGAAGATGAGAAATAACAAATTAGGCCAAACCAAAAGGTTGTAAACTTGTCTGTGAAACTTCGTTTTAATTAGGTAACATGGCTACTGCAAAAAGTGAAGGTTATACTACTTCCCGTCTCCCACCCCATTCTTTCCTTAATAGATGTTATGAAATTGTCAACATTTAAGAAACTCCCAAAGGAATTTTTCTTAGACATCATACTATGAGAGTTGGACAGTTTTTGTATTTTTCAATTTAATAAAGTCAATTTAATTTTACATTAAAATTTCCATACCTTAAGGTGAAAACAAAAACCATACAAGATAAGCAGTAACAAATGTTACTGAAGTAAACACTCATTCATTCAGCAAATATTTATTCAGCACCTTCTTCATTCTAGGCAATGGATACAGTAGTGAACAAAACAAAAATCTCTGCCTTTTTGGAGTACTATCCTTAGGTGAAGATGGATGAATAAGCAGGTACACAATAAACTTGTAGAAATTTTTTTTTTTTTTTTTGAGGTGGAATCTCACTCTGTCGACCAGGCTGGAGTACAATGGCAGTGATCACGGATCACTACAACATCACCTTCCCGGTCTCAGGTAATCTTCCCACCTCAGTCTCCCAAGTAGCTAGGACTACAGGCACATGCCACCACGCCTGGCTCAATTTTTTGTAGAAATGGGGGTTTGCCACGTTGCCCAGGCTGGTTGTGGACTCCCAAGCTCAAGCAATTTGCCCACTGGTTGTGAACTCCCAAGCTCAAGCAATTTGCCCACTTCAGCCTCATAAAGTGGTGGAATTACAGGCATGAGCCACTGCGCCTGGCAGGAATAAATTTTACGGAAAAATTCAAGCAAAGGTGAGGGACTGAAGAGCTCCAAAGGTGAAGTATTATTACTTTATATGGGGTGGTTAAAGGACTCTTTGACACAGTGACACCTAAAGGAGGTGAGTCATGAGGTTATCTGGGGGCACAATATTCCAAAAAACTGCATATGCACAGGCTCCAAAGAGGGAATATAGTGTGCCTGATGTGTTGTGGGACAACGTGGGATGTAATCAGGCAAGGGGAAGAGTCCATAGTGAGATCCTGTGGGGCCCTGTAAAGAGTTTTACTGAGTGAAATGGAAAAAACTTGAGAAATGTTTTGAGCAGAACCACATTGATTACTACCTGGAGGGTGTTGGTTTGATACCAACACCTGGAGGTGGGTATCACAATGTAACACAGTGATTTACATGGGAGTGGTAGTCTGGATTTATTTGGCAGGTAGAAATGGTAAAATTTGCTTATGGAGTGAGGTATAAGATAGAAGTCAAGGGTAATCCCAAGGTTTTTCCCCTGAGTAAGTGAAAGAGTGGAATTTGCCATTTACTAAAATGAGAAAGATTGCAGTTAATTAGGAAAGACAGAAAATATTATATATTTGGTTTGAGATGTTTATTAACTTATAAGTGCAGGTGTTTTTTCTTAAAGTCTGTTTTCTTGGGAGAGGTCTTAGCCAGAGATTAACATTTGTGAATCATCATTATAGGTGATATTAAAGACATCAGAATGAAGAGGTTTATGGACTGACCCAGCAATACCAATACAGTCCTGGATCATCAACAATGAATCACATATACAATGGTGATCTGGTAGCAGAGCTGAAAAATTCCTATTGTCTAACAACGTTGTAGCTGTCACAACATTCAAGCACAAGACATTACCTTTTCTATGTTTACATACACAAATACTTAGCATTGTGTTACAATTGCCTACAGTATTCAGTACAGTAACATGCTATGCAGGTTGGTAGCCTAGAAGCAACAAATGCATTTTCATCATTATGCAAACACCATTTAGTGTACTTACACAAACCTAGATGTATAGCCTACTATAGCTTAGGTGTACAGTCTACTATACAATTGTAGCCTAGGTGTATAGTAGCCCATACAACTACGTTTGTGTAAGTACACTAGAAGATATTTGCAAAATGCTGAAATTGCCTAACAAGGTATTTCTCAGAAGGTATCACCATCGATGCATGACTGTATTTAGTTATGGTAGTGAGGAACAGATACCAAAGGATCTGGGAAAGGTGAAACCATGAACCAAGACAAGAACTAGGAAGAGTGGTTTCTCAGAACCCAAATAAAGCTTTTCAAAGATCGAGAAGCGATAAACCCGACCAACACTGCTTCATTCAAAAAGAATGAAACTGTGGATCAGCCATTGTATTTGGTTGCATGGCTATTGCTGGCTTTCATAGAAGCTGTTTTGGTGGAGCGGTAGGATGGACAAAAGCGTGAGTACCATATTCAAGAGAGAATGCAAGGTTCTCTCCCAAGAACTCTCAACAAGTTCCGCTGAAGAAAGATTAGCTGAGGTGGAGGAGATTGGAGAGGGGAAGAGAAAACTAATTAATTAGGGAATTTTGGGGGAACTTAGTGGGCAGCATTACGGGTAGCGCTAAGGAACCATTTAAAGTAAGACAAGTCCACACAGCTGTGTGCTTTTCTACAGTCTTGTTCAACTGCTGCATAACAATAGAATGTTGGAAGCAGGAATTAGTTTTAAGGTAAGATGGTATTGACGAAACGACAATAA
This sequence comes from Pan troglodytes, assembly GCF_028858775.2. NCBI lineage: Eukaryota > Metazoa > Chordata > Mammalia > Primates > Hominidae > Pan > Pan troglodytes. The sequence goes on along the minus strand of NC_072398.2, from coordinate 164,057,072 downwards.
AATACCTCTACTACAGAGCACAGCAATGTTCGGCCTGGTGGCTCACAGAAGCTGAGGCTCTTGAACGTCTGGGCACAGCATGAAAGCATCAAGGTTGAGAGATTGCAGGCCTTAACAAACTAGAAGTGCTAGAAGGATGGTTCTAAACCAGGTCTTTTCTCACAGAGCAAGCACAGCAATAGATATTTATTTTATCTTATTTTTTAGACAGTCTCGCTCTGTTGCTCAGGCTGGAGTGCAACGGCACGATCTCGGCTCACTGCAACCTCCGCCTTCCGGGTTCAAGCGATTCTCCTGCCTCAGCCTCCCAAGTAGCTGGGATTACAGGCATGAGCCACCACGTCCGGCTAACTTTTTGTATTTTTAGTACAGACGGGGTTTCACCATGTTGGCCAGCCTGGACGCTAACTTCTGACCTCAGGTGATCCACCCCACTCGGCCTCCCAAAGTGCTGGGATTACAGGTGTGAGCCACCGCGCCCAGTCCAGTAGATTCTTTTAAAGACTGCGGTAGGTCGATAAAGGAGACATTGTGGCCTAGGAGCTTCAAGGTCTACAGACTGAACCCAGTTAGGGTAGGGCCCCTTTCCAAATCCAGAAATAGTATCTATTAATAGCAGGGCTCCCTCCGGGTCCCAGGGGGATGGACTACGGTTTTAGCGCCGGAACTTACAACCCGAAGTTCTGCTGCTTGTGACTGCCTGCCGGAGAGACTGGCATGGTGGCGACCAGCTGGGGAGTGGTCCACCACCCCTTTTTTGGCCGCCTCTGAAGACCCTGTACCCCCAAGCTCCTGCGTTAGCGGCTCGGGCCGAGGCTCCGGAATGTTTGCCGGGCGTCATGGCGACGGTGGAGCCCTGGCTCAACAAGCGGCCGCGCGGTTGGCTGGCGGCACGAGGCCGAGGAGGAGGGCGGAGGCGGAGGGGAGGGCAGAGGGTTGGTGGAGCTGGAGGAAGCTCCGGACGACGACTGGAAGAAGGAGGCGGGCGGCCCGGGCCTCAGGCCCCTCCCAGGCTCTGAGTCTCCCGGCTGCAGGCGGATGGATGGGGCTTCTTCAGGCGGTGGCGGCAGCAGCGAAGGTGGCGGCGGCAGCAGCGGCAGCGGCTGTAAGTGCAGCCTCCACAAGCCATCTCTCCCCTTCTATTCCAGTTTGGGATGAGGGGCTCCTGAGGTGTCCTCAGTCCCCTTTCTCTCCTTCCCCTCCCCCACGGCAGTGTACCGCCCGGAAGACCCTTAACTTCCGGGGAGGGGCTGCCGCAGAACGCGCCTGGCTTGCTCGCCGCCGGCTGCCAAAGGCGCATGCGCAGCTCCCTCCCCCTGGCCATCGACTGCCTCCCAGCGCCGCCTTTTTGCCTTCGCGGTGGCGGCGCCGCGCTGGGAATCCGCTGCGGAGTGAGTTCGCCTCGCCCCGTTCGCTTCGGTCCCTGATCCCAGTCGGGGTGGGGCTAAGCTGACCACCCTGCTGTGGCTCCGCCTCTTTCTCCTGTATTTCCCTCACTTGTGTCCCATCCCCGGGAGGCTCTTGCTTGCACTGCAGCCTTTATGGTGAGCAGCGCCCTGGGCCAACTTGCCCTTTTCGGATGGAGTCAGGGAGGGAGGAGAGACTCGAATAGGGTATTACTGTAAGGAAACGAGGTCCTCCTAGCGCGTGGGAGGATCCCTTGGGACAGATGCCCGCCGCTCTTTACTCTTGTTCTTTCAGCTTGTAGTGGCTAGGTCCCTGGCCTGGAGCCTATCTGTGGTCCCTGCATGCTGTGTAACCTTGAGCGAGTCACTATCCCTCTCTGGGCTTCAGTTTTCCCTATTTAAAGCTTCCTCCAACGCTAGAATTCTGCATTTCTGCAGAAGAACTTATGTAATTACAAGATTGACTTGGCTATTGAGGCCGCTTCACCAAGATGACCCGGAGTTGACTGAACCTTCTTCACTTATGGGTGGAATGAGGCGACCTATTTATTGGGTCGCTTTTATTCCTTTATCATTAGTTACAAATTGCATGACTTAAGGCTCATTAAATGTTTTTCTAAAATTGTCATGGGATCCTTGTCCTGATTCCCGACCATCTTTTTAAAAATGCGAAACAGGGTGGATGGTGAGCTTGTATCATCGTTTCTGTCTCCTTGCTACTGAGGCTCTCTTTCCTTTGATCCAGATGGTGTGGTCGCTCGATTCTCCCAGTGCCTGGCTGAGTTTCGGACGTGGTTAAGAACCAACTGGTTGAGGTTCAATGCAGACAAGACGGATGTGATGCTGGTAGGCAGGGGTACACTTGGAGATTAAGGGAGGGAAAATCCAAACTCCCTCAAGTAATATAAGATTATATTACTCTTCTTATATGTTCCAGTGTTTGAGAACTGATGGGCCAAAAATTTCCAGAATTTGGATGAGATAAAAATAACATGTCATCAATGTAAAAACCATAATCATAGTTTGTAATATTCTGATAAAAGGGGGCCACTGGATAAAACTGTAAAAATTATGAAAAGAAAATCCAAAACTGTTATTTGAAGAACCAAAAGCCTATATAAGTGTTTTAGAGTGGCATTAATAACAAAAAATGAAACTAACAAAAGATGATGCTGATTGTCACTATAGATGTGGGGCTTCCAAATGTAATAGGCTAAGTTTTTTAGATGTAGATATTTTCAACCAAATTAGTAATTATCCATAAAATTTTACCACCACATCATAAAGACATGGTGTAGGCTGTTGCTTTTAAATAAAAATTTCAGGAAATAGTTTATAAACTAATCTCAAAAGAGACTCATGGACGCTGAAAATTGTTAGATATAGAATTTTTTAGTTTTGGATGTGTTGTATTAATCTATTCAGTCAGCTAACCCCAGAGTCTAAATTGTTATAAGTACAGTATTTTCTTGGTGCATTTTGAGAGGTACCTTTTTGGATTGCATAACAGATAGGTTTATATAGTATATATATATATATGTTACTTGTATTTGAATCAGGTGTTGGTACTGAATAAAAGGTTATATTTCTTAGGTATATGTAAATTGCCAAAGAAGTTTGTTCATTGGTTCGTTTAAGGTACTGGTTGAAGTAAGATTGTGCTCCTAAATGCTTTTGTTAAAAGCATAATAATAACTGAGGGGTTTGTGTGTGCGTGCGCCTTACAGCCTCTATAGAATTGTTCAATAACTTTTGAATGGAAGATTCAGTAAGTTGCTTACAAATGATTTATCAATATAATAGCAGTTTTGAGTAGCTTAATGTCATAAAAATTAATGTTACTTTGCCTGAAAATAAGGAGGCTTTTAGGTGGGGAATAGGAGCTGAAGAGGCATTTATTCAGGCTTTGTATAGTGGTTTTTTGTTTTGGGACATTAATCACAAACCTCACATAAAATTGGAATTCAGCACACTTTTTTAGTTTAAAAATTTTATACACAATTCCAACAGAACTACTGTTTTGGATATCACATTAATAAATAACAAAGTGTAATAATTTTAAGCAGACACAATTAATGGTGCATTTTCTCATGCCTTTAGCTCTCTCATGTCCTATTTTCAACTCTTCTAGTATGAATAGCCTTGAAAAATAATTTTTTTTTGTTAACCCAAGTATAAATATTAACTGTTTGCATTTGGATACAAAGAAGATATCTGTTGAATTAATCCAAAGTGCTGAAGAACTAAGGGTAATGGATGGAAACAACAAGGAGGTAGATTCTGGCATAATAAAAGAAAGAATGTTTTAAACATTTGAACTTTTTTTGAAAAGAGCAGCCTTTTTATGAGATATAGTGAGTCACTGGAGGTGTTTAAACATAGGCAGAAAGCCTGGTAGTAGAAGCATGATGAGAGATTACTATCTTGACAGGGTAGAGAATTGACTAAAAGATCTCTAAGGTCCCATCCAACACTAAAATTCTATAACTAGTGAATAGTTAATTTTTATATATTTAATACTGAAGAGGGTAAGTAAGCGTTTTGAGAAAGACTTTTCATTCCGTAAGGTGGCTCCTGAAAATTTTACAGTTAGGTGTATCACTAAAATAAAATAATAGTGGAAGGATACTGAATTCAGTGGTAATGTGTTACCTATGAATTGCAGTATTAGAGCTGTTTCTTTTTTATAATATCTGAACCTAAAAAACCCACTGAATCCACATTTATAAAAAGGGGAAGGGGAAAAATGTAGAGAGTTTTTTTCCCTCAATAATAATAATACCATTTAAAACTAGTAATATTGATACACAATATTAATAAACTTAAAGAGTTATTTAACAGTAAGATAGATACCCATTCAGAAATGTTTCAGACTTCCATTTTCCTGACAAGTTTAGGATTCATTCAGTAGGTTAATAGACTATGATCCCCTGCTCTTTATCACAGTTGGGATTTCTGTTGGTAGTTTAACTGAAGAATCAAAGATTCAGTGTACTTAAGCAAGTTATTTCTGTACCTTGTATTGTAACACTTTTAATTTTCCTTTGGTAGCCAAATTTCATAAATTAGCTTTCATATGTTAATGGAAAACCCTCCTTCATCTCCATGGTATAAAGCCTGAGTTTGTACCTCTAGGCCCCTAATTGTGTCTGTACCCACCTCAGGTCCATGTATATCCATTGTTCTTTGCCTTCAGCTCTTTTCATTAAGTGTATTGATTGAAAACTATTTGGATATGAACTGACACTTTTAAAAAGTCATTTTTATTTCAAGTCCAGAGGATTGACATAATTCAACAGGGTAACTCTTAGAAACTATATACCTCTGCTAAAATATTTATTCCCCCAAGGAATCCTGAAAAACACTTTTATATAAGTTTTCTAAAAAATAAAATGAAAATACTGTACAGTACAGTTAATGGTAAAAATTGTTTGTAGATTTGGGAACCTTAAAGTTTTCCTTTCTCTTCTTTCCCTTGCTTTTCTTTCAGTAGAAAATGTGCATCAGATGTTTATGTTTAATTGGTTTACAGACTGTCTGTGGACTCTTTTCCTGTCAAATTACCAGGTAATGTCCTTTCACTTAGCAGCTACTTCATATATCTGTAAATGCAGTTTATTCATGCACAGATTATTATTGGACGTAACAGTTTCAAATTAACATTGAATCTTTGGAAATAGGAAAATGCTTGATAGAGTCTAGAATTTTAAGGGAATATAAATAATTTAATAGCCTCCCCTATATTGCATTATAAGTTAAGTATAAACTTTAAGAAAAATTGTATATGTACACATTTATGCAATGTATTGTAGCATTGGTTCACATTATTTGGAAGGAATGAATAATTCTCGTATTTAAATGGTTGATTTTGGTAGCCACTTTTGAAACGGCATTAAGAGGAACCCTTGAAGATTAGGGAAAAAATCCCAGTCTTTTGAAATAAAGACTTTCAAACTGGTTTAGTAAAATATGTTAGTGACTGTTTTAATGTCACCTTTGTGTTATTCAGTATGTGCCTTAGTATAATGGAAGTGAAACATGTTAGTTACTTTGAAATCATTGGTTCTGGCCATCATCAGCATTGGCATCATGGCCAATTGGCAGCTGTAGGCCAATACATTAAAATAAACTTTCAAGTTACAGGCATTTCAGGCATTGCAAATAAGTAGGTTCTCCCTCCATGCTACTAAATAGATGATATCCATAAAACAGTCAATTTTCAGTATTTTAAATTTTGTCTAGTTGTGCAAAATTCAGTACATAACTGTGTTGCTACTGGCATGACAGAAGTGTGTGAGAAAACGCAAATGACATGAGGATGGCGGACTGCCTATCATAACCTCTTCCATTAATTTTTGCTCTGACCTCTCTAGAGATTTGGGGATATAGAATTTTACATTTCCTGTCGGGAAGCTACTGATGGAGAAATATTTGTCAAGGCATAACCGCTTTCAAAGCACAGTTCTTGCCGCCGTTGCATCACAGCAACATCCGTTTTTCAGCAAATGCATTTCAAAAACGACCTACATGTAAAATATTACGTATTTTTCCTCTGCTGTGTCAATGCTGGATGTGGCTCCTTTGGCACTGTTCCTTGACCTCTCTGATCTGTAGACAACCCCCTCCGCCTGGAGTGGCGGATCAGCTGGAGCCAGCGAAGCGCCCCGCGCGGTTGCCCACCTCCTCCCACACCCACCTTGACTCCGCCCCCTCCGCTCTTCCCGGGGAGGGCTGGCCGCGGGGCCGCGCGCGCGCCCCTGCTCCGGCGCGTGCTCGCTGGCCTTTTCCCTCCAGTCCAGCCCAGCCGGGGCGCCGCGAGGGGGCGGAGTGGGGTGTGGTGGGCGCGCTCGGGCGGCTCCTGCGCGTTCCCGCCGAGGCAGTGGCGGCGGGAGCGGCAGAGACGGCAGCGGCCGGAGTCCCGTTGCTGAGTCTCACATCCGGGTTCTGGCCGTGACCCAGCTGCGGCCGCCGCGGAGATGTGACCCGGCAGTACGGCAAATATGGCGGAGGTAAGGGAGCGAGCTCCCCCTCCCTGTCCCGGAGCCGGGCGCCCCCGGCCCTGGGCCGGGGAGGAGTGGAGTGGGCCTGGCCAGGAGAGGCCCGGCCCTGCTGGCGCCGCTGCCCACCTGTTGTCCGGAACAGGCCATGCTCTGGGCGGGAGCTTCGCCTGGAACTTAGTTGGGATGGGTCCGGGGGTAGGAGGAAGCGGAGGCGTACTTGGACTTCGGGGGCAGTTTGAAGGGTAGTGCAGCGTAGTAGTGCGGTGCGAGGGGGAGGGGGCGCCCGCCGGGGAAGGGGTGCCTGTGGCGCAACTTCGCCGGCCGGTGCTAGGGGCCAGGAGAGAAGCTGCTGCTTCCTCTTGCGAAGTTTTTTCCCTTCCTGACCGAGATGCTGTTGCGCCCTTCCGCGTCACCCCCATCCATTTGCGACTGACATCCAGTCTGTGTTAGTGGGGAAAACGTAAGGCTGACGGCCTTTGATTAACTCTGTAATTTTCATGATCGTGGTAAAATGAGAGTGGATAAATTAACCTGGCCAGCCGCAATCCAGCCCGCCAGGTTGGGGGGAGTCTGCCCATTTATCCAGACAGTTCCATCTCCCGCTCCCCAAGGTACAACCTCTGAGCTGCTTTTCCACCTCCCCCACCACCTTCACTTTCCAGGCTTCCCCCCACCCCCTTTCCAAATCAAGGCTGCCTATTCTTGTCTTCTTTCTCTTCTAATTTTTCTTTCATTGGAGAAGCTTTTTCTTGTTTCTTTTTGCTCGTTTTATAGTAAACAAGTTCCTAAAGCCCCTTTTTTTGATTTTACATATTTGGGCCGCAGTTGGCGGGCATACAACTGCCGTTGATTTATTAATCGGAACTAAGTATACGCTACTGGAACTTTAAATAACTGGAAGTTTAAAAAATGTTTAAAATATCTGAAGTTTTGTGGGATTTGTTTTGTTTCCGTTTTTCCTTACCCGTGGAAGAATTTCAGTATTCTTTATTCCTGAGAGTTCGAGATGATGTATTTGGATTTTTTTTTATGACTCCTTTGAAATAAGCCACTGTAAATTTTGATTGATAAGGCATTTCTCTTGTTTGAATTGCCATTTTCATGGTTTCACAGGCACCCCAAAACAGATTTAGGAAGGAGGGTGAGATTTTGCTGTAGCAGACAGGACTGTTTGCTGCCAGTATTCTTTTTAAAACATTCAATATCTCTAATTTACAACTAAATTTAGATCTTAGATTTATTTTCATTTCTTTTGCTCTTGGTGGTTAAAGAATTGTATTTCCAGGCACATGAATTGGAGAACGTAGTACTTTGTTTCCCCAAAATGTGACTGCGTTTGTTCCAGTAGACTGAGAATCGGTACCTGGATTTTAGTCCTGGTGAGGTTCTTATTCTTAAGTGTTTGTTTCCTTCATGTTTAAGGAGTTGTGTGTAGCTGGATGTATACATTTTGTCAGTTAGTGTCTTCAGTGGACCCCTCTCAGTGAATATCGGGTAAGCAGCAATGTGCTACATAGGTAATGTGGTTTCTTCTCTCATGGTGTTGCTCAGGATGGTTTGAGCTTTGAGGTGTGTAGTCATATACTAAGGCAAGATATTACTGAAGGAAAATAGCTTATACAGAGAAATTTAAGTTAAAAAAACTTAAATTTAAAATTTCTGTGTTTTTAAAAAATAAATTTTATTGCCGAGGGAACTAAAAAATCTAATATGTAAAAGAAATTATGTTAACTTTTTTGTTTTAAAAATTAAAGATGGTTGCATTATTGTAAGATAAAGGAAAAAAATATTTTGATTCACTAGTCATTTCCTAATATTTTCTAATGTATGTTTTAGTTTTCTTAAATATTTTATCAGTTGGAGAATGGAATGTTTTGTGGGAACGCATGGATTGTTCAACTTCAAGAAGGAAAGAACGGAATTTTGTTTTTATTTTGTTTTTAGTGTTTATTTAATGACCTGTTATCTTTAAACAATTTATCTTCTATATTCTTCAGTTACTTGTAGATAGTTTCATGTATAGTGAATTGGGGAAGAGTTAGAGGAACTTTCGTGATCTGTGTCCTACAAAAAAATCTAAGACAGGTGGAGAAGTGAAAAGTACAATTGATTTATAGTTTTCCTGGCCTCAATACTTGAATAATTATGACGATTTTTGAGACCAGTGGTTTTAAACAATTAGACAAAGGAGAAATGCTTGGTTGGCTTTTACTTTGAGCTCTCAGTAGATTCATTCTTTATGAAGCCAATATAAAAGCATGTGATGAAATAATCCAGATGCTGAATTATTGTGCTTTTGATCAAATAAATCTGAGGATTTAAGGATAGCTTGTGAAGTAACTGTAAGTGCAAAGCAACAGTATATATCTATTTGTTAAATCTGAGGGGGAAAACAGGTTATTGAAGAAGTATGTCTCCAGAGAAAAATGTAGGTATTATGCTTCTGGGCTTAAAAAAAAAAAAAAATTGATGCTTCCTACAAGAGCATGACCCTGACCATGTTTTTCCAGAAAAATATTTAATTCTTGAATACAAAGTGCTTTAGATGAGAATAGGATATACTAATTTTTTATATTTGATCTGATTATCTTAGTCCATAATAGGAAGTATATATTGGTTCTTCAGTTGTGATAACATTAAAGCCGTATTTAATGTACTTAGAATAAATAGCATATGCTCCCTTGCTTAATACTTTTTGGCAATATTTCTCATTGCTTATTATCCCTTAAAATTATTTACCAACCTTCTAAAAGGACGCTCTCCTAGTCACACTTGAAGGAAATTACAGGATAGTTGCAGTTTTACTAACTGCAAAAATAAGAGGAAAATGAGAGAAAAAATAAGAGGAAGAAATAGTTAATCCTTTGGGTTTTATAAGGAATGTACTAGGGACCTTTGGGAACGAACAATTTGTCTTGTATTTTAGCGTTTGTAAACACGTAAGGGACTTTCTTCTCAAGGAAAAAAATCCATGGCACAATTCAAGACCTGTCTTTTCACCTAGGCCACATTTCTGTGATATAAAGAGAAAATTAATGGATTTGCTTCTTTCTATTTAAGTATTTTAGTACTTTCAGAGGGTATATAATCTGTTTATTCACTTTCACACCTATCCATTTCTCTTTAAAATGGACTCCTTGCTTAGTATTTTTTGAGTGTATTTGGATTTTGTTTTTTAAGGAAGGATTATGTTAAATGTTACTCATGAAAACGTTAATTTCTACTCTAAGCAAAATGTGTTTCACTGCAGTGAATTTAAGCTTCAAATAATTCTTGACACTAATAATGAATTTTTTTTCATGTTTATACTTCGGAGCTATTAAGATTTTAAAAGTAGTCAAGATCACCAGTGCGTGAGAGTCCTAAAAATCTTAATTCATTGGCAGTTAAGAGTCAGGGTACTTGAATAGGTGGGAAAGGTTTGGTGGGAGAAACAAATAAGTGAATTACTTTAAGATAATTCTGGTAAGTGAGACTAACCAGTTTTCTAAGTAATTCAGAAATAAAACACTGCCATTGAAGCTTAAGCATGTCTTTATGAAAAGTAATCAGCTATCTAGAAATGCCTGCCTGGCTTGATGTTCATTCAAAATTCATTGCAGTGATTAAATTGTTCAAGTACCAGTCATTGCTTGGGGCTTGTTCTGTTTGTCTTATTCTGTGGCTTAGAACAATAACTTATTATGTAGGTATGAAATTCATGAAGTAGCACCCCAAAAAATTGTTTTTGCAAATTGAGATTTTTTTAACAGTCCTAGATTTAAAAAAATAAATTTAAACATATTCCATGCATTTAGCTGCATACTCCTTAGTAGTGTTAGGTTTCTAGAGCAATTTATAATAAAAGTAAAGTTAGGTCTTGAAGAAATCTAAATCTTTTGATCATAGAGAAAATGAAAGTGAGCAGAGAGTTTACGTAGTTTGTCCTAGGTCGTGCAATTCATCTATGGCACAGTTTAGACTGGAACCCAGCCTTCTGTATTCCTAGATTCCTAGTGCTTATTTTCTTTTTCTTTCTTTCTTTCTTTTTTTTTTTTTTTTTTTGAGACAGGGTCTCTCTCTGTTGCCCAGGCTGGAGTGCAGTGGCTCAAATCATAGCTCACTACAACCTCAAACTCCTGGGCTCAGGTGATCAATCCTTTCCTCAGAGACTCTCAAGTAGCTGGGACTATAGGCATGTGCCATCATGCCCGGCTTTTTTTTTTTTTTTTTTTTGGTGGAGACGGGGTCTCGATATGTTGATCAGACTGGTCTCGAACTTCTGGCCTTAAGTGATCCTCCTGTCTTGTGCTGGGATTATAGGCGTGTGCCACTGTTCCCGGTCCTTATTTTCTATGATATCATTTTACTTCTGAATTATTACTACTGTAGTAAATTGCTAATTTTAATTTCAGTACATTCTTAACCTTTTTATACCCCAGAATTCCTGAGAGTAACAACAAAGTTAAGTAACTTAATTTTATTGGAGGAGAGGGATGGTGAGCCCTTGGCACGGTAACCATCTTTGACCCTAAAGTAGGACCCCTCTTTCCAGGCTTCTATCCCCATCTCCATTGCTGTGAGAATCTCTGACTTAGAGTCTACATAACTAAGTAGATGACGGCAATACTTAAAAGAAATGGTGGTAGAATTGTTTTGAGGGGAAAAATTTGTTCAGACAGTAATACTCATTGAAAATAAGCTTTTGATTGCCTGGAATAAAAAAATCTAGTAATTACTTCATGTTTTTACTATGTTGTTGTTAGGGTTTTTTTGGTGAAAATAATGGTAATGTTGTAGTTAGTTATTTCTTTACTCTCTCAAATTATAGTTTTCTGTTGTATGGGACATTTCCCACCATGTTCTAGAAAAATATAAAAGAATTATTTCAGCAAATCTGAGGCATTGAATATTCGTTACAACTATTAGCAATTTTATCAACTGAATCATACAAATATGTGGGTGAGGGTCAACTTGCTATAAAAGTTGCTAGAGTTTGTTTTTAATTTGTTTTAGCCCATTCATACTCTGTGTACAGTCTTTCTGTCTCTCTAGTGTTGTTTTCCATCTCAGATAAGATAAATATGTACCCCCTAAAACACTGAATTTTTCAAAATTACAGCTTAAAAAATAGTAACAAGTACTAGGTTTTCTTAAAAATCAAAATTTAGAGGAAGAAAATGAAAATGTCTCATAATTCCACAAGATAATCAGTTCCCAGTGACTTTCATTTTAAGAAAGAATGCATAGTACATGAAAGTGGTTAGAAAATTTCAACAGTACAGAAAGGTATTAAATGAAAAAAGCCTCTTCTCCCTGACCCCATTCCCTAGAGGTAACTATTGTTAACAGGTTCTTGTATGTCCTTTTGAGGAAAAAAAATTTATTCCATATTATTTCATATTCCAGCCCAGTTTACGCCCTGTTCTACAGTTTTCTTTATACTCCTAATTTTTTTTGGCATTTATTTCTCTATCAACACAAACAGATATCTCTATTTTTAATGGAGTCATAGTGTTCTATTGTTTGGAAGAACTATGTATGGAAGAACTATGTATCATTTCTAATCAGCTAATGCATGGACTTTAAATGTTTTTCTACCTTTTTGTTATGAACAACTTTGTGGTAGTGAATGTTTTATATATATATATATGTCTTGGTGTCTTTTTTAAAATATATCAGTAGGATAAGTTCAGGTTAGCAAAATGATCTCCAGTGTGGTTGACATAACTTTTTTCTACTGATAAGGTTATGAGTACATGTTAAATATATTTTAATGCCCAATTTTAAATCATCTTTCCTAAAAAAGGTATTTTTTCTAAAAATAGGTATTGTTATAAATAAGCACTTACTTAGCTTTAGTTTAGTTTAGTTTTGTTTTTGTTTTTTTGAGACGGAGTCTCTGTTGCCCAGGCTGGAGTGCGGTGGCGCTTTCTGGGCTCACTGCAACCTCCGCCTCCTGGGTTCAAGCATTTCTGCTTCAGCCTCCCAAGTAGCTGGGATTACAGGCGCCCGCCACCAAATTTTTTATTAAAAAAAAAAAAAGTTTTTGTATTTTAGTAGAGACAGCGTTTTGCCATGTTGGCCAGGCTGGTCTCGAACCCCTGACCTAGGGTGATCTGCCTGCCTCGGCCTCCCAAAGTGCTAGGATTACAGGCGTGAGCCACCGTGCCCACCCTTAGTTTTGTTTTTCTCTCTCCTTTCTAGTTTATGGTAGTAATTAATGGTAGATGTTGTGGGTTCTCCAGGAAGGTATTGTTAAGATAACAGTTTCTGAAGACTGATAAGCCTGACATGACAGATGACTACTTGCAGTCACATTTTAAACATACTTTGAACTGATGAAAATCATTTCAAAAAAGAGAGGCCGGGCGCAGTGGCTCACATCTGTAATCCCAGCACTTTAGGAGGCTGAGGCGGACGGATCACGAGGTCAGGAGATCGAGACCATCCTGGCCAACATGTGTGAAACCCATCTCTACTAAAATACAAAAAATTAGCCAGACGTGGTGGTGTGCACCTGTAGTCCCAGCTACTCGGGAGGCTGAGGCAGGGGAATCGCTTGAACCCAGAAGGCCGAGATTGCAGTGAGCTGAGATTGTGCCACTACACTCCAGCCTGGGTGACAGAGCGAGACTCCATCTCAAAAAAAAAAAAAAAAAAAAAAAGAGAAAAAGAAAAAAGTGAGGGTGAAGGACGAGAGAAGTGAAGAGTGGAAAATTTTAGCAGTTATTTCTCTAGAAGGTACAAAAGGACACTATAGAAGGTATAGAAGGAAGAGTCAGGGTCTAGACTTCAGGCCCGCCTTCACCACCTACCATGGAACCTTGATCTAGTCAGTGTGTCTCCTTGGGTTTACTAATTTATAAAAGAGGTGGGCAGGGCAGGTATTATTCCTATATTTATGATTATGATCAGCTAACTAGATGCTTTTGAAAATGTGTAGCACTGGGTTGGGCATGGTGGCTCATGCCTGTAATCCTGGCACTTTTGGGAGGCCAAAGCAGGGAGATCACTTGAGGTCAGGAGTTCGAGACCAGCCTGGCCAGCATGGTGAAACCCTGTCTCTATTAAAAATACAAAAGTTAGCGAGCCATGGTGGCGCACGCTTGTAATCCCAGCTACTTGGTAGGCTGAGGCAAGAGAATCGATTGAATCTGAGAGATGGAGGCTGCAGTGAGCCAAGATCATGCCACTGCACTTCTGCCTGGGTGACACAGCAAGACTCCATCTCAAAAAAAAGAAAAGAAAAGAAAATGTGTAGCACTATATGAATGTAAGCTGGATGTACTATTTTATTTCATATGTAAATAAAAATTACCCTTATTCCACACCCAAACTTCCTATATTAAGATGCTAAACTCACTTGTTATTTTGAAAGGGCATCATTTTTGATAATTAGCTATACAAAGTAATGTTTTACAGTATGAAATGTTTTCAAATACCAATTTTTTAGAAACTCATCTTTGATTTAATGGGATGTATTTAACTTTAAAGAATCTAATCTCAATCCTACCCCCAAACATATAGAACAGAATTTTATTTTGGAAGTAAAATACTAAAATATGTATGGATACTAAATGTATCTGTAGGCAGACCACTCCTAGTTCTCCACTTGTGCTAATCTAGATGTGCCTTTAAATCAGTCATTGAAACATTCTAGTATGTCTGACATAATCACTAATGTTACCTTTGAACACTGGGTGTTCTACTCTGTATCAGCTATGCTTACAAATGCTACTAGTCCTCAAGCATTTGGTATCTTAATCATTGGGAAGTGTTTGCAGCCTTTTTCAGAACTTTATTTACCAGTGAAGCAACAATCAGTAAGATATTTATTGGCATTCAGTGCTCCTGAGGCCTTTTACAAACTGAAATATATGGACACCATTTACAATTCAAAATCTCTATTGTTAATATCTAACATCAATAAAAATGTAACTTTTATTCTTCAGTAAAGTAACTTGTAATTAGAAAGCCTTTTTTTAAATCAGAGAACTGTTAAATGGAATAATTATTCCAGTGTTCATAAGTCTTATTTTGTGTGGATAGTGAGCCTAGGATTAGATGAAGATGATCATTAACATTGCTTGTAGCCTTACAGAGAAGGTTGTGCCTACAGTTGGGAAGTATAACTGCGTGAAACACAAGTGGATTAATATTTTAAAATATTGATTTACTATGTAATAATTTGTGTGGTGGTTAACTCCATTTTGAACCAGAAATGTGTAGCTCTGCCCAAAAGATGTTAAGCAAGCTAGAAACCCTTTTTGTGGTTGCATTACTCTTGTCATGTCACCCTACTCTCCAAGCTTCCCATTAGAGGAATGAGATTTAAAAGTAGCACTGTATTGACTGTGTTCTGGCAGAGTAACTTTAAAATAATGATAGTGGTGTACCATTGGAAATATGCAATACTGGTTATTGTCAGATTTTTGCTAGACGATGCTATAGGAAGGAATTATTCTAAGAATTTAACAGAAAAAGTAGGACCTTTGAAAAAGTGTGCCACAAAAGAATGAGTCACCATATGGAATCTAGAATCCCATACTTACTACAATTACATAATATGTACAGTTTTAAAAACAGAAATTTTAATACTTTATAGGAATTTGTCTTAGACACATTGTTTTTGAAAAATAGAGAATTTCCCTCTTTTCTGTTTTCTTCTTGCCTCTCTTCCCCATTACTTAGCAGAAAGAAAATACTGCAAGATCCCTATCTTTCCTTTGCTAGTGCTTTTGGCCTCCCACCATCTGTATTTTCTAATGGGCATGAAATAGATACTTCTGAATGAATTGGTGAAGTTTTAGTTCATGTTATTTGAAGCATCTTTTGAGTTTTTAATATTTGTTTTGTGGGAGTCTTATGTTTGTAGATGAGTTGTTTATAATTGTGAATTAACTGAACTAAGATAAAACACAACTGCGCATTGTCAAGCAGTAACATTACTAAAATAAATTGCTACCAATTTTATCTTTAAATTTTCAAGTTGTTTGTGGTTAAATTTATGACAGGTAGAATGGTAGAGTGGAAGGAGCATTATAATTGGAAATCTGTGCAGTCTTGCATCAGATAACCTAAACTTTCTAGGCATTAGCTTGAATGCTTGCTAATTCTGTTATAACTTAAAAATATATTGTTTATCTGTAAAGTTAACCTAATATAGTATTTGGTGCTTAAACAGAATTTTAATTTTTCCTTTTGCTTTGTTACAACTTAATTTTTATTTGAGATAGTGTCCTAAATTGTTTCTGTCTCCCATCTTACACTCACTTTTTTTAAGTCGGAGACCAGCTTGATAGCAAACTTTGTTCATAGTTCTGTGTTGATAGGAGAAAATCTATTTCAGAAAATTCCAAGATCTAAAATCATACTACTTAAACCACATATGTTATGAAGCCCACATGTACCTTTAAAATCTCAATTCTATACTATTGTCTTTATTTCTGGATTCAGGAGTGTTTGGAATTTTTCTTTATGCTTAAATATAATGAAAGGGAAGGGATTATATGGGAAGTTTTAGTTTGTCTTGGAAAATGCAGACATTAAAACTAAAATGCAGACATTAAAACTTACTGTAGTTTTTGGCATCATAGTAGTCATTGAATAATTTCGGTAATGTTTGTGAAGATACATTATACAGAAATACTAATTTTTCCTCTTTTCTCCCCTTCTCAGCCATCTGTTGAATCTTCAAGTCCAGGTAAGTATTTTCCATATTTTTTATAATCTCGATTTGAGTAACATTTGTCCTACTAGTTGCATAAAGACTAGAGGAGTTAGACTATTATCTGACTTGCTTTTCTTCTGAATGCTTCTTTTCTCTGGGGAAAAAGAAATGGATGAAAGGTTTGACTGCCCATGAAAGTACAGGTGAGGCTACTGTGATTTCATCCTAAAAATGACTATTTTTGGGTTTTCTTCTTTTTTTTTTTTTTTTGGTGAGTTGCCATATGTATTTCTCACAGTTTTGTATTATTGTTTGACTTGTAGTATATATATAAATTGTGCTTTTTAAAAAGGAATCATTAGCTTAGAAATATTTGCTTGTGTAGGGATTTCAAAGTATTTTTATTTGAGAAAAAATTGTTAGTGCATTACAGAGAGGGGAAAAATAAAGTAAGCAAACGATTCAACAAGTGAATATTTAATGTAAATAAGGAATATTCTAAATAAGGAAATCATTCTTAGATTTGAATAGGATCAAGTTTTAGGTTCTGACCACACATCTAGGATTTTTGTATTCTTTCTCAAATACAGTACATATTCATTTTTTCCTAACTTAGAGATTGCAAACCTGTGATCTTTGAATCAGATCTGTGCCACAAATTTTTGTTTGGCCACTGTAGTGATCTTTAAGAATATTTTATATATGAAATCTGGATTTAGGGTTCCCATGGTCTGGCACCACTGGGTACAGTAGTTCTACATGGCAGTAATTCATTGGAGTTGAAGCAGTGAGGAAAGAGTCAAGTACTAGTCTTTTATCCTCAGTGTCCAGTGACTGTCAAGAGAAATGGGACTGCCTTCTGCATGGGATATGTGGGTTAAAGAGTAGTCCAATATAGAAGAGTGAGAAAGTGAACCCTCTGAGGCATAGTAATGTTTTATTTGAAAACATCCCACATGTATTGAATACTTAGATAGGCTGTATTCTGTATTACTGAATTTTCCAGATTATTGAAGCAATCACCTTTCTGTGTTTAAAGTTTTAGGAAGAAAGCTTTTAAAAATGCTTAACATAAGATAAGCCTGTTTTCATGGTGCAAGGTCCTTTCTATGAACATGAATCACTGGACTCTGAGGGTTGGACTAGATCACATCTACATCCTTTTTAAATGACTAGTGTGCTCAGCTGACGTTGATTTTGTCCTTTTGATTTCAGCTGAAAGCATCTTACTCTTTTTAATATGCTTGAGAGTAAAGTACATTAGGCTTTGTGCATTTCTGAAACTCATTTTTTTTTGAACTTTGTTTTATAAGTATATCCTGGATGGTTAAGATTGGGAGTAATCTGGTCTTAGATAAGTGTTAGATCACCATATTCATTTTTAGGACATGGAATTATTTCCGATTTTTTTTTTCAAATGCAGAAATTGTTTTCATAGAAAAAATAGATCCTACTTGTTTCTTATAGTATTGTGATATTGCAAATAAAACTGAGGAGATTTAGATATTTCTGATGAATTTTTGAGGCATTCATCCGATAGTACAAAGATACATAAAATAATTACTCAGAAAGCGATATTAGTAAGTGGCTTTCTCAGTTTCCATTACATTTGAATCAGCCTAGGCTGAACTGGAAGAATAATGGAGTTTGAAGAATACAAATGTTGGCCAGGTGCAGTGGCTCATGCCTGTAATCCCAACACTTTGGGAGGCCAAGACGGATGGATCACTTGAGGTCAGGAGTTTGAGACTAGCCTGGCCAACATGGTGAAATCTCGTCTCTTCTAAAAATACGAAAATTAGCCAGGATGGTGGCACATGCTTGTAATCCCAGCTACTCGGAAGGCTGAGGTGGGAGAATCCTTTAACCTGGGAGGTGAAGGTTGCAGTGAGCTGAGATCATGCCACTGCACTCCAGCCTGAGCTATAGAGCGAGACTCCTTCTCTCAAAAAAAAAAAAAAAAAAAAAACAGTCTTTGATAGCTTTGCTACTTGTTGAATACTTAACAGATTGAATGTTTATATTTCTTCAGCTTGTTTTCAGACTGAAATAGATGTTTTGAGTTAGACAGTATTTGTCATTTGAGGCTTCTGCCCAGGGCAGTGTTTATTGTTCTTATAAATAATGTTAATGACAGCCAGTTATAAAAGTTGGTAAAGAAAATTAGAAATACTCATGTAAAAAATTTTTCAGTCCCCTGATGAAAAGGCTATATCCTTTGTAGCATCTGTACTTTGCAATCAATGCTAGTAATAATAGTCACATGACCACATTAATTGCTTTGTCTGTAGTCTCCACCAGTGTAAGACAAAGTAGAGGCACAATGTAAGGCTTTTTACCTGTAAGACTAGTAGCCATTAGAGGTGGGAATTAATGGAGGTGAAGATAATTTAAAAAGTGATTAAATGAGTAGACATGATACAAACTGAATTTACCTTTGAAAAGATGTAAGGTACCTTTTCTGCAGTAGGATAGGATTTCATGACAAAGCAGTCACATTTGCCTAACTCTGATGCAAAATACTTAATTTATACAAAGCACCAGAGCCATTACCTCTAATGATTTATTATTGGGATTTTTTTTTTTCCTAGGAGACAGCCTAATGGTGAGTCTAGCTATTGACAAGAATAAGATGGTTAGTTTGTTCTAAGGAACAAGGCAAAAAGAAGCCAGATAGAACAGGTCAGATTAAGGAAAGAGAAAAACTGAAAATTGAAAGTTTATAGAAAAAAGCGTAGTGTGCATGTAGGGAAAGAAATTGGAGTGAGACAGGAAGTAGTTCACCTACACTTTGTTGTTTGATGTAATAAGGGAGTGAAATGGCAAGTCTTCATATATAATTGGCTTTGCAAATAATAACAAAAAATGGACTTAAGGTGAGTTATAACACATGCTTTGATGCTATATACCTATGAACTTGAATTTTTTTAAAAGTCAATAGAGTATAACAAGTATAACAAAGAATTAAGCATAATTATTTTTGATAATACCTGTGTCTAATTACAATTATATTCTGATTGGATAATAGTATACAAAGGGATGGTGTGGGGATTTTTTAGGGTCTTTCTGCCTACAAGGGAGAAAAGTATAGCATTATTTGTAGGGATACATGATTACTGACTGACTACTCAGTATCCCAGAAGATTCCTGGGTGAACTAAAAAGTTTGAGGAGAGTTTTCTCTTGAAAACTCAGAAGAGAAAAGGATTGGGACAGAAAACTACACCTATATTAATGTTTCTCAAATTGTGCTCCTATGGAACCCTTGTGTCCATTGCCTCAAGCAGTACTAAGATGCACTGCTAAAATTGTACTAAGCTTTTCTTAATTTCTGGAAGAAAATTAAGATAATATGCTTTTCTAAATGTTTTTATTTAAATTATTCTAAAACTTTGATAAGTGTTAATAACTCATTTTTACTATAATCTGGTATAAGGTATCTGATTTGGCATATAATTATGTTTTTAGTTATTTTCTATTTAATATCAGTTCCTTTCCTTTCCTTACTATCCTTTCCTTTCCTTTCGTTTAGTTTCGTTTCCTTTCGTTTCCTTTCCTCCTTTCCTTGTTTCTTCCTTTCTTTTTTGAGATGAGGTCTCACTATGTTGCCCAGGCTTGTCTTGAACCCCTGAGCTCAAGCAGTTCTCCTGCCTTGGCCTCCTAAAGTGCTGGGATTACAGACATGAGCCACTGCGCCTGGCCTAATACCAATATTTTCTGGTGCTTCTGAAAGGGCACAATGATGTTAAGTGCTTTGCCATGTGACCTGGCTTGCATTCACTCGTCTTAGTACATAGACTCTCCTTAAGTATTCTTTGAGGCAGTATACTAAAATAATTTACAGGAGGCTTGGAGTCCAATAAAAGCATAGGTGTTAGGATTAGTATACCCAGGATTCAAATTCCGTCTTTGCCATCTACTGGCTTTGTAAGTTTAGACTTGCTACTTAAAATCTCTAAGCCTTGAGTTTTTTTTTTTTTTTCCTCTTTAAATGGGATGATAATACCTACTTCGTAGGATTATTTGAAGATTAATTGAGATAATGTATATGACATGCTTGAACATAGTATCTGGCATATGGTAAGCACTCAAAAAAATGATTCTTTTGAAAATTATTGTGAGTAACTGAAGAACCCTAAGCTTTGGGCATTCCCTTATTCATAATAGTCGGATTTTCAAGAAGTCAGCTCTATCTCTTTGCTTTACTTACTGTTTATCTTTCTGGAGTGAAATGAAAGAATAGGTACATCTATTAATGTCTAACCATCAACAGTTAAAACTTTAAAAATTGTTAATTTTTTCAATGTTCAGTAACTCATTTGTTTATTAGTAAACAATGCTTTTGCAAATCTAGGTCCACATTGGCAGTAGTAAAACTTGGGGATATTTTACATAGTCTGTAAAATATCCCCAAGTTTTACTACTGCCAATGTAGTACAATATTTTACAGACAATATTTTACAGACTATGTATGCCCAGCCTTTGCATTCTACTATTACAAAGCTTGACCCTATAGGGTCCAGCAATATTCCCCAACCACATGTCAGTTAGACATGTTTATTAGACTAGATTATTTTTAATGCCTTTGATAGGAGTTCTTTATGCAGTTTTAATAAATTTTGCTCTTCTACTCAGGTCTTTTGCGTTATTTCTGATCAAAATCCACTAAGTTAAGGACAGCTACTCAAATATTAGATTTTTTTTAAATTTTTTTTTTAATTTTTTAAAGTCAGGGCCTCGCTCTGTCTCCCAGGCTGGAATGCAGTAGTGTGATCATGACTCACTGTGGCCTTGACCTCCCTGGCTCAGGCACTTCTCCTGCCTTAGCCTCCTGAGTAGCTGGGATGACAGGCACACAGCACCACACCCAGCTAATTTTTAAATTTTTTGTTAGAGACGGGGTCTCATTATGTTGCCCAGGCTGGTCTCAAACTCCTAGGCTCAGGTGATCCTCCCTTCTTGGCCTCGTGAAGTGCTGGTATTAAAGCATGAGCAACTACATCCAGCCACTAGAATGTATTTTCAAGGAAGTACTTATAGAATAATAATATTTGAGTGCAGCTGTGTCTTCACTAGACTGTGTATTCAGATGACTGTATATTTCACATGACTATACAGTCATCCTTCGATATCTGTAAACCTCCCTCGGATACCAAAATTGTGGATGCTCAAATCCCTGACACAAAATGGCATAGTATTTGCGTGTAACCTATGCACATTTCTCTTATATGCTTTAAATAATCTGGTGTGTGTATATATATATATATATATATATATATATATATAATACCTAATATAGGTAAATGCTATGTAAATAGTTATACTGTGTTGTTTGGGGAATAATGACAAGGAAAAACGCCTGTACGTGTTGAAGACAGAGGTTTTTTTGTTTTTGTTTTTTCTCTGAATGTTTTCAATCTGCTGTTGGTTGAATCCACAGACACAGAAGCCATGGACATGGAGGGCTGACTCACAGTCTCCTCATGGGCCAGAGGAGTTCATACTCATTGGTTCTATCAAACATTAATCAAATGGTTAAGAATTGTGATTTTTAGGGCCAGGTACACCTGTAATCCCAGGACTTTGGGACGCCAAGGCAGGATGATTGCTTGAGCCTGGGAGTTCAAGACCAGCCAGGGCAACATAGCAAGACCCTGCCTTTACCAAAAAAATATTTAAAAATTAGCTGTGTGTTGTGGTCATAGTCCCAGCTACTTTGGAGGCTGAGGTAGAAGGATCGCTTGACCCTAGGAGGTCGAGGCTGCAGTGAGCTGCACCCCAGCCTGGGACGGAGCGAGACCCTGTCTCAAAGAAGAAGAAGAAAAAAAAGAATTGAGACTTTTTTCCACACGAAAAGCCTGTTCTTATTTGATATGACCATTTATTATTTACAATTTTTTCATATTTATAACATTATAAACACTTTTAAAGCTATAAACATTTTCCTCCCATTTTGCTGTTGTAACTATTAAAAAGCAATACATAATAGTTGCTGTGCGTAGCTTTTTCTTGGTACTTTTGACTTACATCCAGCATCAAATAAAAATATATACATTAATATTAATAAGATCCACTTAATTTGGTTTACCAAACTTTTTGAAATATTCCTTACCAGGAGGTTCAGCAACATCAGATGACCATGAATTTGATCCATCAGCTGACATGCTGGTTCATGATTTTGATGATGAACGAACATTAGAAGAGGAAGAAATGATGGAAGGAGAAACAAACTTCAGCTCTGAAATAGAAGATCTTGCAAGGGTAAATAACATGTAGAGCTAGGGTATGAATTGGTTATGACTTTTTTGTGGAAAGGGAAGATCTGAAATTTTGATTCTCTGATTAGGAGAGAAATTGTGTTATATATTAATGACTGAAAAATTTTGTGTGATCATAGGTGGGATATTTAAAGTTTGAAATGAAAGGCTTTTAAAAACAATAACTTTATTATGTGAAATAACAGAATTCACGTAGTTACTTTGGTAAAACATAGACTGTTAAATGATTCTGCTATAAAAGGTCTGGTCAAAAATGGACTATAAAAGGATTCTACACGGCCTCTTATATATCCTTTGTCCTTCCCCAGTTACCATATCTTTTACTTATTCTCCTTCAGAGCCAAAAATTCTTGAAGTATCATTTTCCATTCACTACATAAAGTGCTCTAGATTATCTCCACCTCTTCCTATCAAGGTGACCAGTGAACTTTCCTTGTTACATCCATTGTTATATTCACTTTTCTCTCACTACCTTACTTTTTCTCAGCAGTATTCAATATAGTTTAACACTCCCTTCTTTTACTTGAATTCTGGAGTACACCACTGTCTGGTTTTCTTTATCTTTTTGTTTCTATTCAGTATCTTTTGCAGACTCTTCTTCCCTTACTCAAGGTTTACATGTTGGCAGTTTGTAATTCTCAGTTTGGACCTTCTTTTTTTCTCTCCTGTCTCTGTCTGGATCAGTGCTCCTCAAAATGTAGTATGAGGGTCAGTTGCATCAGAATCAACCATGTACTTATTTTAAAAAGCAGATTTTTGGACCTCTCCCCCGGCACACTGAATCAGAATCTCTGGAGGTGGGGTTCAGATCCACATCTTCATTAAGTAAGTTGGCATTATATGTACACCAAATTTGAAAATCACTAAGCTGTGTGATTTAATTTATTCCCTTGGTGTCTATATCCTTAGTATTCTTTAGTTTATATTTCTAGCATTAACCTATTTCCTGTCTCCAGTTTTGTTTGTCCACCTTGACATTTCTGCTTGCTTAACTAAATGGACATCTCCAAATTATAAATGTCCAAAACAGAACTATTGACTGTTGTTTTTTTCTCTGCTTGTTCTTTCCCTGTCCTATCAGTAAAAAGTGGTACTACTATTTACCCTGTTGCCTAAGTCAGAAACCAGTGAGTCATTTTCCTTCTCTTTCAATATCTTATTTCTAAATAAACCTATCATTTGTATCCACAAGAATATCCCTTAGCCGACTCTTGATCCATTGCTGCCTAGATTACCATTCTTTCTAGCCTAGGCTATTGCAGTAGCTTCTTGACTGGTTTCCCCATTTCCTCTTTTACCATCTTTCTCCTGATACATTTCCAGCCAGCAGCTGTGATCTTCTTTTCAAAATGTAAATCAATTAATATCAACCTCCCAGCTTCCTGTTATATCCAAAGAAAACCCAAACTCCTCAACCAGGCCAGCAAGGCCACCTGCATGATAATGGCCTCTTACCCGTGTATCACACTACCTCTGTTATAGCCACGCTAGCTGCTTTTGTTGTTAAATAGGCTAGTTTCTTCTGCTTCAAGGGTTTTCAGCTCATTCTCACTCTCTGGTATATGCATCCCAAGGCCGGCTCCTTATCCTCTGGGTTCGGTGTTGCCTCCTCAGAATAGTAGCCTTTCCTGTCCCCTAATTAGGTTTTAATTAGTTTTTTGTTTTATTTTTATTTATTTTTTAACCACTGTCCCCTATTCAATGCTTTCTTTAGTGTTAGGACACAATTTGTAATTGTTTGTTTAATTTATTGTCTGTACCTCCACTGGTTTTGAGAAGATGAAATAAAATGACTGTTATTCACCAGTGTATTTCATGGTACCTTGCAAGAGTGCTCACTCAAAAGTATTGTATGAATGAATGGATATATCAGTCTGGTATGTTCTAATAAAATTTATCATGCATATGATTTCCTGTACTCCATGATAAAAAGAACATAAGAAATAAGACATAGTGCCAGTCTTTAAGGATTTGGAATACATAATGTCATGAAAAATGAATGCTTATACTTTTATGGTAATAAAGACCTATGTCTCATAATTTTAGTTTGTAACTTTTTAAAGTATACATTTAAAGAGCTCAAAAAGGAGTTCTATTACTGTTTATTGAAATCTTGTCAGGTGTTCCCATTGTGGGATTAGAGCTGGCTTTGGGATTAGATCATTTAGTGATTACAGCTGACTTAATCCACAATGTCTGAATAATTTAATGTGTCAAAGGTGTATATTGGCTGTCACAAAAGTCTTTCAAGAATGGGTTAAAAAGCATATGAAGGGCTGGGCATAGTGGTTTATACCTGTAATCTCAGTACTTCAGAAGGCCAAGGCAGGAGGATTACTTGAGGCCTGGAGGTCAAGACCAGCCTGGGCAACATAGTGAGACCCCCATCTCTGCAAAAAAATTTTAAAAAAGGTTAATTAGGCATGGTGGCATGCACCTGTAGGCCCAACACTTCATGAGGCTCAGGTGGGAGGATTTCTGGGGCCCAGGAATCCGAGGCTGCAGTGAGCTATGATAGCACTGCTGCTCTCCAGCCTGGGTGACAGAATAAAAATGTTACTACTATTTACCCTGTTTTATTTTTCAGAGACTGTGTGTCTGAAAACAGGGCACTTGAAGAACTTGAAGTCAGAACTATTGTTTAAAAGTAGGAGGCTGGGAAGCGATTCAAAAACAGTTATAAGGGAAACAGTTGATTTAACAATCATAGTCACTTCATGTATTTGTGAAGTGAGAAGACAATTATTTTCAGTTTGCCTATATTCAGAGAAGATCTATCACTTTATATTTTTTGCTTCTGAATAGCCATCTGTGGGATAAAAGGTACAGTAATAAAATCTTGTATTTTCTGTCTTATATTCTATATTAGCTAAAATACTAATTAGCAAGAGGAAATAAGTACAGTTTTCATAATGGGTTATGAGTTAGAGTGATTTTTTTTCTATTTCAGAAAATGAGATATTTATTACATTTAATTAGTAGAAAATTACTAATGGGCTGTGCTAAAATTTTGGTTATATCATTGCCTTTTCCTGTTTTTCTCTCCTATTCCTTTCCCCAGCCCCATATAGTGCCTTAAAACTTGCTTTCAAGTGACCCTGCCTTAGGAAATAGAAGTTAAAATAGAATTATTTATAGAGATAGGGAAAAAAAAGACAGTTGAACCAATCCTTTATCATCCTTTCAACTAGACAGCCTTATACCTTCTCAGATTCTTCTCTGACTTCTCCCAGAAACAATTAAAGCTTTAAGTAGCATAGAATGCTTTTCATCTGTAACCTGAAGCTAAGCAATATTTCGGGGCCAATTTGTTGGATTTCCTAGAGTTATTAACTCTTTAGGTTTGAACCAAACAAAATCCTTGTTGTGTTTATTGAAAAAGTGAATAAGATTTTGTTGTGTTGATTATTGATTTGCTTTTATAGAAGCAAAACATTAGTTATGTCAGGGATTGATAAAGTGTTTTTCACCTTACACCTTGGTTGCATGAAATGAATTTTTGATGTATTGTGGCAGAACTCTGACATTCATTCAGGAAATATCAATAACTGTATAGCATGTGGTTTTAAGTTCATTCAATTTGAATTCTAGAATTTTTCAGTGAAAACTAACTCGAAAGAAGTTTTGATGTGTATTGTTACATTTGTATGCATGGATTATGACAATATAAAAGATAAGTGTTTTAATAAAATTGGGTGTATAGGTTATTTATTGTAGTGATTAGTGATCTTAGAGGGAATGTCAGAATCATTCTCATAGTAAATAAATAGACTTTTGTTTTGTTTTTTTGAGACAGAGTCTCACTCTGTTGCCCAGGCTGGAGTGCAGTGGCACGATCTCGGCCCACTGCAACCTCCACCTCCTGGGTTCAAGCAATTCGCCTGCCTCAGCCTCTTGAGTAGCTAGGATTATAGGCATGTGCCACCAAGCCCAGCTAATTTTTGTATTTTTAATAGAGATGAGGTTTCACCATGTTGCCCAGGCTGGTCTCGAACTCCTGGCCTCAAGTGATCTGCCCATCTCAGCCTCCCAAAGTGCTGGGGTTACAGGCGTGAGCTATTGCACCTGGCCATAGATACACTTTTGTTTGCTACAAATAGAAACACTCGAGTTTAACTCTGTTTTCCAAATGAACTCTTTAAACTCAGAGACTCTAAATGGGCACAATTGTGGCAGTCCATTTGGGAAAAGAAAGATCAAGATTGCAATATATTTATGTATTCAGATATATTTTATAAAAATCACACTATAACAGTATCAGTATTTGATACATACTTTTAAAGTGCTAGATGTGTTCCATCCAGAGCTAGAGAATAATTAAAATGTGTGATTAAAATGTGAGAGATTGCAGTATTTTGACGTATACACACAACATTAATTATATAGACAGAAAAGAAATCTCAGTGTGAGGATTATAAAGAAGAGTTCAGTGCCTTCATTCCTATATAGTTTTATCTTCTAGTCAAGCCCCAGCCCCAAGAGATTGGTTACCTTAGGAACCATCTCTCTAGTTCAGTCTGGATGTGGTCCCTTAGGCCTTTCTGGCCGGAAATCTGCCTCTTTCCTTCTTCCTATCTTCATTAGCATTTTATTGGTAAGTCAGTTTTGGTACAACAGGTGTAAGAGTACTATCTACATCCACCAAATGGCCCTGACTTGAAGGTCAGCATCTGCCATTTCTTAATGACTAACCTCCTGATGTGAGGGAGAAGGAGCTAGGAACTAGCACCTCTTCTGCAGCTAGGAGTTGAATGCCACTCCAACCTATAATATGTTAGTGTTTGATAACTTTACCCTATTGTCTTGAAATTAGGGCAGACTTAACTTGAGATATAGTATATAGTGTTTATCCTTTTTGATACAGGGTCTTACTCTGTCACCTTCCCAGGCTCATGTGATCCACCTGCCTCACCTCCCACGTAGCTGGGACTGTAGGCGTGCACCACTATGCCCGGCTAATTTTTTATTTTTTGTAGAGATGGGGTCTTGCTCTGTTGCCCAGGCTGGTCTTGAACTCCTGTGTGCAAGCAATCCTCCCACTTCGGCCTCCCAAAGTGCTGGGATGATAGGCGTGAGCCACCGAGTCTGGTCGGTTTATGTTTTTAAAAAGTCCATTTCTCCCACCTTCAGCCAGCCTGCCTTTAGCTTATGCAGACATGATTGCCCTTCCTTTTGTTACAGTGTAAGACAACTCATTTCTTAAAATACAGTCTGCAAATATAGTGTGTATTCCTGTTTTTTTTTTTAAGTTAATTTTTTAGAGACAAGGTCTCGTTCTGTCACTCTGGCTGGAGTGCAGTGGTGCAGTCATAGCTCAAGCATCCTTAACTTCCTGCGTTCATGCCTTTCTCTCGCCTCAGCCTCTTGAGTAGCTAGGACTGCAAGTGCATGCCACCGTGCCTGGCTACATTCCTGTATTTTTATTCCTCATGTACTATGCCCACTTTCCTTATTTCTCACAGTTTATCAGCCCTCTTATTTCACATTGTAACAGGATGCTGTATACTTAACCTGACGTTAGATTTTGAAGAAGGCAGTATATATGCATATGTACAGAAGGGCAGTGTAAAGCAGTGAGTTAGACTGCCTGGGTTCGTAATCCAGCTCTACTACTTATTTCAGTGTGGGACTTAGGATAGGTTACTTAACATTGTTAAACTTCAGATGTTATTACAAGAATAATATATCTAAAGCGCTTAACATAATATTTGGCACATAATAAACACAAAATAAATCTTAGTAGTTAATGTCATTCATAAGATTCTCAAAAAAGTCTCTGACCTATAACTGAAAATGTACAACTTGCCACATAATTTTTTCTTTCACTCTGTTCTCGCCTTTTTATACTCTTAACACTTACGTGAATGGGAATAAGACACTGTGCCACTTTATTGTGATGTTTCAATTTAAGTTGAAGTAAGCCCTTGAGTAACTGGTAGAATGCAGACTTTGGTAATATAAACTAATTAGAAATTCTCTGGAACAGGTGACTGACAGGCCCTGGTATAATAGTATACTACTTTTGGCCAAGTTTTATTCATCCTTAAATCTTTTTTCAGAGGGAAATAACGGAATATTTGCGTTACACGGTATCATTACTGTTTATAACATCAGAATTTGGGAGTGCAGAGACAGAAATCTGTCTGTAACTAGATTACAGACAGTCTAACCTCAAACTAGGTTAGACAAAATGAAGAATTTCATGTAAGTCTCATGGAATTTCATTAAAGAAGGGATATATCTGCTCCCAGGGACTCAAGTGCCACCAGAATTTATTTTCTCTATTTCTGCTTTTCTACATGGTTTACCTCTTTTTGTTTTTGAGACAGGGTCTCACTTTGTCACTCAGGCTGGAGTGCAGCAGTGCGATCTTGGCTCACTGCAGCCTCAGCCTCCCTGGATGAAGCCATCCTTCTGCCTCAGCCCCCCTAGTAGCTGGGACTACGGGCATGCGCTGCCACACCCAGCTAATTCTTTTTGTATTTTTTACACGGACGGTGTTTCGCCATGTTGCCCAGGCTGGTCTCGAACTCCTGAGCTCAAGTGATCTGCCTACCTTGGCCTCCCAAAGTGCTAAGATTACAGGCGTGAGCCGTGTCCCACCTGACTTGTCTTTTCAGACCAACTTTCTTCATATGATGCTGTCAGTTTGTAGGTCTCCCACATTTACTACTTGAGATAGTCTATGCTTCCTTCTTAAGTTGCTGTTGATAAAACTCCAGAAACAAAGTATGGACAAGCTTGGGTCATGTGTCCACTCCAAATCTACGGCCAGGGAATACAGTTATTCCAATTATGTCAGCTACTATGGTCAAGGAGGTGAACTTTCAAGAAAAATAAGTGCTTGGAATGGAAGAAAGAACATTTCATGTGAGAAGACAAGTACAGAAGTAGAGAGTAGGAGAGGCTTGGAGGGGAAATAATAAATAATCCTTACATGATGCTTGTTTATGCTTGCTAAATCTTCAGTTAGCACAAAGCAGGAACACAAATACATGCTATTGCAATTTGAAACAGGATTCCTCAGCAAAATTGATTCTGATTTTTGTTATAGTTGTAGCCCAGAGTTTGCTGCAAGATTTTCACTTTTACCTTAGATTAAATAAGAGACTTTTTATACCGTCGTGCTTCAACTTGTATTTTTGGTGGTGGTGATTTTTTCTTTGTTGCTTACTAAGCTGATATTACTCACTTGATATTGGGTGACAGCTTGAGTTACAAGTTTAATACTAGTAAGTAAGCATTTTCTTTTCCTTTTTTTTTTTTTTTTAAATATTCTTGAGACAGGGTCTCACTCTGTTGCCCAGGCTGGAGTGCAGTGACACAATCTCAGCTCACTGCAGCCTCTGCCCCCTGGGTTCAAGCAGTTCTCCTGCCTCAGCCTCCTGAGTAGCTGGGATTACATGCCCGCACCACCATGCCTGGCTAACTTTTGTATTTTTAGTAGAGTTGGGGTTCCACCATGTTGGCCAGGCCGGTCTTGAACTCCTGACCTCAAGTGATCTGTCCCCCTCAGTCTCCCAAAGTACTGGGATTACAGGTGTGAGCCACTGCACCCAGCATAAGTAAGCATTTTCTTGATTGAATAAGTAAGGGTATTTTTTTTCCATGTGATAAAGCCCATCTAAAAATAACGTGTAAAAATAAACTATTAGAAGGTATATGAAAGTGTAGTTGGGTACAAGGAATATATGGAACCAGGGATTCAGCATCACCAGGACCTCCATCTCTCCTAATCCCTGGTTGAATCCTGTTGCATCTCTTCAATTTTTTCTTTTCCACAACCACTAATTTAATTTAGGTTCTGATCATAATACAGGTGAATGTGTAGTGAATGATAGCAGTGGATTCCCACTTGGCAAGCAAACTAAATCTTCCCCTGCCTAAGTTCACGTTGAGTGTTTTGTTGTGTGTGTAATTTCCCCTAAATACTTCCAGAGTGTCAGTAACTATTCAATACGCTCAAATTGAGTCAGGAGTATAACAGAAGCCTTTAAAAATTACGTAAAACTAGAGAAAGTAGGTAAAAATAGTAATCCTGACTTTCATTAATCTATAACTGATCTTTCAGTAATATATGGCCTTCTGAAATGATACTTTTTTTTTAGTTACTGTAAATGGTATGTCTGCTCTAATCAGGGTGACTGGCTTATTCATTTTTGTTTCTGTACCGTACATTTGTCATTTGCTCTGACTTGAATGACTTTCCTCCATCTGTGCCAGTTCTATTACAATTGTAATTCAAGCATTTCCCCTCCAAATGCAGTGTGATCAGGCTACTTTTGACTCTCTCTGTTCTCTGCTTAGTCAATATTGGAGGTGTTGGAGAATTTTTCTTTGAGAAATGAATTTTTTTCTTTTTCCTTTTTTTTTTTTTTTCTTGAGACAGAGTCTCAACTCTGTCACCCAGGCTGGAGTGCAGTGGCATGATCTCAGCTCACTGCAACCTCTGCTTCCTGCGTTCAAGCAATTCTCCTGCCTCAGCCTCCTGAGTAGCTGGGACTACAGGTGTGCACCACCATGCCTGGCTAATTGTTTTGTAATTTTAGTGGAGATGGGGTTTTGCCTTGTTGGCCAGGCTGGTCTCGAACTCCTGACCTCAAGTGTTCTGCCAGCCTCAGCCTCCCAAAGTGCTGGGATTACAGGCGTGAGCCACTGCGCTTGGCCTGAGAAATGAATTTTTACAAAGTGAGTCACACTTCTCATCTGTATATCCAGGAGGGAAAAACCTTAATCTATGATTGTCAGACATTCTACATTCTTGATAATGGTTAAAAAAGAAAAATTCTTTTTCCATGTAGTTAGTATGTCACCTATCCTTTTGACAAATATTTGAGCTGGATATCATATGTCATACGATAAGCTTTATTAAAGTTAATGTTCAAGCTTTATTACCTCCCATTGGAAAGGGTGATTTGCAGGTATCTTATCCCAGACCTGTGAGATCAGTGG
The DNA here is from genome assembly GCF_028858775.2 of Pan troglodytes. Taxonomy (NCBI): domain Eukaryota; kingdom Metazoa; phylum Chordata; class Mammalia; order Primates; family Hominidae; genus Pan; species Pan troglodytes. The sequence continues at coordinate 164,025,785 of NC_072398.2, read as the reverse complement.
TTTTCAAGGTAGTCTCATACCAGCAGCATTAGCATCACCTGAGTTTTTTGTTGTTTTTTTTTTTTAATTGCAGGTACTCGGGCCTCACTGGAGACTTACTAGGTCAGAAACTTGGGTGAGTCTCAGCAGCCCGTTTTAGTAAGCCCTCAAGGTAATTCTGATACCCTTAATAAGACAGACCAATGGTAGAGAGCCTGAGGGCATTTATTTGGTTGATAATACACCTCTTTTTTTGGAGTGAACGAAGTACCATGATCTTGTCAGAAGATGAGTTCAAAATAGAGCATGGCTGTGTAATTAGCTGTGTGGTTTCAAAGGATTAGTTATAACACAGTTATAAAAATTAAAGGTAGTGGTTAACAGGATAGTTTTGAGGATCAAATAAATAATGAAACAAGCTTTTCATGAACTCTTAAGGCCTATGTAAATTTCAGTTGCAAACTGTTACGCTTATGTTTTTTTCCTTTTGGGGTCCTTATTCATACTAGTGACTTCAGTGGCTTTTATTCACAATAGTGATCAGTTGCTAAACTTGCTTCTGATTTTGGGGTGCAGGATATGAGCTTAAGAAATGTTACATGACCTGAGATTAGGAGGTGTGGGTATTATAATAAAGTATCAGTGCCTGACGTTTCTCTGCCTGGTTTCCTTATTTGCAAATAAAGGTAGCAAGCACTCCATTTGGTACTTCTAAAGATCTAATGAAATTGTGTGTGTTGACACTGCTTTCATTGTTGCAAGAGAAAAAGACAGTGAAATCAAAACATCTATCATAAATGCCTGACACATAGAAGATACTTTATGACAGCTATTTGTTATTCTTGTATATAAAACTAGCTTTAGGCTGGGCACGGTGGCTCATGTTTCCAGTCCTACATTTTGGGAAGCCAAGGTGGGCAGATCGCTTGCATCCAGGTGTTTGAGACCAGCCTGGGCAACATGGTGAAACCCTTCTCTATGAAAAATACAAAAATTAGCCAGGCATGGTGGTGCACATGTATAGTCCCAGATACTTGGGAGGCTGAGGTGGGAGGATCATTTGAAGGTTGAGGCTGCAGTGAGCCGTGATCATGCCACTGCACTCCAGCCTGGGTGACAGAGCAAGATCCTGTCTCAAAAAATAAATCTAGCCTTTTCATTATATTTCTCTTACTACACTTCTATCTCTTATTTTGAAGTTTTGTTTTAGTTCCTGAGTATTGACTCCCCAGATTCCCAAATACCAATGTCCTGTACCAGATTCTTGGTACATGGACCAGATACTTGAACACTTAAAGCACTGTTGGTGTTGTACTTTGAGAAACACAGTGTAAGAGCTGTCATTTGTTTGCCAGCTGGTTATTTAGCTAGAGTGGCAATACCTTGCCTTGATAAAGTTACCGGTTTTCAGGTTGTAGCTTCTGCAAATCATTAGGGGTCTTGGAATTGATTTATCTTTCAGAAATAGATTCACAAACTCATTCATAACCAGAATATCCATTTGTAATGGGAAATAGAAGTTTTGGATGACAGTTTCTTCCTAGTTCTTCAAAAGAAAATCTTTTCAAATGATAATCATTAATTTCTTCTCACACATGGATTTTGAGTGATGCAGGTTAATTGTATCATCTAATCCAGTCTGATTTACCCATATCCATTGTAGCAATGTGTTTAACACACGAGCTAGACTTACTTCTTTCCATGACTGCTGGAGAAACATAAACCATGTCTTATTTCATGATTACCCTTTTTTTCTAGCTTCTAAACTGATTGTTTTCTGACTGTTTTGCTTCAGACCATGTGCATTGTATGTGGGTGTGCATGAGTGTATAATATGTTCACATGATTTGGATTAAATTTTCTTTTTATAATCAGAATTCTGTTATGTTTCCCTGATGCTGTGCATTTCTTGTTTACTGGTTAGAGTGAGTAGTTTGTATAGAAAGCTGATTTCATTTCATTGTGTATGGACATTTCTTTTTCATCCACGGAGGGTCTGATTTTTGTGGGGATTGAGGGAAGTCCCTGGCCAAGGCACCATGGTGTATTGATATGAATATGGGCTTTTGGAGTTAGACTGTTTAAATCTGGCTCTACTACTTGTAACTTGTGTGATTTGTGAAAAAATGCTTAACCTGTCAGCTTCTGTTTTCGCATCTATGAAATGGAAATAATATAACAAGTCTGTATGATAGATGGTAAGGATTTCATGAGATGATTTTATATGTAAATGGAGATAACCATAGAGAAGAATATATGGTTAATGTAGTCCATTATCGTTTCTGTATATTACTACTGGTTTGTTTGTGTGTTTTTTTTTTTTTTTTTCGTGTGTTCGGGCTGAGCTCTGAATTTCATCTGCCTTTCTGGGTTTGTTAACTTATAGTCTATTTCTCATTGTTCTATTTCTCCACCCTCAAGTTAAGTATGGTACTCTTATTAAGAGTGGGCATCCATGCATAGCGTTAACTGTCATTGTGCATATACTGAATTGATTGCAAAAAGAATAGTCCATGTTAGACCAAGGCCACTTTTTAATTATACTTAAAGATCTTGTTGTCAGCAATTATAATTGGTTCATTTTATAGAAATACTTAGAAGATTGGGATATTCCTGGGTTTCAGAAATATTTTCAGTTTTACTTTTTATGATCCGAGAATTTGTAATACAGCTTTTATTCTTCAGTATAGAATGAATACTCCACAGATTTGTGGATTATAGCCTGGGAATCAGAAATATCACTGATTCAGAGATTAACTTTTATTTTGATTTATTTAGGAAGGTGACATGCCAATTCATGAACTTCTCAGCCTTTATGGTTATGGTAGTACTGTTCGACTACCTGAAGAAGATGAGGAAGAGGAAGAAGAGGAAGAAGAAGGTGAAGATGATGAAGATGCTGATAATGATGACAACAGTGGCTGTAGTGGGGAAAATAAAGTAAGTCTGTATACATATATTTAAGATTGTAGTCTTTATTGAAGTTAAAATTGCTTAATATATTTTGATTACTTGTCTTTATAATCTTTTCTCTTCCTGATTTTAAAAGTGTTAAAAATTAAGATATTACAGAAATACATAATATAAAAATTGGAAATCCCCTGTAATTTACTCCTGAGGTAACAGTTTGGTCTTGTCATTTCAGGTTTCTTTTTTTCCAGTGCTTATTCTAATTAATTTATACCAACTTTCTAAAAAATGCTATTGCTTTTAAATAATAAAGGCTAATTGGCAGTTTGTGTTTATTTTTCTTACTTTATTTTGAAATAATTTTAGATTTATAAAAGGTTTAAAGTTAGTATAGAACGTTCCTGTATACTCTTACCTCAGCTTCTGCTAAGGTTAACATCTTGGTACAGTGCTATTAACTAAACTGCAGATTGAATGATACCAGTTTTTCTGCTAATGTACTTTTTCCTGTTGTAGGAACCAACCCAGAGGATGATATTACATCTAGTATATTCATTTTAGTCTTCTGCATATATTAGAACAAAATTTATATGCTGTGGTCTTTCATCTGCAGCTGTTTTCCTTACATCTTAGAGAAATTTAATTTATTATTCCACAGGAGGAGAATATAAAGGATTCATCAGGTCAGGAGGATGAAACTCAGTCTTCCAATGATGATCCATCACAATCTGTTGCTTCTCAAGATGCCCAGGAAATAATCCGCCCACGTCGATGTAAATATTTTGATACAAGTAAGTGTTACTGGTTGATAATATTTGAATATAATTTTTACTATTTTAGGTATTACCTAAAATCCTCTTTTTTAAACTGGTCTTTGAATTCATTTAGTCTGAAATTCTTTTCAACAGTAAATGGATTTTGTTGTAAGTTATTAGTTTAGCAATGCAGGGTCCCTGTTGTTAGTGAATATACTATGGTAATTGTGTCATGTACTACTTGACTTTGGGTGTATTTGTTTTTTCTTTGCCCTGTTTTTAAATGTTTGTTTCATGGTCATCTTTTTGTTTCTCATAGTCTTTCCCTTAGTTTCCATTTTTTACTTTCTTTGCCTCTTAGCCTTTTTTAGGTATATTCATAAATACACCTAAATTTCTCTACTTTAAAAGGAAGAAAAACACTTGAAGAAAAATAAACTGTCATGAAATATGTAGTAAGGTAATATTATCTTTATTCTAAATCAGTTTTTTCCCCTAAGTTTTTATAGGAAATCATTTCATGAGAATACAATTATGTAGAAAGTTTATGGTTTTTTTGTTTTTTTTTTTTAAGTGATAGGGTGTTAATTATTTGGTTAGAAATATCTTGGCTTAATTCATTAGATATCTTTGAGCATATCCAAATATTTGATGGTAGATGTAAAAATAATATGTAGATGTAGACAGGATAAGCAGTCATTTTATAGTATTGGTGTCTTATTTATTCTAGATAGTGAAGTAGAAGAAGAATCTGAAGAAGATGAAGATTATATTCCATCAGAAGACTGGAAAAAGGTAGTTAGAACAATATTTTTCCAAAATTTAGATAAATTAATATTTTTTTAAAAAGCCTCGTGTAATTTTTTTTTTTTTTACTAACTATGTATATTGATAAAATCGATGTAAGCCCTTTTATGACATTTAAATGTTTGGTAAATGTTCAGATTCCTTCTTAACACATCTAGGTTAGATTAGAAATCTACATTTCTGGCGGGGTGTGGTGGCTCACACCTGTTATCCCAGCACTTGGGAGGCTGAGGCAGGCGGATCGCTTGAGCCCAGGAGTTCGAGACCAGCCTGGGCAGCGTTGCGGGACCCTGTCTCATTTTATAAAACAAAACAAAAAATAAATAAAACAAAAATCCACATTTCTGATTTAGTCCTGAACTAGTGCCAAATTAGGCATTTGTTGCCCTGTAAAAAATATCACGTATATGTTTTTCAATATTATGGAAAGCATTTGTGGAGGCTTTGATATTTGTTAAGTAAATTTTGTTTAGTAGTTCATATTGCAAGTTTTTCATTCTGTATTACTTTATAAAAGAAAAACTCTCCAAATGATTGAATTTAATGTTGACATTTACAACTGATAAGCTTATTATATGAAGAAACAGATTTGGCTTCTTCGTAACTATATACAATTAATTTCTGAAATGAATCTAAAGATAATATATTGAGATTAGTTTTTAATTATAAAATTATATAGCATATAATTAATCATACAGTAAGTTATTGTAACAGAACTGAGCTCTTAGGAAAATCTATCAAAACGTTATGTAGAATTAGCTGGTTGCAGTGATGTTTCCCCTGTTGTCCCAGCTACTTGGGAGGCTGAGGTAGGGAGAATCACTTCAGCCCAGGAGTTTGAGACCAGGCTGGGCAACATAGTGAGACCCCATGTCTTCAAAAAAATTTTTTATGTAGAACTGGTTAAAACAAAGAAATAATGTTATTTTTGTTGAGAGACAAGGTTAGCCCAGTGTGTACGGTATGTGTTCATTTGAGCAAATGATGGGACTCGACAGAAAACAAGAATCACAAAAGTTAATTTGTGTGGCCTATTTGGGCAAGGGTTCTTTCATCCTGTTTTTAATCTGATTCCTACAGTGTGCAGAAATTAAGATGAAAAAAGCTAGAAACCTTGGGAGTCCTTATAAATTGCTGTCCCACTTCATATTCAAGTTTATGTATCTTCAACATGTGTTGTTTTTTAATCTGGAGTGTTCAGTAGAGTATTTGATTAAGCATTCAGTGTTTTTTTTTTTAAATGAAAGAACAAAAGCTCTGAGGTAGAACACCTTTCATTGCTGGAGGGTATTAATTACCCACACCTTACTCAGAAAGGGTATTAATTAACCACACCTTTCTCAGAAAAAAATTATGTAATAAAGCAGGCCAGAGTAAATGCAGATTGTTTTCTTTCAGTATGATTTTGTTGTTTTAAATAATTGTCAAGGTTCAGAGATTCATTTTTTTTTAAGACTTATAAGATGAAATTGAATTTTTATAGAAACTTAAGGTAGGGGAAACAGTTTTGAAGTCAAACCTGAATTTTAGTTGTAGCTCTAGAACTTAGTAATTGTGTGCTCCTGAGAAAATCAAATTTTTGAGCTTCATCTTCTTACATATAGTATGGGAATAACAATGTCAGCCTTATGGGGCTTGCTGAAAGATTAAAGGAAAATTGCATATATGATATGTTAACACATAATGATCTTCAAAGCTATTTCCCTTCCCTTCCCTGTACTACAGAACAAATTAACAGATGAAAAGAAATGTTCAGAACTGAACAGGAAAAAGGAAGTACCTGTCTTTAAACTAATCCAGATGTTCTCAACCCTGTTTTTATGTTAGAATCATTTGGATAACTTAGACGTACTGACTACCAGGGCCTTCATTCATAGATTCTAATTTAATTGTCCTGCAGTGGATCCAGGCATTGATGGTTTAGAAGCACCCCAGCCAGGGTTAGTAACTTGACAATGTTCTTTGGTAGGCCTAGGTGAGTTAAGTTAAAAGAGGCACAAGATGTGACAATAAAGGACTCTTTTTATAGTAGAAGACATAAAGAGAATTCCATTGTAAGAGTAGAGAAAATTTGTTGTAAGTTTGATTCTTTTTAGAAAACTGATCATGAGAAAGATTGGTTTTTCTTATGGGTATAGAAATAACTTTATTACATAAAGCACGTCTTTGAAGTTGTACTGGATAAAATGAGCTCCTCACATCAGTGAGGTAACAATAGCAGGAGAGAGACTTTCCAAATACTAAGAGTTACCAAAACTTCTAGACCATGATTTTGTACCTTTCATGCCCAATTTTGAAAATGTCAGTAAATGTGTTCTTAACATTTAGCCATCACACAAAAGAGGGTTCATGTAATCTTGGTCTCCTTGCATTGTGAAATTTCACCAGTGGTAGTTTCCAGTTGCTTTTGAGAACATCCAGTTTCACCTAATCTGTGATTTGACTATATAGATATGATTACTGGATTTCCTATTTAATTATATTTGTAGGAGGAGGTTACTTTTTCATTTTGTATTGTTTTAATGAAAGTCAAGCCATAACCTGCTTATCTATTTCGTTTAGAGTTTCTTTCATTTGGCCCCTACTGAGCTTTATACAAACCCTTTTTGTTATTTTTCCTACTTTGAAGCTCTGTTTTTCAGACTTCAGTCTATGTCAGAATCACCTAGAGAGCTTGTTAAAATACCAATGACTGAGTCCTGTCCCCAGAGTTTCAGTAGGTTTGGGGTGGGACCTGAGCATTTGCATTTCTAACAGTTTCCCATTAGCTGTGTGTGGTGGCATGTGCCTGTAGTCCCAGCTACTCAGAGACTGAGGTGAGAGAATTGCTTGAGCCTGGGAGGTCGAGGCTGCAGTGAGCCATGATCACTCCAGCCTAGGTGACAGAGCAAGACCCTGTCTCAAAAAAACAAAAATTTCATAGATGACACTGATGCTGCTCATACAGGGATCATATTTAAGACCACTGTCTTAAGTGTAGATACTCTGAAAATATCTGAATTTGACTTTGTGTTTTACATGTTTTGCAGTTGTCTTACTAATGGAATTATCAGAATTCACTTCTTTGTCTCTGTATTTTGAAATGAAGTTTGTATTTATTGTTTACGTTGCATTTCACCTCAATATTATTACTAATATTTTCATCCAGTCATTATTTGTCATTCATCTTCACAAAGGTACCTCTGAGGTAGTTAATTGGTTGTTTTTGTATTTTATGACAGAGAAACCAGGAACAGTTTACTAAGATGGTAAGGCTAGAAAATGGATATAAAATCTGTTACTAGATCTTACTAATGTTTTATGTTATTTTTAAAATAGGAGATTATGGTGGGCTCCATGTTTCAAGCAGAAATTCCAGTTGGCATTTGTAGATACAAAGAAAATGAAAAAGGTGGGTTATTAGTAAAGTTACGTAGCTGAATTTATGCTTTCAGTGTAATGAACTGTTACTTTATATGTAAAATGTGGTAAGAACATGACAGCCTACTAAGTAACCCCATTGTAACCCCATTGGTTTGTGAAAGAGGACCCTTCATTATTTCTGTGAGAAGAATGTATGTACTCAATGTTTTCAGTTTGGTCTATAGAAGCCTAGCCAAAAAAGGAAAAAGTGAGTGCTTTTTTTCATTTTAAAGTGACTTACAATGTCTCAACAGTTTTTTTTTTACTTTTTTCCCCGTATTTTCAGTGCTCTAAACTTTAACCCTTCTCTAATCTTTATAATTTAGTTTTTAGAAGTCCATTTTATATCAATGAAAGGCATAAAAACAAACGAGAGTAAATAACTGATATAAACAGCTTATTTGCTCCTGAAACTTTCACTAAGCAAAATGGAAGGCTTATTAAAATGGAGTACTTTGGACCAGGTGCCGTGGCTCACGCCTGTAATCCCAGCACTTTGGGAGGCTGAGGCAGGCAGATCATGAGGTCAGGAGTTCGAGACCAGCCTGACCAACGTGGTGAAACCCCGTCTCTACTAAAAATACAAAAATTAGCCTGGCGTCGTGGCGCGCACCTGTAATCTCAGCTACTCAGGAGGCTGAGGCAGGAGAATCACTTGAACCCAGGAGGCAGAGGTTGCAGTGAGCCAGTATCGCACCACTGCACTCCAGCCTGGGTGACAGAGCAAGACTCCGTCTGAGGAAAAAAAAAAAAGAAAATGGATTACTTTGATGCTTGTGTTTTAAAAATAATTTGGGAAAACAAGTTGTATACTTAAATTTTACATGTTTTTTTTTTCCATTTCATTTCATTTGAAAGTCCTGAAGTAAGTCATACTTCCAATAGCATACAATACTTGAAGATTTTTTTTTTTTTTTGAGACAGAGTCTTGCTCTTGTTGCCCAGACTGGAGTGCAATGGCATGATCTCGGCTCACTGCAACCTCCACCTCCTGAGTTCAAGTGATTCTCCTGCCTCAGCCTCCTGAGTAGCTGGGATTACAGGTGCCCACCACCACGCCCAGCTAATTTTTTTGTGTTTTTTAGTAGAGATGAGGTTTCGCCATGTTGGCCAGGCTGGTCTTAAACTCCTCACCTCGTGATCCGCCTGCCTCGGCCGCCCATAGTGCTGGGATTACAGGTGTGAGCCACCATGCCTGGCTGAAGATTTTTTTCAAAGAGTCTGTTTCAGATTATTCACCTCATTTGAGTTCCAGAAAAAATGCTGTGTATGTTTCCTTTTTTTTTTTTTTTTTTTTTTTTTGAGACAGAGTTTTGCTCTTGTTGCCCAGGCTGGAGTGCAATGGCTCAATCTCGGCTCACTGCAACTTTCGCCTCTCAGGTTCAAGCAGTTCTCCTGCCTCAGCCTCCCAAGTAGCTAGGATTACAGGCATGCGCCACCACGCCCAGCTAATTTTGTATTTTTAGTAGAGATGAGGTTTCTCCATGTTGGTCAGGCTGGTCTTGAACTCCTGACCTCAGGTGATTCGCCTGCCTCGGCCTCCTAAAGTGCTGGGATTATAGGCATGAGCCACTGCGCCTGGCCGTATGTGTGCTTTTAATGAGTTCATGTGCAGTGTGACATCACTCAGGACTAGAAATCTTTATTTCTTTTATTTCAGTTTTCTTCACATTTCAACTTAATATACACAAAGGCCTTTGGAGTTGTATTAATAGAAGTTTTTTGTTGTTTATTTCTTTTTAGCATTCTCTCCAAAAACTTACTTTATATTCTAAGTATGCACCTACTCTCAGGGCAAGCAGCAGGTCAGAGGCAGTCAAGGGAACATCACAGGCCAGTACGGTTTTTGTGATAGCAATATGTTTTAATACATCATTTAAATGTTTAATAGCTACCACTTATTTCTCAAGGTAATTCCTGCAAAATATAGGAACATTGAAGCTAGCAGTATGGAGTGACTTTATTACATATAGAAATTCTGTACATATGGTATGTTCTGTGAACGTATAATTGTGTGCCAAAATAAATGATCTGTTGGCTTTTGTATTTATTTTTGTAATTGAAATGTCAGTTTTGTGCTTTACTCATATAGTGGTTAGCAATGTTCACCATTGAGGTTTTTCTTTCTGCAAATAAATGAACTGAAAGACATTTGTTTTTATTAAATTTCTTTTAAATTTTGACAATGAAAGATAATAGAGCCTATTTTATATTTATATTTTAGTATTTATATTATAAATTTATATTATAGTTGAAAATAGTTTTATTGCAGTATACTTTGTTTTTTATTTTAATATGTTTGTATTATATATCAACAGTGAATAATGATCACATTCTCTTATTTATGCTTAGTTTTAATTTTTAATTTTTGTGGGTACATAGTAGGTGTATATAGTTCCGGGGTACATGAGATGTCTTGATACAGGCATGCAGTGTGTAACAACCACATCATGGCAAATGGTGTATGCATCCTCTCAAGCATATTATCTTTTGTGTTACAAACAATCCATTTATACTCTTTTAGTTCTTTAAAAATGTACAATTAAGTTATTGATTATGGTCACCCTGTTGTGCTGTCAACTATTAGGGGTTACTCATTCTATTTTTTTGTACCCATTAGCCATCCCTACCTCTCTCTTACTCCTTTCCCGGACCGACCTTCCCAGCCTCTAGTAGCCATCCTTCTGCTGTATCTCCATGGGTTCAATTGTTTTGATTTTAGATCCCACACATAATTGAGAACATGGGATATTTGTCTTTTCCGTGCCTGACTTTTTGCTTAACATAATGACCTTCAGTTCCATCCATGTTATTGCAAATGACTGGATCTCATTCTTTTTTTATGGCTGAATAGCACTCTATTAAGTACCACATTTTTTTTTTATACTTTAAGTTCTAGGGTACATGTGCACAACATGCAGGTTTGTTACATATGTGTACATGTGCCATGTTGGTGTGCTGCACCCATTAACTTGTCATGTACATTAGGTATATCTCCTAATCCTATCCCTTGCCCTTCTCCCCACCCCACAACAGGCCCCGGTGTGTGATGTTCCCTTTCCTGTGTCCAAGTGTTCTCATTGTTCAGTTCCCACCTATGAGTGAGAACATGCAGTGTTTGGTTTTTTGTCCTTGCTATAGTTTGCTGAGAATGATGGTTTCCAGCTTCATCCATGTCCCCACAAAGGACATGAACTCATCCTTTTTTATGGCTGCATAGTATTCCATGGTGTATATGTGCCACATTTTCTTAATCCAGTCTATCACTGATGGACATTTGGGTTGGTTCCAAGTCTTTGCTATTGTGAATAGTGCCACAATAAACATACATGTGCATGTGTCTTTATAGCAGCGTGATTTATAATCCTTTGGGTATTTGCCCAATAATGGGATGGCTGGGTCAAATGGTATTTCTAGTTCTAGGTCCTTGAGGAATCGCCACACTGTCTTCCACAATGGTTGAACTAGTTCACAGTCCCACCAACAGTGTAAAAGTGTTCCTATTTCTCCACATCCTCTCCAGCACCTGTTGTTTCCTGACTTTTTAATGATTGCCATTCTAACTGTTGTGAGATGGTATCTCATTGTGGTTTTGATGCATTCATCTGTTGATGGACACTTTTTTTGCCATCTGTATGTATTCTTTTGAGAAATGTCTCTTCAGATCTTTTGCCCATTTTAAAATCAGATTATTAGACTTTTTTCAATAGAGTTGTTTGAGCTCCTTATATATTCTAGTTATTAGTGCCTTCTAAGATGGGTAGTTTGCAAATATTTTCTCCCATTCTGTAGGTTGTCTCTTTGTTGATTGTTTCCTTTGCTGTGCAAAAGCTTGTTAACTTAGTATGATCCTATTTATCTGTTTTTGCTTTGGTTGCCTGTGCTTGTGGGGTATTATTCAGGAAGTCTTTGCCCTCAGTCCAGTGTCCTGCAGAATTCCCCCAATATTTTATTGTAGTAGTTTCATAGTTGGAGGTCTTAGATGTAAGTCTTTAATCTATTTTGGTTTTTGTATGTGACAAGATATAGGGGTCTAGTTCCATTCTTCTGCATATGGATATCCAGTTTCCCAGCACCATTTACTGAAGAGACTATCTTTTCCCAGTGTACATTCTTGGCATCTTTGTCAAAAATGAGTTCACTGTAGGTATGTGACTTGTTTCTGGGTCCTGTGTTCTGTTCTGTATGTCTTATTTTTATGCCAGTACATGCTGTTTTAGTTACTGTCGCTCTGTAGTATAATTTGAAGTTAGGTAATGTGATTCCTCCAGTTTTGTTCTTTCTGCTTAGGATAGCTTTGGCTATTCTGAGTCTTTTGTGGTTCCATATAAATTTTAGGAACTTTTTTTCTATTTCTGTGAAGAATGTCATTGGTAATTTGATAAGGATTTCATTGAATCTGTAGATTGCTTTTGGTAGCATGGACATTAACAACACTGATTCTTTGAATCCATGAATGTGGAATATCATTCCATTTTTTTTTTTTTTTTGGTGTCCTCTTTAATTTCTTTTGTCAATATTTTATAGTTGTCATTATGGAGATCTTTCACTTCTTCGGTTAATTTCTAGGTATTTGATTTTATTTGTGGCTATCTTAAATGGGATTAGTCTTTTGATTTCCTTTTCAGGATGTTGACTTGGTGGCATATAGAAATGCTACTGATTTTTGTATGTTGATTTTGTATCCTGCAACTTTACTGAATTTGTCAGTTCTAATAGTTTTTTGTGGCGTCTTTAGGTTTTTCCAAATACAAGATCATATCATCAGTAAACAGGGATAATTTGACTTCTTCCTTTCTAATTTGGATTGCCTTTATATCTTTCTCTTGTCTAATTGTTCTGATTTTTTCATGGTTTAAATTCTAACTTAATATTTTCCATTTTAACATGATTTTAGAAAGTAATTATGCATGTGTAATTTTTTTCAGGGACGAGTGATTTATGAAGCTTTCTCATTTTGAGAATTTAAGTATATTAGTTTGTGTAAGGAGGATCAGACTAAGCAGAATGAGATTGCTTTGGAGGGATCGCTGTGGTAAAGGGGCATTCCTCAGCTTTGTAGTTCTAGAAATTCAGACTTTTGTCAGGATACCCAGAATTTGTCTCCTCTTAAGATACCCTATACCATAAACCAAATTCTTGAAACTATTAGGTAAACTATGCTGTTAGAAATAAAACTTGTCAAAGGGACAGTGCTGATTAGTGCATTCTTATGGAAAACATTTCACAGGATATTTTTCATCAGTTTTGTGAACACAGACTTTTTTTTTTTTAAGTACCACAAAACTAAGATATCCTGATATCTTTATTGTAGGGATTACTTAATGGATGGATCAGAATTCTCCTTTTCATTGATACATGGAAACCTCCTTACCTAGTATCTTGGAGAGACATTGACAAATTTTTTCTCTCTGCCATCCGACTTTTTTTATTAGGCACCATGCAGATTATATATTCTTCATTGGTTAGCACTCCTAATTCAAACAGTTAAATAAACATGATTTGTTAGTTATAATAACATTCCAGGCATGCTCCTTTGGACTTGTATCTGTTTTGGTTACAAAATCTCCTGAGCTACCCTTAACTTTTTCCTAAATTCATGTAAGTTATCATTTATACTAACCACAGTGTATTTTAACCTTTTGTTTACTCATCTTTGTAGCATTACTGGTAAGTAGGTCGATCCTTGCCCCATAGGCACTTAGTAAACATTTGGTGCCTAAGTGAATAGGTGGGTGAATTATTTCCGAATTAGGGTTTCCTTGTATGGCCTTGTCTACCCCAAAGATCCCAAAAATATAAGAACTTTCGTCTGCAGAGAACAGAGGCTGAGCAGAGAATAGAAATCAATAGCAGTATATCCAGATTCATTTTATCATGGTAGTTTTATTGTATTTATAATTTAGGATATAACTAGGATTGTACCAGCAGATTAGAAAAGGAATGATGTTTATTAAGGAAGATTTTCTAAATATTTTCCTTTGGGCTGTACTTTAAACAAAAGTATCTATTTTGGGAAACAAGGGAAGATAGAAGAAGGTTTTGAAGTGTGTGTGGGTGAGGGGACAAGATAATTCGTGTGAAAATAATACGGCCGGGCGCGGTGGCTCACACCTGTAATCCCAGCACTTTGGGAGGCCGAGGCGGGTGGATCATGAGGTCAGGAGATCGAGAACCATCCTGGCTAACACGGTGAAACTCTGTCTACTAAAAAGTACAAAAACCTAGCCAGGTATGGTGGCACATGCCTGTAGTCCCAGCTACTCTGGAGGCTGAGGCAGGAGAATTGCTTGAACCTGGGAGGCGGAGGTTGCAGTGAGCCAAGATCGCGCCACTGCACTCCAGCCTGGGCAACAGAGCAAGACTTCGTCTCCAAAAAAAAAATTCATTGCCTGGTACATAGGATATGCTTAATTAGCTGTTAATTTCTTTTCATAATAAAAGAAACTTTGACGCTGTTAGTTATTCTTTGTCTCTTAAAATCTTTCTCAGGCTGGCTCCTTCCTGTTGTCATTTACATATTTGCCTCATCTTTGAAAACAAACAAACCAAAACAACATAAAAACTTTCTTCAACTCTACTCTCTAGCTACTCCCCTATCTCCACCATCATAACTAAACTTTTCAAGAGTCTTATTTCTTCGCTTTCCATTTATTCTTCAATCTTATCCAATGTGGCTTCTGCTTCCATCTCTCTACAGAAAGTTCTCAACATTCACCTCCTCGTTAGTAAAGCTGGCATAACCTTTTTCAATTTTCATCCTCATCACTCAACAGAATTTAACCAGTCTTTGAAGCTATTCTTTGAAACACTCTCTTCCCTTAGCATCTGTGATGTTACATTCTTGGTATTTCTTCTGTTTGTGACTTTTGAATTTTATCCATGTTTTCTTCTTATCATTTGGAATTCCACAGGCTTTGTCTTAGGTCATCCTCCTTTCATTACTTTTTGAGTTTTAATTAGATTTAGGCTTTCATCTTCTTATAATGGAAATTATGATGAAACTTAAATACCTTTAAAAAAGTAATGACTTGTTTTTGTGAAAGTGATTTATATACATTATACAACTCAAGCATCACAGAAAACATAAAGAAAGTAAAATTTACTTCAAATCCCACCACCAGGAATTAAGCAGTGTTAACATTTGGTGAACATTCTTCTAGACATATTTTCAAAAATAATAGTTACAGTTACAATTACAGGATTTTAATATGTGCCAGAATGATTGTAAAGTGCTTTAAATCCTTAAAACTATGTGGTAGAGTTATTGTTACCTCCTTTCACAGATGAGACAGAAGGGAAATAATTTGCCCAAGGTCATCATACATGCAATAAGTGGTAGAGGTGGTATTCAAACCAGGAGAGCTTGGAATTTGGTAAACTCAAGATAAAGTCAGACTGGGTCTGCAGGGGGCATAAAGTGGTACCTCCTCTGTGTTTAAATTGTTTAATTTACTTAAACTATAGTTTTTGCCCAAGAACGAAGTCAGGCAAGTAGTAGAACCACACACTGTACCTCAGTTCTCAACATTTGGCTCTGAGTTGTTTATTTAGTAATATGTTTTAACACAAACTCTATCAGTTTTTAGAAATTTGTTTAACATTGTCTTTTACTAATTTAGTATATGAAAATGATGATCAGCTCCTGTGGGATCCTGAGTACTTACCAGAAGATAAAGTGATTATATTTCTTAAAGATGCGTCTAGAAGAACAGGTGATGAGAAGGGTGTAGAAGCAATTCCTGAAGGATCTCACATAAAAGACAATGAACAGGTCTGTGAAAGAAACAACTGTTAGAACTTTGCCATACACATTTATACATGTAAATGCTGTCACTTGCATTGTTGTTATTCTGTCCACCAAACTTTTTATAACATTATTGACAGGGAATCTGAGGTTATAATCCCTGTAAGATATCCGTTGTTACCACAGTGACTTCATTGGTGTGAAGCTCAAAAACGAAACAAAAACCTGATGTTTTATTTTGCCTGTATATACTTTTCATTAGGCTTTTTAAAATTCCTTTGGCTATCCCTAAGAATCTGTGTATATCAAGTTGGAATTCTCACCTCGGATTATCTTATGTACATGGTAAGACCAGTGCCTACCATGAACCTATCTTTTTTACCTTTTTAATCATTGTTTTTTTCTGATTTGTTTAAAATTATAGGAATCTCAAGAAGCCACAAAGAAGGGGTTTTCATTGATATAAAATGAATTCTTTTTAGTTCCTAGGATACTATGGCCACCAAGTTTTTACATATCCTACTTTGTACATATTTAAAGGTAGTTGATTTATCAGGATCGAATTCATATTTGTTTTTCTTTGGAGTTCTCTATATATAACATTCACTAAAGTTATTTGCCCTCAAAAAGGATGAAAACACTGGATGTTTGAAAAACTTTTAAGAATTGTAGCATTGAACTGTTTATAGTCCTTGTCACATATTCAAGCCTTTTATTTTTCTAGGCTTTATATGAATTGGTTAAATGCAATTTTGATACAGAAGAAGCATTGAGAAGATTAAGATTTAATGTAAAAGCAGCTAGAGGTAAGTATAGTTTTTATTCATTTTCATGATTTGGCAGAAATTTTAAAATTAAGCTTTTCAGTTTACCTAGGTATAGCCTAGACTTAATAATACTGATTTTTCTGAGTTTGATAAATATTTACAAAATACCAAGTATTACTAAACAAGTCGTTACGGGGAGTGGGATTAAGATTGTCCCTTCCTCCTTTGTGGGAAAATAACAGTCATGTAAGTAAAAATGTAAAAATTTATACTGCCTTATGCATTCAAGGCATATTTATAAATATTTTCTTATTTGATCTTGATAATTGCCCTATGAACTAGGTAGTATGACAGATAATACCTTTACTTAAAGGTAAAAATTGATGAGCCTGAGATCTCTGAACTAAAGTAACTTGGCGAAAGCAAACATAATTCATCAGTAATGAAGCCATGACTAAAATTTGGATTTTTCTTTTTTATACTATATCTGGCTCCTACCCCCCTTCACTAAGAGTACTACATATATATATATATATATATGTAACAAATGAGAGATACTTATTTAACAAAAATTTGAGTGCCTTCTGAATTCTGGGGATGTAAACAAAGTCCCTTCCCCTCGTGGTGCTTAGAGCTTAGGTAGGGAAACTGGAAAATAGCTGATGAATTCTTCAAGGAAAATTAGAGGGTGCTATTGAGACCTGTAGTAATGGGACTTAACCTATTTGCGGAGAGGGTAGTGCTTTTAGGGAAAGCATTCAGAATGAAGTAATATTTTTGTTGGGATGCAAAAGAATTATCTCAGTGAAAGGGGATGAGGCAGGAAATAATTCTAAGCAAAGAAGAGACACCATGCACAAAGTCTGAAGTAAGAAAGAACATGGCAAATTTAAGGAATTGAAAGGTGGCTGAGATAGTTTGATCAGTAAGAATTAAGAAGAAAGTGGCACAAGTTGAAGCTGGAGAGGTAGGGACCAAATCATTCAAAATCTTATTAAATAAGGAATTGTTGTCACTTTATCTTTTGCAACAATTAGTAATAGAGCTCAGGAGTAAAATGCTTCCCTCATTTTTACAAGAAGGTTAAGTTTTCGTTTGTAATTTTGTTATATGCAATATTTGGGGGAATATTGCTTAACAGTTTGTTCCTCCCATCTTGTCAGAGGAATTATCTGTTTGGACAGAGGAAGAGTGTAGAAATTTTGAACAAGGGCTGAAGGCCTATGGAAAGGATTTTCATTTGATTCAGGCTAATAAAGTAAGTAATGATAATCTCTTTTTTGCAAAAAGAAATTTAGTTGAACAACTCAAATGGTCATGTATCGTAATTTGTTATATTGTCTAGTGTTAAAGGTTTCATAATTAATAATGACAATATTTTGGTATTTAGTGAGTAATTATAGTAAGGCTGCCTATACTTCTTAACCTATAATTACCTGTTGGTGACTGTTTTCAGTGCATCATATTGCAGGTGTTTAAGAATTGTACTCATTTACAAGCATGTTAATCAACTTCTAGTTGGGGTGTGTATGTGCAATGCAATTCTTTATAGCTGTTTTCCACAGTCTGTGACTGTTTTATGGAGGGCCTTTGAAATGATTTGGAAACTTTAAAGCACTTTCAATATGACATTATTTGCAGTTAAAATATTTATTACATTTGCTTAAGTCCTGAGTGGTCTAAAATCAAATACTTAATATTTAACTTAGTTTTAGTCAACATTTAATTCTCTAGGAGCTTCTGTGTCGATAAATCAGCTTTATATTCTTATAGTTATAATTTGAGGATTTTATTTAACATAATCATTTATCATTTCATGTTGATAATATCAGTCATGTAATTTATACTCCAAATAGCTTTATAATTACTTACAGATTTGTTTTGGGGCTTAATTCTTATAACTGAAATTAGGTATGATTTTTAATAGTAACCATATAATTATATAGAATAGAAAAATGTGTTGTTTCCATGAGCAACACATTAGGACAACAGATTAGGACAGGCAGAATTAAAGTCTTGGAGATTAAATGTAGGAAATTAATTCCTAGGCTTATGATTATCACATTATTTTTAGTTAGTAGAAATGACAAGGGTATTGGTTTATGTAATTCCTTAAAGATAGCTTCTAAGTTTTGTGTTGTAGCTTGTCCAGGACCTTGTTGAAAGTACCTGGGCTTATGTCTGAGGCTCTGAACAGTCTTCTGCCACAGCTCTCTTTTTATACATTTGGATGTGATTGGATTTTTTTGACACATATTTGATATTTTTTGTTATTAATAAAATATTTACAAATCCTGTGGGTTCATTTCTTAAATTTTGTCATGCATGAACTAGTTTATTCTTATTTTTATTATTATTTTTTTAAGTGGGAACTGGGCAGTGAAGAGCCCCACTCCCAATTAGTTCATTCTTAATTGTTTTGTTGAATGTTGGCAGTTTACCGCAGATAACACTAATAGAGAAATGTTTAGTTTTAGCATTTAGGATAACTTAGAAGACAATGTAATTAGTTTCAAAAATGTATACCCCTAATGTTGTGTTCATATCATCTGATAACCTCAAATATAGTTAACATTCAAGAAAAGGAGTGCATTATGTGACTGGCCGTGTATGTTTTTGATTAAAAAAGAAAAAAGTTCGTTGTTTCATGGTTGAAAGGGACAACATTTTTGGATAAGGTTTTTGTTGTTGTTGTTTTTTAACACTTCTGCTTGAATTAAAACACTCTTAACCAAACCATGCTGAATTACCTAAGGAAGGGACCCCTGGAATAATGATAGCTGATGTAACAAGCAGCAGCAACAACCCTGACCAATATGATTTTTTTAAAGGAGTTAAGAAATTACAGGTGACTTGAAACTTGGAGCCAAGTAACATAAGTATTAAAAGTATAACCTTGATTTCTCATAAATATTTGGGACAGTGGCATTTAAATGTTACAAGGTAGAAGTCAGCTGACCTCTACATAATACACTAAATTACTCTAGTGCACAAAAAGAGGACAGTAATTCTTTAAAAGGGAGAAGAGTACTCTAGTGAGAATATTGAGTTTGTTTTTATATCTGGAATTAAAGTTCAGATTTAATCATAAGTTCTATTTTGAGGGCTTTTGTTGAAGATTTTTCATAATCTTAACTTTGCATGCCCCAAAATGACTTTATCTTTTTGCTTTCAGTAAAGTACAGTTGACTTAGTTCGAATCTATCTAGAAATAAGATCCTAGAGGAGACAACAGCTTGAGAGGATGATTTTTTTAAAGTCCTGATTGCTGTCAGTCTCAGAGCAATATGGATCAGAGCTGTAAAGTGCAAACGGGAAGAAAGCAAAATATATGTTGGGTAAGGGAGGGTATCATCAACATTTGTCCTTTAGGTGCAATCAGTGCTACAGAATATTTACTTCAAGAGCAGAAATGTATGGGATAAAGAAGTATATTGCATCCAGAACACATACAGACACTGGATTTCCTTTTAAATGGTCAGTATTGCCAGTGCAGTGGCTCATGCCTGTTATCTCAGTACTTTGGGAGGTTGAGGCATGCAGATTGCTTGAGCCTGGGAGTTCAAGAACAGCCTAGGCAACATGGCAAAACCCCATCTCTACAAAAAATAGAAAAATTACCTAAGTTTGGTGGCATGCAATTGTGGTCCCAGTTATTGAGGGTGCTGAGGCAGGAGGATTGCTTGAGCCTGGGAGGGCAAGGCTGCAGTTAGCAGTTTGGTGCCACTGTACTCCAGCCTGGGCAACAGAGCATGACTCTATCTCAAAAGAAAAAAAAAGAAAGGAAAAAAGTTATCAGTATTTTATTTATATACATCAGCCCTAAATCCTCAGTATTTTATGTATATACATCAACCCTACCACCAGTTCTCCCGGCTAAGTAACAAAAAGGAATTCTGTCAGCATCATTTAATTCCGTAGGCATTTAACATTATGTGAGGGGAGCCATTCAGTTGCACAAATAGGTACAGCACAGTAAGCCACAAGAGTAACTTAGTAAACAAAGCATTAGCATTATTATGATACTTTTAACTCACTGTGGCATCTTCCCAGACTTTCTAGAGAGTAAATTAACTGAGTCTGGGTTGCTGTTGGGACTAGTAAGAGAATCTTTCAAAAGGGAATTTAAAGATACGCTCCCTAGGTACCCGTACTCTGTGAGTAAAAGTATTAGCAAACTGTTTATAACATTTATTTTAACATGAATGCCACTTCCAGGCCTTTTTGTGTGTGTGTGTGTGTGAGACTGAGTCTCATTCTGTCACCCAGGCGGGAGTGCAGTGGTGTGATCTCAGCTTAATGCAGCCTCTGCCCCCACCCCCACCCCCCTGCTGGGGTTCAAGTGATTCTCCTGCCTCAGCCTCCCGAGTAGCTGAGATTACAGGCGCCTGCCACCATGCCCGGCTAATTTTTGTATTTTTAGTAGAGATGGGGTTTCACCATCTTGGCCAGGCTGGTCTTGAACTCCTGACCTTGTGATCCAACCCCCTCGGCCTCCCAAAGTGCTGGGATTGCAGGCGTGAGCCACCGTGCCCGGCCAACTTCCAAGCATTTTTAATACAGGAATATATTTTTCTAGTAAATTAGGATGATGGTTGCATTTTAAAAAGCACAGTGCTGTATATCTGAAGACCTGTTGCCAATATATTATTTCTCTTAATAGACGTTTAGAAAGAATAGCTTTCAACATAGCTGCTACACTGTTGTATGTTATATATAGGATTATATTTCAGTTAAGGACTAGCCAAATTTATTTTCAAACTTCAGATGTTTATCATGAAGTAACTTTGTTAAAAAGGAGATTCTTAAAAGCAAGCATTTGTTTCTTATAGGTCCGAACAAGGTCAGTTGGTGAATGTGTAGCATTCTATTACATGTGGAAAAAATCTGAACGTTATGATTTCTTTGCTCAGCAAACACGATTTGGAAAGAAGAAATATAATCTTCATCCTGGTGTAACGTGAGTTAATTTTTTCCTTAAGAGCTATATATACATTTTTGCTAAGCTTTTCTAGATTTTTCTTGAGTTAATTATTATTTTGATAATCTTGCTTTTATATACTTGATCTTAACCAGAAGGCTGAGAGTGATAAAATCTTGCTTTTATAATACACATTAAACTTTACCATCTATTATATCTTCATAAATAAGGCATTTAGACTTTTCAGTGTCTTATGAAATATTGTAAACTACAGTTCATATTATGAGACAAGCATATCATTAAAGCAAGATTTAGAATGTATATTTTTAATACACTGTTGAGAAGAAATGGATCAGAACAGCTGTGAAAGCATGTTTTTCTTAAATTCAGTTCCATTCAGTATAAGCACATACAGTTTTAATCTTTTTTTTTTTTTTTGAGATGTAGTCTCAAATCTGTTGCCCAGGCTGGAATGCAGTGGTGCAATCTCAGCTCCCTGCAGCCTCCGTCTCCCGGCTTCAAGCGATTCTCCTGCCTCAGCCTCCCGAGTAGCTGGGATTACAGGTGCCTGCCATGACGCCTGGCTAATTTTTGAATTTTTATTAGAGACGGGGTTTCACTGTGTTGACCAGGCTGGTCTTGAACTCCTGACCTCAAATGATCCACCTGCCTCAGCCTCCTAAAGTGCTGGGATTACAGGAGTGAGCCACTGTACCCAGCATACAGTTTTTTTATAGACGAAAAAAAACATGTATATGGTGACTTTCCTTTTCCTAGCTTTCCTGAATCTTTCCTCTAACAAGTAATATTTAAGAATTAGTAATGTAACTCTAGCGTAGTCCCAGTGACACAGATATGGGTTGTTGTATCCATTCTTTATGTAAAATGTCTGATATGCCTAATTTATTCCCATGTTAAGAGAATTTATTGTCTTCACCTCATTCAGTCTAGCTTTGGAGTGAAACATTCCACTACCACTGGCAATTTGTTACTTAAATAGAAAAGAGT
This sequence comes from Pan troglodytes, assembly GCF_028858775.2. Taxonomy (NCBI): domain Eukaryota; kingdom Metazoa; phylum Chordata; class Mammalia; order Primates; family Hominidae; genus Pan; species Pan troglodytes. The sequence continues at coordinate 164,003,489 of NC_072398.2, read as the reverse complement.
ATTGAACCCCTTGTCTTTCATGAATTGCTTTAAAATGGTGATTAATTGTTATGGTGGAATTAACTTTACAGTGCTATCCTTAATTATTCCCTAATGTTTACAGAATAAAAAAAAATGCAAAATAAAAAAATAAAATAAAAAAATAATTGACTTTGTCAGTGTACTCCAGTAAAGATGTTCTTAAAGCTGACCAAATAATTACCTTCGAAAGATGTGCTTGGGCCAGGTGCGGTGGCTCACTCCTGTAATCCCAGCACTTTGGGAGGCTGAGGCGGGTGGATCACAAGGTCAGGAGTTTGAGACCAGCCTGACAAACATGGTGAAACCCCATATCTACTAAAAATACAAAAATTAGCCGATGTGGTGGTGCACGCCTATAGTCTCAGCTACTCGGGAGACTGAGGCAGAAGAATTGCTTGAACCCAGGAGGCGGAGGTTGCAGTGAGCCGAGATCAAACCACTGTACTCCAGCCTGGGCAACAGAACGAAACTCCATCTCCAAAAAAAAAAAAAAAGAAAGATGTGCTTGTATGTTTATTTGATCTTGCTCTTCAGACTCCTAAACTGCACTGTTTCTTGATCAAGTTCATTTATAGGTATCTCTGCTGGTCACTTCCTTAGAAGGTCAAATGCTCTAAAGCCCACAGTAAAACAATCCGAAAGAGAATAAATGGGTATGATTCACCCTTGGAAATCATGGGACAATGGAGTGTGTACATCATCCCCCATTATTCAAAGCTGGTGATTGCTAAAGTGGAATTTCATAAATAGCAGTATTGCAAATTTTATCTAATTGCTTAATGTTAAATTTATAGTTAATTTTTTTTCCATTGGTAGTATTCAAGCATAATAATATAGAATTAGATATAGCATCTAGTCTGCAGATATATCTTAAAATAGTCATGATTTTCAAGGTATTATATAGGGAAAAGCAATAGTAACATCTTTTATTTTTTTCAACCATTTCAGAAATAATGTTCACACGTGAGCTACATTCAGTCTGTAATCATCAGCAGTAACAACATAAGAATGGCCATGCTGGGTCAGACCCATGGTTCATCCAGTTTTCTCTTTCAGAAAGCATCACCAAAGTGTGGGCTGGCTTAGTTGGTCCTCTGTGATGTCAAGCTCAACAGGTTAGGTAGGGATGTGCCACCAAATGTTCTAATTTCTCTATTGATCTCCCCATAGCTTCTGAAAACTTTTTGAAGATACTTTTATCTGTAACTTTAATGACTCTTAAGGTTAAATATTCTTTAGGTAGAGTGGTCACAGTTAAAAATAAACAATATCTTAATAGTGGTCACCTGGTATAATGGTATGACGTGAACTAATGTGTTTTTTCCCTTAGGCAGGAATACCATGGTTTTGTAGGCTTCAGTTGTAGCCCCACTGGGTTGTTTTTTTTAATAAAGTTTATTTAACTGAAAGAATCATACTTTTTTACTGAGACGCTTCCCTTTTAGCTGTGTTATGTCTTCTGTAAGAAGCAGTGACCAAACTACATTTCTTTCCAGATGGGGATAAATTTTTCTGGTTTGCTTCCGTTACCATCTCTTTCTGTTAATAGCTGCACTTTAAGTGACTTCATAAAACATTAAGCTAATGTGTTTAGAGAGAAATTTGAGTGAATTTTCTCATCCTTCTTTTTAGGTCAAAATCCATAATTCAGAGCACATTATCCTGAAAGTCATTTGTTCACCAGGATGAAACACATTTTCCCCTTTTCTGCCTACAAACAGCCTTTGAAAGATTCTGCTACACATTGTCCCTATTTACTACCTGGAAGAATTGGGAACCTTATTGGAGATTTCATTGTAGAATACTCAGCTTTCCAAGTAATTTTTCCAAAAACTAAACATTAACTCAGCATAACTTTGATTACCTGAATGCTGCTCCAACTTTCTGGATGGTTTGTCTGATTCTGCCCTTTCCTGAACATTCTGGATGCTATTAATCTTTAGGAAACAATGATAATAATAATTACTATCCTTTCACAGAATTATGACTATATCCAGAAATTAAAAATAATTTTGATATCAACTCTTGTTTCCTTTGCCTTGGCTTTTTTTTTTTTTTTAAGACGGAGTCTCAACCTGTTGCCCAGGCTGCTGGAGTACAGTGGCGCAATCTCGGCTCACTGCAACCTCCACCTCCCGGGTTGAAGTGATTCTACTGCCGCCGCCTCCCAAGTAGCTGGGATTACAGGCATGCGCCACCACACCCGGCTAATTTTGTATTTTTAGTAGAGACAGGGTTTCTCCATGTTGGTCAGGCTGGTCTCAAACTCCCAACCTCAGGTGATCCACCTGCCTCGGCCTCCCAAAGTGCTGGGATGACAGGCGTGAGCCACCACACCCGGCCTTGCTTTGGCTTTTAACTTCCTTCATATTATCCATTCCCACTATAACATATTTATTTCCAACAATTCCTCATCATGTGTCTTCTGTTAGCCTTAGCACCTGAAGTCCCTTTGGGACTCACCACACTTATTTCTGTGTGCTTCAAATTTGTTATGTAATTTTTCTATAATTATGATGAGTAGCATAAAGCTGAAGAAGTCTTCAAGACCATCTAATTTAATTCTATATAGATTTATAGGTATTCAAGACCATCTAATTGAATTCCCTTCATTTATAGATGAGGAAAATAAGGCATAGAATGTAAATTGCGTAGGTCATGGTCATATACATTTCTGAGACATGTATTAGTTTTATACCTCAGACTATTAGAAGTTTCTTGAAGTCAGGTATCACATCCCTATATTTGTTAAATCCCTATAACCTAGGAGACAGTGATGACCATATAGGTTGAGATAACTACAATTAATAGCATATTATAGACTATTAACACAGACTTTCAGAAAATTCCTCAGAGCTTCCACTGTTTCCTTCTTATTTACCCTGCTCACAAAATTCTAAGAGATTTGTCTTAATATTTCTATCATACTTATACTGAAGGAATTTTAAGATAAATAACACAATTAGAATTTTATTGAGTTTCTTTCTGTTCTGTGCCTTGCACAACTTAGGTACCAGTGGTGCAGGTATAAACAAAGTAGACTAAAAATTCCTGACCTTGGGGAATTCTAGTGCAGTATCTAGTATCAGCAAACTTTTTCTGTAACAGGTAGAGAATAAATATTTTATGCTCTGTAGTAAGAAAGGACTTAATCACACTACTCAGTTCTGCAGTTGTTGCAGGAAAGCAGTCATAGACACTATGTAAACAAATGTGTGTGGCTGGGTTCCAATAATACTTTATTTACAAAAAACAGATGGCCAGCCCACAGGCTATAGTTGGCTGACTTTTATTCTAGTGGTTTAGTAGCACTTTTTGGATTATGAAACATTTTTATGTACATATATAATACAATAACCATGTGTGTTAGATAGGAGACATATGATTTATCTACATTTTGTAGGTGATACACTAAACCTGAGAGAGACAAATCTCTATCCCAGATCTGCTCACCAATGTCACTTAACCACAGTTATGTAGTTCAGGAATGATTTAGAGAAGAAATGAGCTCACATACAGTGAGAAAGTGACAGGATAAAACCAGCAGATAATCCCAGGAATTTAGTTAGCATCTTATAGCTCAGATCTGGCAGAAATATAATACCAAAAATATCCAGGAAGGTTTTAGGAGGTAATCAGTCCTTTTTGTTAGGCTCAAATTTGTCTTTTAGGTATCGCCTTTAGGAGCTTTAAAATTCAATCTATGTTTGTACAGAAATTCTTTTGTACTTTTACTAGACATCACCCCTATCACTTCAGTTAAGAGATCTTCCAGTTCTAGTTGGGCCACTCTGAGCACCTGCCTACAACTTTACAAGCTTTAAAATTTCCTATGGGTCTCTAAAATTTGTTACTTTAAAGCCTTTATGCATTTTTCCTATAAACATGTAACCAAAAGGAGCTTTTCATTTAAATATTCAGATCCTGGTATGATAGATGAAGCACTGGAATGAATGTTAAGTGAACATTAGGATATATTTGTTAAGAAAGCCTTCTAAATTTAACCTCAACTAATTTTTAATTTTCAGCTCTTTTTAATATAAAAATTGTTTTATTAATTTTAAGGGATTACATGGATCGTCTTCTAGACGAAAGTGAAAGTGCTGCATCTAGTCGAGCACCATCCCCTCCCCCAACTGCATCAAATAGTAGTAACAGCCAGTCTGAGAAAGAAGATGGCACTGTAAGCACTGCTAATCAAAATGGTAAGCAACCAGAGAAACATTTCTCTTTCTTCATAGTAAGGGACACTTTCTTTCAGTGACTTGGGAAATTCAGTTTGGGTTTCTATTAAACTTCCAGAGCAGAAAGTAAAAAATGATAACACATGAGACAAACATAACATCAGCATACATATATACTAACAGAATACAAAGTGATTGGACATCACTAAAAAGTAATTTTAATAAAGCCTACTGTCAACAGTGACTATTTCTTGTAAGAAATTTGTTCTTTTTCAGTAGCATCTCTTTTCCTGTCTGTCTAGTTGGGTTGATGCCTAGATAGAAGTATTTATGTTAACTCTTAGGTCAAAACCCTGCAGTTTCACATGAGATATACAGATCATTGCAAAATACCTTGATGTAAGGTAACAAGTGCACTGTTTTGAATATTTAAGTTCTCTTTGATAGCATAATAACCTTGAATAATGAGAAAAGATAAAGCCGGTATCAACCTGTATATTAATATTCTACAGAAATATTTGTTTTTCTCTCCAAGAAAAAGAGAAGAAAAAGGCATACCAATTGTTTGAGGTTCAGATAGTGTTTCCGTTTAAAATATATAGTGGACCAGAGATCACTGTGCTGATCAGTAGTAAGAGCCAGAGAATTATTTTGATTTCTTCTTTGATTAAATGGTCTTTTTAAGTGAAAGAGTTCCAAGAAGAAAGTAATAAGCGCCACCCCCAGCTCCTCTGAGGAAACTGGTGATAGGAGAGTACCAGTGAAGAGCTGACTTCTTCCTGACAGAAACTGGAAGAGAAACACTGTGAAAGCCTTGATCCTCTTCTGACCTTTGGTCTCAACATTGGTCCTGCTGGAGTGTATATGCTTAGTTCATTTCATGACCCCTCTCTGTTCCCTCACTACTTCTAGGAATAAACCAAACAAACAAAACTTAGGGCCCAGTAACTATGTCCTGGTCCAAGAAGGTTTATTGACTTGATGTCTAATGTTTGTCACGTCCATTCTGAAGTAGAATAAGATGCTGAGACTCTGACCTTGGGACTAACCGTATAGGCTCAAGGGAGGCAGACAGTTGGTACTACTACTGTTTTCCCTGTTTGTTCTTAACATAGTAACACCAAATCATTTTCTTTTCCTTTTTAAAAAACTATTTGATGAGAACATGCTGTTAGGCTAGGAAAGTGTTCATAAGTTACTTATAAATTACTTGTAGCTCAAAAGCCACTCAACATTACGTACAGTCAAAACTGCCAGCTTTTTCAAAGGAAGGAAGGAACTTTTCATCCCAATGTTACATTACTTTTTTATATGGGGCTTTAATTAGTACTTTGAAATCTTACAGTTATTTTTGACCTAATCACAGTCGTCAGCTAGCTTTTTGGACTTGTTCCTGCAGAATTGTTCTCTTCAATATATTATGATGCATAATCCCCATGTGCATTCATGATTTGAGTGCATTGAGTTGGTCAAAATAGAATATTTTCTTTGATCAGAATACAGTATTTGAGGCTCATCCTTTATGCCGAATATTTTTCAAGCAATTAAATTGTAATTATTCAGTGATGCATCCTATATTTTACTTTCTATCACCAAAATTTGCATTCCATTTTACAGTCAACTCTAAAATGAACTTTTGTTTTCTTTTATTAGAATAATTTTGCTTTTACTTTTCTCACCTACTATAGAATTTGTATTTACTTTTTAAGTAATTTGTATTTACTTAAGTAAATAATTTAGCACTTTCAAGTATATGCTTGGATAGTGCGGCATTAGTTTTTTAACGTTATGACAGATTATTTAAGACTACTTAGGTAAATAGTGTGTGATCATCTTTTTTTTCTTTTTGAGACAGAGTCTTGCTTTGTCGCCCAGGCTGGAATGCAGTGGCACAATCTCGGCTCACTGCAACCTCCGCCTCCTGGGTTCAAGTGATTCTGCTGCCTCAGCCTTCCGAGTAGCTGGGAGATGGTGCACGCCACCACTCCTGGCTAATTTTTGTATTTTTAGTAGAGACAAGTTTTCACCCTATTGGCCAGGCTGGTCTTGAACTCCTGACCTCATGATACACCCGCCTTGGCCTCCCAAAGTGCTGGGAATACAGGCGTGAGCCACTGCACCCAGCCTTGTGTGATCTTTTAAAGTACAGTTCCCATAGATTTACATTAAGAATAAAAAAGTCATGACATCTTGCTTTTATATGGCAGTTTACTCAAGCTTTTTAAAGAAAGAGCATTCATCTTGCTTTTACGTGGTTTTAGAATGTTGAAAACCTTTTGTTAAATCTGAGTAATTTACTGCATTTTCCATTAATTCAGCTTAGTTAGACTGCTGGATCCAGTGCTTATTTGCTGTCACATATACCTAATATGCTTTTAACATATGCCAAATTCTGTTCTTATTTCTTTACATTTATTAACTTATTTAATTTTCACAACAACCCTGTGAGGAATATCTATTATGATCTTCATTGTATATATGTAATGAAATGGAGATACAGAAAGAGTAAATAATTTGCCTAAGGCGACATAGCTTATAAGTAATAGAGCAAGAATTTAGACTATGTATTTGATACCTTGCTTCCTTGATAACAATAACTACAAGCTGTTTTATAATAGTTTGCAAATTTAACTTTTTTCTAATTGTGGTTTCATTTATATTTCTTTCAACTTAGGAGTGTCATCTAATGGACCAGGTGAAATATTAAACAAAGAGGAAGTAAAAGTTGAAGGGTTACACATTAATGGACCAACAGGTGGAAATAAGAAACCACTTCATGCAGATATGGATACTAATGGTTATGAAACAGATAACCTTACCACTGACCCAAAACTTGCCCATATGACTGCAAGAAATGAAAATGATTTTGATGAAAAAAGTGAGAGACCTGCCAAAAGGCGAAGGGTAAACAGCAATGGAAAAGAAAGTCCAGGTTCTTCTGAATTTTTCCAAGAAGCAGTCTCACATGGGAAATTTGAAGAACTTGAAAACACAGATGACTAAATTTTAGACCTATTTTACTTTCTTTGGAGTAAATTCTGGTGTGACTAAAATTTTCAGGGTTGATGGGTTACCTTAAAAAGTTGATTTCCTTGAAGCAGTTTGAAAATTTGAATTGAGTCTTAACTTTAGGAAATGAGGTTTCATAATTCTGCCTTTTGCAGATTTTTTTACTTTAAAGCTGTCAGACTCTTTTAAGGGTATTTTAAAAATTAGTAAATTTGAATGAACTAAAGATATATCTCTACCTTCTCATTTGAATATCTTTAGTTCATTCAAATTTACTAATTTTGGTAAATTTGAATGAACTAAAGATATATCTGTACCTTCTCATTTGATGTATTAATCATAAAATTTCACTACAAGGTAATTTTTGCTTAGTTTGATGGATGAATGGGAAACTCAAGTCCACATTTCTGCTTAATACCAATTTCTCTGAGTTTCTTGAAATGTCTTTAAAACAGACATTTTTCTCACCAAACAGTTTGAGTATCTTTATTAAGGAAACCCTTACGAATCCTGAAAATTATGCTAGCATGATTTTTTTATATATAGAAGTTTAAAAATAAACCAGGTCAGGTTTGTATATGTAAAATTGTTGACATCAATGATGTCTTTCCATATTCTTATCTGGGCTTAAGAAATACATTCTGTATTTTTCCAGATTCTTTGTAGCCTTTGAAAGATTTTTACAGTACATATGTCTTGACTGAGCTGTCCTTTCTTAATACAAAAGCTTGTATAATTTTCTTAACTTGTACAGTTGGTAAACTTTTATGAGAGGAATTGTTATTCTGAGTCTGTCAGCTTTCATTTTATTTTGCTAAGGTTTTTCTAATGAATTTTTAAGTGTTTGTGTAGTAATTAAGTCATATTTCTTATCCAGGTGGTTAAAGCATTCATAAAGGATTATAAACTTTTTTTTTTTTTTTTTTTTTTTTTTTCAGATTTCTACTTAAGGGCAAGTAATTTGAGAATTCTGAAATTAAGCATGATGCTTAGATTGCAGTTTGTTTTGCATTTGCTATAATTTTCAAAATTATTTTTGAAGCAAGACAAAAGTTTAATGTCAGCTTAAGTGCTTAAATATATCATGCTGACCAGAATCCTGTTATTTTTATATGCATCATAAAATTTCCCATTTCTGCATTAAATAAACAGAGGAGGGGGGTCAAGTGATACTTAGATATTGGCACACACAAGGAACAACTGTTGGCAGGCAGTATCGATTTTATGAAGAGAAAGTGAAGTTTGAAAACTTTTCAAACTTTTCTAGTTACAATCCAATTTTTCAGATTTGATAATGCTTTTCCAAAGTGAAAATAAGATACACAATAATCATTGCTCTGTGTGATTACAGATAGGATTATCCATCTGCATAGCCTTGTAAAAGTGCCATTTTATTTTTAGTGCTAAATTCTTGTTAAATAATGTAGTTTTATATAGCTGATAGACCAACCTATATCCAAACTTCTATAAAATATTAATTATTCTTGTTTTTCTCACACAGGCATACTCCAAATGCTTCTTCCAGTTCATTTTTCAGCCATCAGTTCAAGAGCCAATGCCTTTTTAAAATAAAGCTTCTGTGGTCTTGTTTTTAATGGCTCAACTGTCTGATGTAATTGAGTGAAGGTTTGCACTGAGAAATTAGCATTCAGGCCTTACCCCCATGAAGTATTACTGTTAACATATGTTCAGACTGCTTCCCTTCACCAATGTGAACAACTTATTTTCCCAAACAGTGTTAAAAGCCACTTTGCAACACTTGACTTCATCTTAATGTACATTCACTGTTGTTACATACATATCTAAGTAAATCAAAGTTTTGGGTGGAAGTGTTGAGAAGTATGAGTTTTTTGTTGTTTTTGTTTTACTTAAAACTTTTAATTTATCCAGAATGGCAGTAGCTTTAGCAAGCAGATGGTCACAATCTGTTTTCTAAATCATTTTTTATTAAATGAATCCAAAGTATCCTAGCTCTTTGTCAAAGATGATCTGTAGAAATGTTTTTAAAGATTAGGGATGCTGTACTTTTTGAATTGTTGCAGTGTTGGAGATGCCATTTTCACCTTTTTAAAAAGATGCATTTTATTTGCAGGTTTGTGAAGTTCTTGCAAACTCTTACTACAGAAGTGTTTTAAATAAATTCTCAGGCATGTTTGCAAAAATATGGCACATGTATACATTTTAGGAAATGTTACTTTTGTTAATCTTTAAAAAATACACCTAATGAAAGACATTCCACTATTATGCATAATGCTCAGCTTTTTGTAAAGAAATATTTAATTGTATTTTGTGTTTATACAGGTATTTCACACAATAATTTGTTCTTAATGCAGCCACTATAACTTGATAAGTCATTGCACTATTTAAAAAGTTTTAGTAATATCATGAATTTAATTTGCTTAAGATTTAGTACATTTCAGAACTTTTGAACTTTTGACAAATTGCATTGGGAAAAGAAGTCTGTTAATAGTGATTTAGTCTCCCCGCCTCATTCCCACCCCCAACAAAGCACTATCATTTTCATTTGGAATGGGTATTTTCTGTTTCATGATGTATTTTCAAATAGAGTTCAGGATCTGCAATTCAGTTCAACACAAGTTTGTTGAGCTTTAAAATGTATTTGAAGTAATATTTAAATAGGCATTTAAAATTTCAAATTAGATGTTAAATTTATGCATAGTAATTTTGCACTGTAAAATAATTCCCTTCTCCCATTCCTTGTCTGCCATTCTGAATATGCTTATTAAAATATTTTTTTAAACATATTTGCCTACATAATACTGTGTGAATATTTTCATTAGATTAATTCACTAAGATTTTATTAGAGATTGTTTGAATGATGCATGTTATTGACAATACAAATATATATATATACACAGTCTGTTTCTTCTATTCCTAGACATATTGCACTACTTTTTCAGTGGTTCTTGGTCCCCTTTACCGCATCTTGGGTGATGTATTTTTGTCTTCTTCCCCTTTGCCACAAGAGATCCTTTCAGTCCCTAGACCTCCATTCACTCTGTTTCTCTTCTGCTGGATTATATAATTTAAAAATAATTTGTTCCCGTATTTTGTAGTGGAGTTCATATCACATTATGTTTTGCAAAATAAAACTTGTTTTGTCACAATATTTTCTTTGCTATCGATGGATAATTAGGAGTGGGCACTTGGAATAACTGAGGGCTGGTGAATATAATAGGCAATATTTACATGTGTGCTGATGACCCTAGGGGTGTGTAACTAAATACCAAATCAGATAGTAAGGTTTTCCCAACTATAATCCATATTCATGAAAAATGCCAATGTGGAAAACCATGTAACATACAGAAGAACAGGAGTTTCCAAATTTTAACCTTTTATTCTAAAAATGACTCTCTTCTCTCAAAATGACTTTTTCTGTATCACATAATTCTACTGATACAACTTTTTACCGTAAAAATTAACTCTTCTTTAATATCAAGTTCATCCTTTGCAAAATCTTAAAGGGTTTTCCACACATCCATCCACCCACTTACAGACTGATTTCATGTATCTGAATATCTGATTAACCTCTTTTCTAATACCAGTTTTCCATAAACTCTTGTCATGTACCCTTAGTATTGTGCTGATCTTTTGCCAACTATACGGACGTGGAGTTTTTCCTTTTCAGAATATGATTGTTTTTAATTTGTCTTTAGTTAGTATAAAGAATTATAGAATGTATAATGTAATTAAAATGTCATTTTGCTTGCTCTTGAGTAAGAAGTAATTTGAACACACTTTTAAAGGCTACTTATTCTGTGAAGAATATTGAAGAATTGCCATGTAAACTGGAGATGAGATGGATTCTAATTGTCCAAATTGATGGTGACAGTTTCACATTTAAATGTCCATGATGACAAGCTTTCATTATGTTTCCATATACTCTAATATCCAGCAAATATTTCGGCCTATACTTGTACCAGGTACTATGTTTGCTTGGCTTGTGGCTTCAGAGATGCGGCATGCCCTGTTCTTCAAGAAGGCAGCAAAGTGTTAATGGTAGAAAAGTAAAGTATATTCTGAGTACAGAGACAGCAAAAAGAGGAATAGGCACGATCTCAAGAAAATGAGTTTACCTTCCTCTTTGCCATGTAAGTCTAGCTAAATATTTTTCTTTTGTCAAACTTCGTATTTGCTGGAAATTAACCAACATGAAATGCATGATTTTCCCTAAGAAATGTTGTCTTTAAAAAAAAAAATTTCCTGCAGAGCCGGTTCTACCATAACAACAGCTGTGGATTATTTAGGACTCATCCCTTTTTTTCTTGTCATTCACTGTTCCATGAGCACTACTATTTATTAGGTGGAGAATCGCCTGATTTTCTGAAGTTTGGAAGAGAGGACGCCTAATGCAAATTTGGCCTGGTTATAGAACATTCACTTTTTGGTATTCTCATCGTTGTTAACATGAATGGTTGACTGAATGTAGAGTTGGCTGTGTTGTTCTGCACACTGACTGGAATTTGTAGAGTTCAGGTAGTTCTAAAATAAGTGGTTTCACTCAGCAAAGTTAGATGATCCCTGAAATTGACTTTGGATTAATATGAGGAATATATAAACTTCTAAAAAATTATTTGAGACGGTCTCAGTCTGCTGCCTAGGCTGGAGTGCAGTGGCAAGATCATGGCTCACTGCAGCCTTGACCTCCTTGGGCGCAGGTAATCCTCCCACCTCAGCCTCCTGAGTGGCTGGGTTTACAGTTGTGCACCACCATGCTCAGCTAATTTTTTATTATTATTTGTAGAGGTGAGGTCTCACTATGTTGCCCCGGCCACTCTGGAAATCCTGGGCTCGAGTGATCCTCCCACCTCAGCCTCCCAGTGTTGGGATTACAGGCGTGAGCCACCATGTCTGAGCTTAAACATTTTTAAAAAGAAAACATACGGGCCTTCAATTGGGGGTGGTTTCTTCCAGAAACAAGATCAGGTAGAGAACTGCATCAGAATAGATTGATCTGAGCCACTTTAAATTCTTGACCAGAAAATCTAGATTTAGGTTAAGAGCTTGTTCCCAAGAGGGGCTTTTCAAATTCCTTAGTCTACTCTTGTCACCAGCTGTGCTTTAGCTGAGTGAACATGAGAAACTAGTTCTGCTTAGGAGCTAATAGTGGTGCCAGTCATTCTAAGTGTATCCTTTTTTATTATTTTTGAAAGGTACTCCCTTAATCCCCTCTAAGCACATATTTGTACATGACAGAAATTTACTTGGGTGGCTGGTGGTTTTGAGCTTTCAAACATCCTGAATTATAAGCTTTGTGAACTGCTCTGCTGTGTGGCCTCCTTTGTTGTCTTATGCATTTGCCTCTAGTGTTTAGTAGACAAATGTTTGCATTTAAAAAACACACTATGAACATACATGGACTACATCTGCAATTTTTTTTTTTTTTCCGGAGACAACGTCTTGCTCTGTTGCCCATGCTGGAGTGCAGTGGTATGATCACTGCTCACTGCAGCCTCAACCTCTCTGAAGGGAATCCTCCCACCTCAGCCTCCCAAGTGGCTGGGACAGGTGTGTGCCACCACGCCCTAATTTTTATTTTTTTGTAGACAGGGTTTTGCTGTGTTGCCAGGGCTAGTCTCAAACTCCTGGGTTCAAGCAATCCGCCTGCCTCAGCCTCCCAAAGTGTTGGGATTACAGGTGTGACCACACCTGGCCACAAAATTCTTGTAGCTAGTGCTAGTAGGTTAGAATAAAACAACTCACTTAGGATTGCAGCAGATGGGAGTTGTAGTAGATACCTTTGAAAACAATGATACCAGTTTTGGCAAAGGGATCTATTTTCGTGTATATGTATAGTTAGGAAAAGTAATGAAGGTCATACGCCAAAAGTAACGGTTGTTTTTGAGTGGTGGACTTACAGTGGCCAGACCCCCTTATTAAAGAAGTCTCATAGCACTTGTCCCAGGTGCCATTTGGTTTTGCATGACTATTTCCCCCTCCGACAGTAAGCCTCCTGAAGGGGAGGGTCGAGTCTGTTTTCCTCACCATCATACACCCACACCCAAGCACAGTGCCTCTTCCCTTACTCACTGAACATATTAGCATATAGGTTATAGCATAGCCTGTAATCATTTGTCTCTCCTGCTTAGGGCCTAACTCTGGCTACTCTTTCCAGTGATTGTTCTATTCTGCCTTTGGGGATACATCCTGAGTTGCCCTTTGTACCGCTGCCATTCTTCACTTCCATCTGAGTAGTAGTATAAACGTGTTTTCATCCAGTTACTGCATCACTGGTAGAGGGTACCATTTTACTTGCTTTTTGGGGGAGCTCCGACTCTAGGATTTTTGAAAACTTTTCTTTCTTCAAAGGGTTGCCTGGTTAAATTATGGAAAAGAGCATCTCCCATTGCTTGTGTAATCCTATACCTACACATTCTCCCACTCTAAAGCCTGTTGATTTGGGGGAGGCTGGGGAGAAGAGAAGAAACAATTACATAGATGTCAGTGACCACATTGCTAGCCTGAGTCCCAGTTGCCCTCTGGGTTCCACAGAGAGTCACAGTCCCATTTTTGTGGCATGAATACTAGCAGTATCAGAGCCCTTTATTTCCATCCCTAAAGTTTGTCAAAAAGTCAACTCATCACCTATGTGACAAACTTAGGAAGTGTTTCTGAACCACTGTCATTTATATCCATGCTAGTCTTCACAAGGTATATCCTATAAGTTCAATGGGGAAAGCAGTGGATTCATCTGATGCTTGGAGCCACATTAATGTTTATTAGTCCTTCTAACTATTCCAGAACAAGGAGTGAAAGCCCACAGTACCTGGCCTTGCATTTCCTTATCTCCAACTATATCTCCTATTGTTCCTCCATTTCAACCAAGGGATAGCCTAAAATATTATTTTATTCAGAATCCTCCCAATCAAAATATTTACAGCTTTTTAAAAATATCATACCACCTTTTTCCATACCCACTCATCCAAATTCAGCCACGTTTCAAGATTTCTCCTCTTCATCTGGCTGTTACTGTATGATCTGTGGTAAGCAAAACCTCTAAACTGGCCATCTGTAAAATAAGGATGATACCAATGTGCCAGTAGGTCTGTTGAGATTATAAATGGGATACCTTATAGGGAAAATATTTTGTCCCTAGAGAGTGCTGGCTAATGATCAGGTAGGTAATAGTACAGGTCTACAATCCCTTATCCAAAACCCTTGTGACTAGCGGTATTTCAAAACACATCACAGCACATTCTCGAACAAACCTATGGCTGGATATATGGCCACAATAAAATGTATTGACGTGAATTTCAGGTCAGATTTTGTAGCCAAATTCGACAAGAAAAAGCTTGGTTTTCAGAGCCCTGTGGATTTCAGAATTGCAAACTTGTAGTGGCTTTCAAATTTTTGCTGGTGCTCACTTGGCAGCTGGTCCCAACTGCCTTTACTTTCTACATAACTGGCAGAGACAAATTAGCAGGTGCACTCTAACCTGTATAGCAGCAACAACAGAACCTTGCACACTCTGAGCCTTCTGCAGAGCAACCGGAAGCCTATAAATGAAGCAGGTGAGTGAGAATAGGCTGCCAAAGCCCAGATGCGGTCCTTCTGGAATCTCTCACTCAATCCTCTTGTCTTACAGAAGGGAAAATCCAAGGCAGAAAATGGAAAAATGACTTGTTCGAGGTTCAACAACTTTAGACTGAGCTTCTTTGACAACGTCGGATGCCTGTATCCTTTTCCTTCATGGCACTGAATGGCTCACACGTATTCATGGCTAGAGCCATGGGCTTAACCCTTGTCCAGTCAATCCCGATGGCTAGAAAAGTAGGATACTATTAGCTACGCTTTACCCAACTTGTCTTTGCGGTTAGGCAGGTAGGTCTTCATCATAAGATGGCAGCACCCTTTGGGTTTATTTGGCTACAACAGTTGGGGAAGTTGCATTCCCTCAAAAGGAAAATACGCTGGTCACAGAGAAAGACTATTAGGCAGATAAAACAAGTCTATTGCAAATATTATCTACCATTGTTAAGTGATTGCTGTTAAAAGCACAGCACTAATTATAAAACAATCTTCACAACGTTATTTTCCCCAATTTACAAATAAAACTGAGCTACCTTGAGAAGTTGTAAGACTTGCTCTTTCCAATGATCTGGATTTTACCTATTTTTCTAAGTCAGGTCTTTGTGTTTAGGGAAGATGTGTGTTGTAGAATAGAAAACATGTTGCTTGCAAACAATCTTTCTCCTAGCTTTTTCCCACAACTCTGAACTCTAGAAAAGAGAAATTCCCCCAGTTGGAAAAAAGACGTTAGTAGGCTCTGAGAATGGCAGGAACGTGAGCTTCATTCTCTAGAAAGACATCAGAGGAATAACTACATGGAGTACAAAACAGGTTGGACTCTACGCACTGGAACTTCCAGTAGTAGAAACTATTACCAGGGCAAACTTTGCAATTTGTTGTACCATCTGCCTTCAAAGGACACCTTAGAGTTGGTCACTAAGGAGTTCAGCAGTGACCATGATGGACTGAAGACAAGAGTCCCTCTTGTATCTTCTGCGCACAGGCAATTCTCCTGGATCTTGTGTAACCTTAGCAAAGAACTGGGACTGAATTTCCCGGTAGGTGGCAAGATGGGGACTCAGATATATTTTGATATAAAATAATATGTACTGTGACATTTCTTTCACCCTCAAACATCATATACTTTACTGCTTGTTCTAGGAAGCTCCGTGACCTCAGAGAAAAAGATAGGCTTTACAGAAAGGCAAATTTATATTCTAAGCAAAGACTGTCTCACAAATACCACTGTCCAACAATAAAACTTTCCCATGCTTGTTTCACCTCTAAAACAACACTAGGACTAACTTTAAAGGATTGTTTAGAGGATTAAAATGTGTCAATACACAAGGTGCTAAAAAAAAATGTGTAGCATGTAAAAATGGCTCAATAAATGTATTTTTACTGTGGTATAGCAGGCACTCTGTTTCTTGCTACACTTCTAATATTACCTTTTTGGAAAACTCTTGGAAACATAAGTTAGTCACCTCAAAAACGTTCCTCCTGCTTTTATACTCGGAAAGCATTGAGGTTAGGTGAAAGTACACCATTATGTTTTGTAAGTGAAAATAATTGGATCAAAACTTACTGGCTTACCTAAAATGCAGGACAATCAGCATTCTTGTATTGGTAGATCAAAATCAGCTTTAAAAACATTTAGGTTTGCAAGCATGCATGCTTAGATGTTCATTAGGTCATGGGATGGCCATGTCCAGCACTGGACTCTCAGCCCTAGCACAGGTGGGCCATGAGCCCTTAGGGAAAGGTTCCGTTCACCTGACGACTCCGGTGAGATGATTAGTTTCACTGTCAGTGTCACATGGCCATCTTAAGTCTACTTTGTCACTATTAGCGCCGCAGCACCCTGAGAACTGCCAGTTTGATCCAGAGAGAAGCTGAACTCGTAATTCTGATGGATGATGAAAACAATAAGATATTAAGAAATCAAGGCCAGGCGCAGTGGCTCATGCCTGTAATCCTAGCAGTCTGGGAGGCCGAGGCGGGTGGATCACTTGAGGTCAGGAGTTCGAGACCAGCCTGGCCAACATGATGAAACCCTGTCTCTACTAAAAATACAAAAACTAGCCAGACGTGGTGGCACAAGCCTGTAGCCCCAGCTCCTCGGGAGGCTGAGGCAAGAGAATCACTTGAACTCGGGAGGCAGAGGTCGCAGTGAGCCGAGATCGCGCCACTGCACTCCAGCCTGGGCGACAGAGCGAGACTCTGTCTCAAAAAGAAAAAAAAAAAGAAAAAAAAATCCAAAGTGATAATGGGTGAAGTCTATTCAGCATCCTACAGTGGATTATTAAATTTTTAAATCTTAGTTGAGGAAACAGGTGTTTCAAATAATGTTCTGGACACTATCAGGAAACCTGTTTTCAATATAGGCCTCAAGTTTTAATTAAGTATTTAAGGTGGTTTCTTGAAAATAATTAAATAAAATGCTTAATTAAAAAAATGTTCCCAAAGTTAAAATGGTCTCCTGAAGACACATTTAGGCAAAAAAAGAAAAAAAGAAAAAAGAAGAAACAACTTTACTTTAAAAAAAAGAGAAACAGTCTTATCACCTGTTAATTCTAATTCCTAAAATAACTCAAATCCCTTTTCTTTTCTATGTAAAAAGAAACAACTGTACTTTAGGACCTCATCATTCTCACTAGCACAACAGCCTGCTCTATCTGATGCATTCACCCCCAGTCCTGCCCTTCCGTGATCCCCACCTGACAGTCATCCACGCAGCAATCCCAGTGATCCTGTCATAGTGCAAATCTCATCTGTAGTAGTTCAACTTAGTCACGCTGGTAGCCAGTGGGCTAAGTCTAGCTGGCAGATTTTTCGTTTTATTTCAATGCCTTTGAGCAGGTAAGTACCCCAAGCCCCACCACTCACTCTAGGCATTCACACCTGGCCCCTGTGAGACATCTGAATTTGCCAACCTCTGACCTACAGTATACAATCCAAATACTGCAGCCGGTGTGATCTTTCTAAAACGCAAATGAGGCCATGCTTCTGCCCTGCTACGCTAAAAAAAAAAACAAAAAAACAAAAAAACAGACCAAAACCTCTGTCTTCATAGAGCTTGAAGTGCTATGGAGATGAAATAAGGGAGAGAAGAGAACATGGTGTGGTGAGGGCAGGGGAGCCTATTTCAGATAGGCTGGTCAAGGAAGACCCACAGAGATGAGGGGGCGTACTATAACGAAAGATGCACTCCAGTCAAGGAGTGGGACAGAGGCCCTAGAAGGTGGGTGGGCTGTCCCCGCCAGTATTTTCTCAGGCAAATCCTAGTTGTTTTTCAGGAATCAGCTCAAATGCCATTTCTCCAAGGAAACCTTTCCTACCATTCCCAGGTGGAATGAAATTCCTCCTCCCATACATTCATATGCATATCTCAGCTATACTTTCATAATTCTGTCATCATTTGTGAACATTGTCCTCAAAAATATTCACCAAAAAAAATTATCTGAAGGATAAATAGGCAGATATGATAAAGCACTCTTGATGAAACCCTCCTATTTCTTTCTCTAACAACGAGGGATGGTATATGAAATATATTCTTCAGAAAGAAAGGGGTTTTGGAATCAAAGTCCAGGTTTACATTTCTCATGTGAGTGAAGTTGGACAAATTCCTTAGCCTGGCTAAAGCCACCATTTATGCACCAGTAAAGTGCTGGAAGGACCAAATATGAGAAGGCACATTTTAGCCCGAACCCAGTGAAAACACATAGTCGGCCCTCAGTAAATACTGCTTTTCCTTCCTCTTAAACTTCTTTCCATCATTTAGCTGCCAAAAGCAGGTGTTGCCACAAGAGGGCACTTTTAGCACAGCTGGAAAAGCGTGGCTGCTTTGCCTTCTCAGATTAAACCAGCCACCATCTCATGCTTAAGCTTTAAATCCACAGTGGGTGAACAATGAATGAAAAATAACATTTGACAAGTATAGAGCGGTGATGAGTTTGGTACTGCCAAGTCTATTACAGACAGACTTAAGAGAAACGAGAACCTAGCATGGTGGGGAAGAGCAAGGGTGTTTGAAGACAGACTGATGGGGGTTTGAATGCGGGTTCCCTGACCACACCGGGCAAGTGTGCCTCTCTGAGCACCACCTGTAGATGCCAGGCCTCTACTAGAGGATGGGTGCTGACCCCAGTGAACTCAGTCTGGCTTGATGGATGGATGAACCAATGGATACATAGGCCCCAAGTGATGAGAACTGTAGGAAAGAAGAATTGAAGTTACCTGGTAACTGCTGACCCACTGTGGGTACACAATGGCACTAGCTCTGTGCTTTCTCCTCTGAGCAGTGCATCATCTATAGCGTTGCCCAATACTGACAGCCTATGCTTCAAGGAAGCCAAGTGAGACAAGAAGCTATCAAAAAGATGAATTCTAATTTCAACAAATTAGAAAAAAATCAGACTCTAAGAGGGTTTTTTAAAGTTGATTAAAACACATGTGTTAAGGACAATCTCTTCAACAAATGGTGTTGGGAAAATGAAATATCCACATGCAAAAGAATGAAGTTGGACCCTTACTTTACAACATATACAGAAATTCACTCAAAATGTATTCAAGATCTAAATTTAAGATGTAAAATTATAAAACTCACATTGGATTTGGCAGCATATCTTGGATATGCCACCAAAAGCACAGGCAACAAGAGTAGAAGTAAATAACTGGACTACATACAAATTTAGAACTTTGCTGTGCATCAAAGTCAATGGATATAATCAAAGGAGTGAAAAGGTAACCTGTAGAATGACAGAAAGTATTTGCAAATAATATATCTGATAAAGGAGCTGGGCACAGCACCTTACACCTGGAATCTTAGCATTTTGGGAGACCCAGGCAGGCAGATTGCTTGAGGCCAGGAGTTTGCGACCAGCCTGGGCAGCAATAGCAAAACCCCGTCTCTACAAAAAAATTAGCTGGGTGTGGTGGTATGCACCTCTACTCCGCTACTCAGGAGGCTAGGGTAGGAGAATTTCTTGAGCCCAGGAAATTGAGGCTGCAGTGAGCTGTGATCATGCCACTGCACTCCAGCCTGGGTGACAGAGTGAGACCCTGTGTTTAAAAAAAAAAAATATATATATATATATATATATATATATAACCCCTTTAGATTTAGATATATCTGTGTGTATATATATACACAAACAGATATAGAGATGTATAAAGATGTATCTGTATATATATGCAGATACCCTATATCTAAAGGGGTTAAATATGTATTTACAACATATACAGAAATCAAAAATATATTCAAGATCTAAATTTAAGACATAAAATTACAAAATTCTTAGAAAACAGGAGGAAAGCTGTTAAATATATATATATCCTTATATATATTAATTTAATAACATAAATATTGTTATTTATATATTATATGTTACTGTTAAAAATATATATATATATCTCCTTAGACATATATATCTAAGGGGGTTAAAATCCAGAATATAAAGAATTCTTACAACTAAACATCACCTCAAGCATATGAAAAGATGCTCAACATCACTAATCATTAGGAAAATACAAATCAAAACCAGAACAAGATTATCATATCACATCCATTAGGACGGCTACAATCTGAAAAACAGAACATAACAAGTGTTGGTGAGGATGTGGAGAAACTGGAACCCTTGTGCACTCTTGGTGGGATTCTAAAATGGGCCAGCCATAATGGAAAACAGTCTAGTGGTTTCTCAAAAAAATTAGAATTACCATATGATACAGCAATTTCACTTCTCAGTATATACCCAAAAGAAAAGTAAGTGGGATCTTGGCTGGGCACAGTGGCTCATGCCTGTAATTCCAACACTTTGGGAGTCAGAGGCAGGTGGATCACCTGAGGTCAGGAGTTCGAGACCAGCCTGACCAACATGACGAAACCCCGTCTCTACTAAAAATATAAAAATTAGATGGGCGTGGTGGTGCATGCCTGTAATCCCAGTCACTCCAGAGGCTAAGGCAGGAGAATCGCTTGAACCCGGGAAGTAGATAGAGGTTGCAGTGAGCCAAGATGGTGCCACTGCACTCCAGCCTAGGCAACAAGAGTGAAACTCCATCTAAAAAAACACACACAAAAAAGTGGGATCTTGAAAAGTATTTGTACACCCATGTTCATAGCAGGATTATTCACAATAGCCAAGAGGTAGAAGCAACCCAAGTACCCATCAACCAAAGGCTGGATAAACAAAATGGTACACATACAATGGAATATTATTCAGACTTAAGGAAGGAAGGAAATTCTGACATATGTTACACAACATGGAATAACATCAAGGGCATTATGCTATGTGAAATAAGCCAGCCACAAAAAGACAAATATGGTACGATTCCACTTATATAAAATACCTAGAGTAGTCAAATTCATAGAAACATAAAGAATGGTGGTTATCGATGACTGAGGTGAGGGGAAAATGGTGAGTTTCTGTTTAATGGGTATGGAGTTTTAATTTTGCAAGGAAATGTTCTGGAGATTGGTTGAACAACAATGTGAATATATGTAACACTACTAAACTGTATGCTTAAAAATGTCTAAGATGGTATATTTTATGTGTATTTTACCACAATCTTTTTCTTTAAAAAAGGTTTAATATGCTTCTCCCTCTGACACACCTTAATGTGCTTCCACCTCTGCTGAGTCTGCTTGTACCAAAATGCCTCTACTTGATGAGTAAAGCTACTCAGGAGCTTGGAAACCTGATAATGCAGTTGAAATACCCTGAAAACAGAAAGATTAGCACTTCTTTCCTTCTAATTTACCACAAGTATGCCACAAGACACTGGATATTCAGTCATACATACTATTCATAAAAGCATTTGTATATAAAACAGTATTTTCTACATACGGAGTCTCAATCAACTAACAGGATGCCAACCTCTAAAATATGAGCAGACTTCTGGCTCTGGATTAGTCTCTGTATGCAGTTACAAAGGAATTTTAATACTTGTTTTCAGGAAAAAGTATTTATTTTACACCATTACAAAAATATTTAGGCACATAATTTTCATGTTTATGTCACCTGATTTACATACCTCAATTCCTCAGTACCTTTTAACACTAAAAATGATCATTTGGTAAATAGACTCTAAAATGAAAAAATACTGTGAGAAGCTAACACCTGTAGACAAAAATCAGTTGATCATCAGCATGAGAAAGAAAACATTTGTGAAAAAAATAATCTCTAAAAACATTTTTGTGAGACAATAAATCTAACCAGTAGATTTCTTTTTAAAAAGTATTTTCAAAGAACAAAGCTTTAAAAAAAAAAACTACAACACTGTAAACTATATCCTCATACCATGAAGCAGCATCCTGAAAGTAAGACCTAGAAGACTGGCTTAGAAAACAGTAATGGTGCCAGGGACTCACAATATATGACAACTGAGACAGGCCTGGAAGCAGGGGCAGCATGGGGTCAAGTGCTTTCAATTCAGAGAGGGGAAAAGGAACGCTGGCCTTTCCAGGAGCCATCTAAAGGTAAAAACTGAGAAAGATTTAACTGAATTGACATTCTAAAATGTAACTATCTTTCTTTAAGATAGAAAATAATTTTCCTGGCCGGACATGTGGCACACACCTGTAATCCCAGCACTTTGGGAGGCTGAGACAGAAGGGTTACTTGAGGCCAGGAGTTTGAGACCAGTCTGGCAACAGAGTGAGACCCTGTCTTTACCAGAAAAAAAAAAAAAAAAAAAAAGGAAGAAACGAGCCAGGCGTAATGGCACATGCCTATAGTCGTAGCTACTTAGCAGGCTAAGGCAGGAGGATCACTTGAGCCTAGGAGTTTGAGACTGTGGTGAGCTGCTATGATTATGCCATTACACTCCAGCCTGGCTGGCGACAGAGCAAGACCTTCTTTTTTTTTTTTTTTTTTTTAAAAAAAGGAGGGGGAGTAGGGGGAAGAAAATAATTTTCCTTTATTAAAATGTACCGTCACAATATAAAAGCATTTTGTTCTTTTTTAAAAATAGGTAGAATCACCTGCATCATGTAATGGCCATAATTGTGTCCAGCAGATATTTTTAAAAAAGAAAAGACAGTGAACAGAAACTGCTACCTAAGGATTCTAGAGGCAATGAGACACAGGGTCCTGTTTTTCAGGACAGACCATATTGCCCAAGCCTCTAGCATTTAAGGAGCATAAATTAAGAATCTTGTTTTGCCTTGAGTCTCACCATGAAATAATGACACGGTAGCCACATTTGCTGAGGGCCTAATATGTACCAGGCATTGTGCTAAGTAGTTTCATATCCATGTCTCATTTATTCCGAACTTTTTTCCTCAGGGAGAGAAAAATCAATTACAGTCTTGTTCATAGGAAAAACCAAACTTACAATTTTGGGAAAGCAAGAACATGTACAGTAGAGGAGGAGGCCTCAAGCTACTTACAGAATTCTAAGAGCTGTGTTGCTACCTCAGAGCTAGAAGATTAACTAATATGAGTTACAAAAGTCCTCTCAGATTAAAAAAATGCTTTAGCTCTGTGGGGCGTCCCTAAAATCAGTGATACTCATAACCATGCAGGCAGCTCTTGGTTACAAAATCACGGACTCCTTTCATCTGTCTCCTTTCTCCCACTCAGGGTCCAGGTTTCCATATCTGGCTAAAGAATTACACACTCCTTGAAAGCAAGAACCATGTCTTGTTTATCTTTTTTCCAGAGCTTAGCAAAATACTTGGCATACAACAGCTGCTCACTAAATCTTTGCTCACTGAACGAGGCTATCAAGTAAGGCAGGCCCAAAGTCCTGGGGTGCCATTTCAAACCAATTCAATGTGAAACTCCACTGTTTCTCCGTGAGGATCCTGCACCAGCTGTACTGACCAAAACCCTCCATGGATTCTTGGTAAAACAGGACTACCAAAAGCGTGTAAATGCACTTTTTAAAAAAAAAAACTAGGTGCAAACTGGAGCCTACAAATGATTGACTCATAAAGTCCACAGCCACATGAGGCAATTAAAACTCAACGGGACATGTTGGCAATGTGTAGCCTGGCCAACTAGGGTTATTCCAATCCATTTAGCCTTGACTAGAAGCAGATTGGCCAAAGAGGGTCTCACTTACATTGAATAGGAGCCACTAGTCATAGAATTTGTCTTTTGGAATACCACAGCTCATCTGTCTCAGTGGGCAAATTAAGGATTTAACTCTGTATTGCCTCTTTTTCTCCCAGGAGGCAGTTAACAGGACAAAGAATTTCTGCCTAGTAAATATCAAACATGGGGCAAAAACCAGACTTTCTGGGAGGTGCCACAGTACCAGGTAAATCACTAGTATATTATAACACGCCTGCAATAATCAAAACACAAACTCCAAAAGACTATTCAGTCTCCAGCTTGTTCACCCTGCTCCATCTTGCAATGCTGGTTAGCGGCTGAAGGATGCATCCAGGAAGCAGAACACAGACAGGGCAGAAGTTGCTGTACTGCTCTGGTCAGCCAGAAGTTTCAGCATAAGCCAGGGCTCCCAAGGCACAGAAGCCTGTCACGTGCATTTAGTGAAGCTGTAACTACACAATGTTCTCAAATACTCCTGAAGAGGTGACAGATCTCCTAGGGAACCTGACCCCCAAGAGGCAGTTCAACTCGTGGTGGGGCTCTAGCCCAACACCTGTTAAAGACACCCAAAAGCCTTTCATGAAGAAATATTCTACAACAAAAATTATTCAAACGTCCCTCCTTCATGTTGCTGACAGAAGGAACAGAATCACTAAAAATAGCTCTCACTATGCCCTTTCACTGTACCTAAGCAAAACCAGGAAGGGTTGGCAACATGTACAGCCCGAAGTGCATTATCAACTAAAGTCAGCCTGGAAGTGGGATAAGGGTTCCAGGACAGGGTAACCTGTCACTCTTCCTAATTTGCAAAGTATGCTCCTCTCTGACACCAAATTCAATCAACTGCTTGCTTTTTTGAAAGTGCTCAAGTGAACTCAGGATCTGTTTCCTTACTCCCTCAGAGGGGAAGGGCAGTTAATTAAATGGCAGCATAGTTCAATAAAAAGGACATGGGTTTGATGTATTAGCAAGTCATCTTTCTCTGAGTTTTGTTTTCTCATTGGTAAAATGGGGAGAGTAAGACCCATATGACACAAGATACTATCCTTTACTCCCAGTGGAATTTTCTCAGGTCAGAAGATGCTAGAAAAAAGTGAGTCTAAGGCTCTTAATGAAGCTTGTAACTTGGGAGTTGGTTGCAGGGATAATTCTAGGGACACAGCACCACCAGCCAAGCTTTAGTAAACACAAACCAAAAGAGAAAGACAGGAATATGAAAATGATCTCAATATAAATTTGCATATCAAAAAAAATCAAAACCCTAACTGTTTAGGTCAACAGAGTTCAGTGGATTCCAAACCCAATGAAATAGACACTGGTGTGTGCATTAGTGCAAAGGTACCAAATCTCTTGCACACTGGCTGTACAACTGGCCTGAGCAAACACACTAATCCTCAAAGTCAATGGATATCTCTGGGTCAAGTCATAGGATTATGTTTGAGTTAACACCTCCACCCTCCAGATTACCCCAAGAGGCAATTTAGGCAGTGCCCATTCACAGCTGCTCTCCCAAAATGCAGCACTGGTTTTGAGAGAAGTTGGCAAGCTCAGTAGGTGAGCCAAGGGGCACATGATGTAGGTGAGAATGTTGAAAGGAGGGAAGTTTGCTCATTGCTCATGCCATTTAAGAAGGAAGATGATAGCTCTAACACTGACACTGCCAGAGAAAAACCAACCATTGACAATACAAAGACGTCTAACCAGCCTTTCCCCTCAAACCAATAAATTCAGAAATGTGAGACCTCATCATATTCATCCAAAGAGCAACCAAACCCAAAGGAAGGAGGCAAGGGAAAACAGACTTGCCTGTCTGCAATTTTCACTTAGAGAGGGAGTCAATGCTGAGCTGCACTGGTTTACAAAACACAGATCTTTACTTGTACCTCATCTCACATTGCAGCATTTGGATTCACACTATTGCCAGGTAGGTAGGGCAGGTGTTTTTAATCCAATTTACAGATTTGCGGCTTTTGAGTGCTGAAACAACTTACTCCTAGTGACATCTTCTGAATGGATTAACAGAGCTAAATTCTCAACCTTACCTGAGTCACTATGACAGGAGTGAGATGTTTCAACTACCTCTGCAAACATCTCTGTATCCCCAGCATTTAGCACAATGCCTGGCACATATACTTAAAACATTTTAGTTGAATCAATAAATCAAATAGATGAAAAATTAGTAAAAGGCCTACTTTCTCACCCCCTTCATTATCCTCATTCTACACAACAAAAAAAGAACATGTTTTCAAGGAATGCACTCTGCTCATCCTATGAAAGTCAGGGAAGCCAACATAGATAGCAATACACTTCAAAGCCCCACATATTTTTATAGTGCCAAAGTTGTTTTCCTTGGCAAATGGAATGATGATATGATGAAGACAATGCAATCATAAGAAATAAGATTCAAAGAAGAGAAATTACACATATTCGTCTGCATTTCCAGCAGAGGAAAGGCTAAACTGCCTCCAGATGCAGCAACAATTTGAATGATGAAGCTCCAGTTGGCAAACATTACATATGCAGCTCTCAGGGACACCTGGATATCAAATTATGAAATAAAATACTTTCAAAACACTGATGTTTCACTGTCGGCATAGAAGAAAAATAAATTAAAAAGCCCAGTACCTTTTCCAGTCTGATATAAATTAATTCAAACAACGTATTTAAAATAGAGTCAATTATAAGTTTCTCTCTTCATAAAATTTTAAAAGGCAGCAATCAATCCTCAGATTGTACAAGTGCAAAGGAATGGTTATTTCCTCCATAATCAAGACACCTCAGTGTCTGTGTAGGAACTGCCAGTGTTCTGAGTTGATTAAAAACTTAGGCCTACGTATCAGATGAAGCAATCCTCTAGTCACACTGCTCCTTTCCCCTTAATGTCCAGCTTGTTATTAGCCTCTGACTGTTTGCTCAGCTGCTCTTCAGTGAAAGTGATATAGGAATACACCAGGCTCCCAGCAATGCTGCAAAACAGAAAGCCACTATCAGAGATGGAGGAAGGGAGGGTTTTAGTGTAAACACTCTACTCGGTAAAAAAACTTACACCAAAAAATTAGATGAAGGGTAAAGTTTCACAGTGGGGAAATTCATACAATGAAGTACTATGCATCCATTAAAATGGTATAAAATAAAAACAGGCATTGACACATTAAATTTTGTAAGACAGCTTAAATTTTTATGAGAAAATATATCATAAAACATCAAGCATTGTCTAATCCCATTTTATTTAAATGAACATGAGTATGTATATCAATATGCACTGGAATAGACAAAAGTCTGTAAGGAACACACCAAGAATATTAACAGTGGTTACAGCTGGATACTGACATTACAGGTAAATTTTTACTTGTATTTTTTTGCATTTCGAAAATAGGCATTAATAGGAAACATCCCAAATTAGTTAAATATGCAGACCCTAGGAGATTCACAGAGCTGATTTTTCTCTGACTAAAAGCAAGTTCACAGTGGGGAACTTATCATCTGGGCCGTCAGCCTATGACAGGTGGTTGCTGGTACTCCTCACTTATCCATTGCACCTACCAGCAGGAAGGATCCCTCTTTGGTGACAATGATTACTTGGTCCATTCTCTGTGGGGACCTCAAACTCACCTAGGATACACAGCCTCCTACCCGATTCACTAAGTGGAAAGTAGTCTGGAGGAGCTCACAGATCCGACCACCCCTGCCCTGTCCTCCCTGGCTCTTCCACTGAGACTGCCACCCAGGACTCCCTCGGATTCCAGCCAGGTGGATGCCTGACCTGGGCTCCAATTCTTCTGCCCTGGTTTTGGCCCTCATCTTCTGCCTAACCACTTGACTCATGAACTTGCTGCTTATTTGAAATTAGTTCTGTTCTCCTCTGGGCTCTGACATCAGCCCCAGACCGGCTGCAGAAGGGTGAGAGACGCCTAGCTCTTGTTCCCACTAGGAAGAAAGCAGGATCAGGCACTGGCGCTTGTTCTTTACTGCACACGCTCGCATAATACTAGCCATTCTCTGAGACTCCAATCAACCCAAAATAAAGCCTTTTCCAATTTAACCTTCCCAACCAGATTCTTCCTTTTCCTCATCTGCACCTCACGGCACTTAAGAGCAATCAAATTATTAAAGTCTACTTGTCAAGCTTTTTACATACATTTCCTGTTTTTGCAATATTCCTGAAAGGTACAATATCCCTCCAAGGTGTCCATTTTATAGATGAGGAAAGTCCCAGAGTCATAAGATAAATTGCTCAGGGTCACAAAGCATCCTAATGATGGACCAGAATACAACCTAGGTTAGTCTTTCTCCACTCCAACTGCTGCCTCCCTTATGACCCTTGCGCCACTGAATACTAGTTATCCATCCTCGCTTTGTCCTTATCATCTTGTTAATTTCCCATGGCCTTAATTCTTTTAGCTGTACAGAGTCTCTTGCAATTGGCCTGACACTTTTTAGCAACACAATAAGTAACCGCTGAACTGAGTATCCCCTATCACCCCACTTGAGGAAAGGGGGCCTCATGAACCCAATTATTACACTTTTTTTTGTCTTTTTTCCCCCCTTTCTGTGGAAAATGGGGTCTCGCTATATTGCCCAGGCAGGTCATGAACTCCTGGGCTCAAGCTATCCTCCCGCCTCTACCTCCCTAAGAGCTAGGATTACAGGTGTGAGCCACCACACCTAGCATGAACCCAATTCTTATGCCAATGTTCATAGAGCTTCATCTTTTCCTTCATCTAGCAGCTTTTTCCCATTTAATTTTTTCTGGAATTTGATATGACTCTCCTAGAAACTTTTTCTGGTTTTTCTAGTCCCTCAAGTAGATTACTTCCCTGGTAGCTGGCCTGGACCCAAGAAGATGGCTTACTGAAGTCTTTTTTGACTGAAGCTAAAAGTTCTTTAAGGTTCACATGTATACCCACCCACATGACAGTCAATTTCCCTTTGCCTCCAAACCCACCCCAAAACAAAGTAGAAGGGCTACCTCTCCTTTCTTTCATCCCACCTTCCTCTAGCTTCCCCTTCCCACAACAACCTAAAAAATAAAAATGCTTTCTTATTTTTCCTGTTAAGATGATCTTTGATGTTCATATTAACCCTATTTAAACTGGATAGGAATACTGGGGAAGCACAGGATAGAAGAAGACAAAGAATGTCCTGTAATTTATTCCAGGCTTAGCCCTAATGATAATTCCAGACCCTATATTCCCAGCATAGTCAGTGTATTGAAAAAACACTGACTCTACAGTTAGGTCTTTGTTCAAATCCTGAATGTACTATAGGTTGAGTATCTCTTATCTAAAATGCTTGGGACCAGAAGGTTTCCAATTTCAAATTTTGGAATATCTGCATTATACTTACCAGTCAAGCATCCAAATCTCAAATCTGAAATGTTCCAAAGAGCATTTCCTTTGATCATCCTGTTATCATTCAAAAATTCCAGATTTTGGAGCATTTTGGATCATAGATGTTCAATCTACACTAGCTATGTGACCCTGGGCAAATTAATTAATCCATTTCTGTATTCATCAAATAAGAATAATGTTATCTAAGCTTGTCTGAGGATTAAATGAGATTACACGGATAATCTTCTCTTCATTCTCTTCTCCCCTGCCTTCCCTGTCAGCCCTGACACTCAGAACCAGAGGGGAGATGTACTGCTGACAAAAGGTAAGGTACTATAATTATACACGTCTTACTCCATTTGGGTTGCTATAACAAAATACCATAAATGGTGGCTTATAAACAACAGAAATTTATTTCTCACAGTCCTAGAGGCTGGGGAGTCTAAGATCAAGGCAGGTTCAATGTCTAGAGAGGGCTCTCTTTCTGGTTCACAGACAGTATCTTCTCATCATGCTCTGGGATCTCTTACATAAGGGCACTAATCTCATTCATGAGGATGCCAATTCCATGACCTAATCACCTCCCAAAGCCCTACCTCCTAATACCATGACTTTGGGAGTTGAGAGTTCAACAAACTGGGGGAACACAAACATTCAGACCATAGAGCAAGGAGATGTAACATTATGAAAGAGGGGGCACACTATTGCCACATGGTTGTAACTTGAGGCAACAATAAAATATTTTTAATTTCATCTTTATTACTGACTCGATCATTATCAAATATAGATTTTCGGAAAGGGCAATTCATGAACCACCTGAAGAGAACTGAATATTCATCAACGAGCATACTATGTGTTACGCAGTGATGAGTAAACACTTTGGAAAGGAACTATAATTTGCTCTCTAGCAGCTTTGGGGAAGGGGAAAACTAGAAGGAAGGGAAAGGGAAAATGAGGAAAAGCCCAGATCTGAAGGGGAGAGGGGTTATATCTGACTTTTTATACAACACTACCAAATGATTCTAAATCAGGATCTTCTACTACTTCAAACAGAGACCCTTTAACTAATCTATTGGCCCCATAAATATTCACATTAAAGTTGATACCTTCTAGTACTATGAAATTGGTGTTAATACATTAGATCATCCTAAATATTCATTTTTTAAAAGTAGAACCCCTGGTATTAGTACTGGTCAACAAGATTTTTCTTTTAAAAAGTTAAAACATGCATATTGAAAATAAGGTACAGTCATTATGCAAGCCTAAGTTTATGCCTTTTAAAAAATTTTCAAGCAATTTTCCATCTGTCTAATCTTCAAACAACAGCACTACCAACTGTTTTATTTTGTTGGGACGGAGTCTCACTCTGTTGCCAGGCTGGAGTGCAGCGGCGCAATCTCGGATCACTGCAACCTCCGCCTCCTGGGTTCAAGCGATTCTCCTGCCTCAGCCTCCTGAGTAGCTGGGACTACAGGTGCCTGCCACCACATCCAGCTAATTTTTGTATTTTTAGTAGAGACGGGGTATCACCATGTTGGCCAGGGTGGTCTCGATCTCTTGACCT
This sequence comes from Pan troglodytes, assembly GCF_028858775.2. NCBI lineage: Eukaryota > Metazoa > Chordata > Mammalia > Primates > Hominidae > Pan > Pan troglodytes. The sequence goes on along the minus strand of NC_072398.2, from coordinate 163,972,789 downwards.
TGTGATCTGCCCGCCTCAGCCTCCCAAAGTGGCACTACCAACTCTTAACTCACAGAGACCTCTGTGGCAAACACAGCTGGGAGACACCAGAAGAAAAAGACAAAGTTACAGTTCCTGAGACAGGGGCCTTGTTAGAATACTGCAAATCTGACTGGAATGTGCCGAACTGCTTCCAAATCTATTGAATCCACTAAATCTACTTTATCTGCTCTGATCCACTTTTGATCTTCAAAAGCAAGGCAAACACAGTCTACTTCTCCTAAACCTACAGTCATGGACATATTCATTAGCCCCCGACAATGAGATATCCATTCCAAAAATATACACTGAAAATGCTTTCAATATAGCAACCCCGTGGCCAGGGAACAACAGTCCTAATGTCCACCACCACGCCCAGGTAATTTTGTCATTTTTTTTGTAGAGACGGGGTTTCACAATATTGCCCAGACTAGTCTCAAACTCCTGGGCTCAAGCAATCTGTCCACCTCAGCCTCCCAAAGTGTTGGGATTATAGGTATAAGCCACTAGGCCCGACCTCTCCCTGCTTCTTAAAAAGCATTATGTAGAGACATTAAATATGTAGCACATAGAAGGCACTCCACATATGTTTAATAATAAATAAATGTTCCATTAATTTAATAGCCTAACCTTATCGTGACACTATTTGAATATCCAATTCCGATTTTGCAATTTAATTAAATATTTTTACTTACCTGATATTTAAACCAATGAAGTTTGTCCACGTGAAAATATAATCTCCACCAAAGACCATTCCAATATAAGTTATTAATATATTCTAAAAATAAAAATAGTAATATACTGTTACATAGGTTTAACTGAGCTTCTTAAATATATATAAAACTCATCCAAATATCTGTCCTTAAAATACAAAAACAAATAAACAAAAGACAAACAATGAAAACGCACCAACCCTAATAATAGTATAAGGAAGAACACTATTAAGGAATCAGTGACATTAGCCTCTTCCCAATTGATTTCTCCAGAAGATAAATGCTTTTGCCAATACTGAAGAATACTACCAACAGAATGGGAGAAAATATTCACAAACTATGCACTGGACAAAGGTCTAATATCCAGAATTGATAAGCAACCTAATTCAACAAACACAACCCCATTAAAAGATGGGAAAAGGACATGAACAGATATTTCTCAAAAGAAAACATACATGCAGCAAACAAATATAGGAAAAAAGGCTCATCACCAATCATCGGAGAAATACAAATCAAAACCACAATGTGATACCATCTCATACCAGTCAGAATGTCTATTATTAAAATGTCAAAAAGCAACAGATGTTGGCGAGGTTGGGGAGAAAAAGGAATGCTTATTTATACACTGTTGGGGGGAATGTAAATTTAGTTCAGCCACTGTGGAAAGCAGTGTGGACATTTATCAAAGAACTTAAAACAGAACTACCATTTGACCCAGCAATCCCACTACTGGGTTATATCCCCAAAGGAAAATAAATTGTTCTACCAAAGAGACACATGTACTCTTATGTTCACTGCAGCATGATTCCCAATAGCAAAGACATGCAATCAACCAAGATGCCCATTAATGATGGACTGGATTAAGAAAATGTGGTACATATACATCATGGAATACAATGCAGCCATAAAAAAGAAAGAAATCATGTCCTTTGCAGCAACACGGATGCAGCAGGAGGCCATTATCCTAAGCAAACCAACGCAGGAACAGAAAACCAAACACCACCTGCGCTCACTTGAAAGTGGGAGCTAAACACCGAGTATACATGGATACAAAGATGGGAGCAATAGACACTGAGGGCTGCTTGAGGTGGGAGGGTAAAAGGGGGGTGTGAGTTGGAAGACTACCTGTTGAGTACTATGCTCACTACCTAGGTGACAGGATCGTTTGTACACCAGGCCTCAGTGACACACAATTTACCCACGTAACAAACCTGCACATGCACCCCCAGAACCTAAAATATCTTTGCCTCTTCTTCTAAAATGGAAAAAAGGGAATGGTGGGGACTTTACCAATACAATGAATGTTTTTAGAGGAATCTTCCTTGGTCTCTTAAGAAAACACATGGGAAGTCATCTCAAGATATTATACCTAAAATCACTTCTGACACTCCCAGGTGCAAACATCTTCTGGCTCCCTTTTAATTATCCTAAGACCATAAAAACAAAAAATAAGTTTCTAAAATTTAAACTAGAGGCTGAATATCCTTTATCAGGTCCCAAATACTTGGGACCTGAAATATTTCAGATTTCAGATTTTATAATATTTCCATTACACTTACCAGTTGAATATCTCAAATTCAAAAATCCAAATGCCTCAATGATTATTTCCCTTGAATATCATGTTGGCATTCAAAGAGTTTTAGATTTTGGAGCAAGCATTTTGGATTTCAGATTTGGGGTTGCAGGAAATCAAAAAATTTTACCCCCAAATATATTTCTTTAACATACAGTAATTAAGATAGCTGTCAGAAAGCCAGCAAAAAGAAGTAGCTCTGCAAAGCTGTCTTTTGTGAGGGAAATTTACATTTGTAGAAAAATCTACACTGACTGTAGCCAGGCCTCCCCTTGTCCAGATCTAGGAAACACTAACTGAGAGTCTAACACCTTTCAAGGTCTAAAAAAGCATTTATCATCTATTCTCTCCAAGGGCTGCTACCTGTGAGGTTTCATCTGTATAACAAGACCACTTTAGCTAGCCAAGCCTCCTCTTCTCTCCCTCCCATAACCTATTTTGCCCAATCTAAGCCCCCATTTTTTCTGTAACTTCAAGATAGTATATAAGCTTCTACACTCCACTGGGGGTTTAGGTAGTCACTCTGCAATATTCTCCATGTACACATCAATAAATTAGATACCTTTTCTTTTACTAGTCTGTCTTTTGTGAGCTGATTTTTAAGCAAATTTTCCCTCCATCCCTACAGTTCTGATGCAGTAAGCAGGGTCACCAAAGCTGTTCTGCTCTTTTGGAAGCTGCAGCAAAGATAATCCAGGACCTCACCAGCCAGCATAAGGATAAAAATTTCTTACCAGCCAGGCTCCAGACCTCTTTCTCCCTGTGGAATCTGGTCAAGTGGATGGTAAAAAAACAATCAGTTCCTTTTTCCTCTCCAAAATCTTTTTCATTTTTTGCCACCAGGTCTCACTCTGTCTCTTAAGTTGGAGTGCAGTGGCACAATCTCAGCTCACTGCAATCTCTGCCTCCTAGGCTCAAGCAATCCTCCCACCTCAGCCTCCCAAGCAGCTGGGACCACAGGTGTGCACCACCATGCCTGGCTAATTTTTTATATTTTTGGTAGCAATGAAGTTTCACCATGTTGCCCAGGCTGGTCTTGAGCTCCTGAGCTCAGGCAATCCACCCGCCTCAGCCTCCCGATGTGCTGGGATTATAGGAGTTCAGCCACCACACCCACCCATACAGCCACAGAGCCCAAATCTTGATTAATGGGAGAAAAAGATTTGTGTGACAAGTCTTGGTTATAGCTTTTGGTTCTCTGTGGCATGAATATTCAAATTGTTTGATTCCTTTCTTCCCCAAAATAGTCTTTTCCTTTATCTTTGTCTTTCTGTGTTGCTCTGTCATAAAAATTAGGGTACTGCTTGAGGTTCTCTTGTCATTTTGTGCCCTTGAAAGTTTGACTTCTGATCAAGTGGAAGCACTCTCTCTTGGTCTCTGCCATCTGGGGGCATGATTTTTGAGTCACGTCAGGTGGCCCGTCTAAAAATGGCTAGAAACCCAAGACTTTGTTCCAAATGTGTCAAGCTCTTAGGACAGTCTGTCATAAAAAGTCTCATCTACAAGGGTTTTTGTCATCTCAACCTTTGTTGCCTGGTTAGTACTAAAAAAGTCCAGTCCCATGAGGGCCTACCTATTGTCACAGATTAACAGGTCTGTGACTGGTGGTACCCCACATATCTGTGGGTTACTGGAGACCATCTATGATAATTAGAATCTTTCACTATCTGAGCCTATTCCTGGCAATACATTTTTTGGGCAGGGGCATGGGAACTTTGGGAAGGCTCTTCTATGCCCTCTCCAAGAACACATTTCTAAACCTAAAAAGTTACATCCTAGGTTTTCCATAAAGAGACTATTAGATTGAGTCACTATTAAAATAAGTACACCATTAAAAATTCAACAGCCAAAAGATGGATCCTTTAGACTCCTAAATTAAAAAAAAAAAAAAAATTAAGAGATTTTTTATTCTAAACAATTGATGAGAAGGTCACACTTTTTTTAGAAGACACATAATAGTGTCATGGTTAGTCTTAAAAATTTTTCTCTTGACAAAATTAAAAGAGCAAAAATCTGACCTAAAACAAAGTTAAAATCCTTTGTAAGCTCACACTCCCTGCTTTAGATCCCCTGTGGGATTCACAATAAAGGCTGCTGTACCTTATGGCTGGTAATTCAAGTTGTACACTTTCACCACCATAGCCTGGGTTCAATTCCTGGTCAGAGAATCAGCCCCTTTTGGCTCAATATTCATGTGACTTTGACTTTTTGGGGTACCCATTCACCTCTTTAGAGATGCCAGGTGCATCCTTAGTTAAGTCATAACTTTGGTTAAGTCTTACTAGTTTCACTTGTGAAGGTATCTTCAATAAAAAAAATTCAAAAGGCAAAAATATCATCTGTTTGTTCCCCCAGCTAAAATCTGACAATAGATTTTAAAAGATTTTTTAAAAAGAGCTCTGTGGTTAAAAGTCAGCTTAATTAAAAACTGATATTCAAATTATACATGCATATATAATTTAAGAACATATATCCAGGATATATATACATATATCCTGTTCTTAAATTTTTTTTCAGTAGACTAAAACTCTTTTAAAATTATGTTTTTAAAATTAGACTCTTAAATTTTACTTCCTTTCTTAGAAATTGGGCCAGGCACAGAGGCTCACACCTGTAATCCCAGCACTTTGGGAAGCAGAGGTGAGCAAATCACTTGAGCCCAGGAGTTCAAGACTAGCCTGGGCAACATGGCAAAACCCTGTTTCTATAAAAAATAAAATAAAATAGAAGTTGGCCAGTCATGGTCGCAGGTGTCTGTAGTCCCAGTTACTCAGGAGGCTAAGATGGGGGGATCAATTGAGCCCGGGAGGTCAAGGCTGCAGTGAGCCATGATTGTGCCACTAAAGCCTGGGCAACAGAGTGAGACCCTGTCTCAAAAAATATATATTTTTCTCCCATTTACTCTTATTTCTTCCTACTCCTCCTTCCTCCTCTTTGCTGTCTTTGGTACAACATAAAAGAATCTAGAGGGGACTTCTAATGATTCAGATTCCTTAAGAAACACAAAAAAAGGTGCCATCTACCTCTTTCTTGTACTGTAGGAGAAACGTGACTTGTGTGTGTGTGTGAGATGAGTGGTGAGTCATCACCACAGTAAGAGCTACAGTTTTAGAGGTGACTGGTAACAGCTGTTTACAGTAAACGATTATTACTACAAGAGACTACTTGTTTCTTTGTGAGTTTAGATTTAAAAGATGTAGTTTAAATACTTTTTTAAATGTCTGTATCAAAGTACACTATACAAGCATTGCATAACCTGGTTTCATGGCATTTTTCTTTCTGGGGATGTGGGATTCAATGTAAAAGCAAAATTCTACATTTGTAAAGCTCTATATGTTTTGCCTTTCAACGGTGCCTACTTTCCACATATTTTAATTATTAGGCCCTAAAAACTACAGATACTTTGTTGACCCTGTGGCTTAATGGGCTCTGCCTTGAGCTCAGTGATCCAGTTAAAAAACAGACTAAATTTTACAATGCCCCTCTAAATAAAATTAGTCCCCTTATAAAATCCTGTAAGTTCCTATAAGTCTGTTACCTTGACATCCATTTTTAATCTTCCACTAACACATTCAAACTCCTTTTAAAAAATATAAATTCTCTCTCTGCACTTTAAAATATAATTTACTACCCTATTTTCTCTAAAACACAATAAGGGCTTGGGCCATGTGAGGCAGATAAACTTTAATCTTTTTCACTTACAAATACAAAGTTTAAATCCAACTGTTCTTTTAAACTAGTGAATTTTACTGGTCTTATGGCTAAAATTTAAAAACCAAAGCTATAAAGTCTTTATTTGTGTCCATCTATATTTTTATATATACATGTCTATGTGTATATATACTGTCTACATAATATCAAATTAACTTATAAGTTAGTACTCACAAATTAAATAGGCCCAAATAATTTTCAAGTTCACGTGATTTTTAGTAATCCTTAATAAATTAAAAGTTTAAAAATTATTAGTAAAATAAAATTAAAATATCTTCAAATTTTTAGTTTTTTTTTTTTTTTTTGGCCTGGTTGGATTGATCAGACAGGTTTATACTGTCTCTACTAAATGTTGTAAGGTCACAGAACTGTTACTTCTATAATATTTTTAATGCTTACTTAATTTATCTGTGAGCTTATGTCTGTAAATTTGAGACTTTAGATTCTAATGTCTAGACAAAAAAGGTCTGGGGACCACACCCAGGCCCTGTCCCCCCTAGCCCAACCATGTCTCTTGGCCATACTAAGGATTAACATCTCCAGGCATTGTGTTCACAGCTCTATTCTTTGTCTTGCACTGCACATAGTTAAAATTACTTATTTCGTAGGTTTTTCACTAGAAGTAAGAGTTACTAAGAGTTACTAAGAGATACTATCATAATTAATATATATAATTAAAACTGCTAGATATTAAAATAAACAATTCCATATGCAAAGTATATTCAAAAAGGAAAATGTGTTTTTAGTAAAAAAGGTTATAAAACACATAAAAATGTGTTTTTGTAAAAAAAAAAAAAAAGATTTTGCCTAGTATAAACGTTTAAAAAGTTTTTAATTAAAAAAACAAAAATAAAAAATTTTAAAAATGTTTAAATTTAAGAGGTTATTTAAAAACGTACAAAAATCTTATGGTCAAACTAATTAAAATTAAATAGATTTATTTACAAGGCTTTATTAAAAATTAACTTTAATGTTAATAATACACTAATACAAAAATAAAATCTAATTTTTTCTGTTTTTTTTTGAGACAGGATCTCACTCTGTTGCCCAGGCTGGAGTGCAGTGGCGTGATCTCAGCTCACCGCAACGTCTGCCTCCTGGGTTCAAGCAATTCTTCTGCCTCAGCCTCCCAAGCAGCTGGAACTACAGGCGCATGCCACCATGCTCAGCTAATTTTTGTATTTTTGGTAGAAACAGGTTTCACTGTGTTGGCCAGGTTGGTCTAAAACTCCTGGCCTCAAGTGATCCCCCTGCCTTGGCCTCCCAAAGTGCTGGGATTACAGACGTGAGCCACGAAGCCTGGGCAGTTTTCTCTTTCAAACAAAATTTTCATGTACTATTGATAAAAAATAATTTTTAAAATTTTATTTACCTTCTAAATAAATTACAAAAAAGAGGGGGTAGAGGGAAAAACAGATTCAGTATGACTCATGGTATCTTTATTATGTCTTATAAGTCTCTACCAAGAGTAAAAGGTTTTGCTTTTTAAAATCTTTAAATTATCACGTTGACTAATGATATCTTTTAGTGGCCTGCAATCCTGTTTTAAACCTTTGTTATCTGACATATTTCCCCAAATCAAAATTTCAAATTCAGTTTTTTTGACCTCAAACTAACTTTTTAGATAATAGGGCCCCTAGAAGTCCAAGAGAAACATATTAACCTTATCTAGTATGTTAAAATCAAATGGAAATCATTAAAAAAAATGGTGCTTAACTTTCACTGCATTATATTTATATAAATGTGTTATTAATATATGTTCTAAACCTGTATGAGATTCCTAAAGATTTGAAATGTCTTCAGATATATTATCAGTAATAATTATGATTATGTTAAATTGGTATATGCCAATGAAATAATCAAATTTCCTTGTCAATTGTTAACTATTCTAAGACTTTTGTTTTCCATTGACAATCACTGCTTTACTTTGATTCTTCTCGAAATGTAGTTTACAATCGGTAGAGTCCAAAATTTGCTTCTTCTTCGGAGAAATTAATAAAAAAGACCCTGATAAGTAGTTGTAAATATAGGTTTCTGGTAACTTTATTGATCAGACCATTAGACTAGGTAAAAACTTTCAGTACTCTAGTTAAAAAACTGATGTATTCATGAGGATTGCTAACCTAACATCCAACAATATGAGAATTACACGGAATTACATTAGTAAAAGACTAATTTTTATGACTTCAAAAAAAATGCTGTGTTTTCCAGTCAAAAAACTTTTTTTTCTTCTAAACTATTTATAATTTACAACAATTGGGTAAAATATACTTTGTGAACAAATTTAAAACATCTTTCTAACTAATTTCTCCAAATTTAAAAACTATTTATAAATATTCTTAACTTATCAGAATATAATTATTTAGATAAGTTCAATACACATCTGTTTTCTTTGTAACAGGACACAGAGACACTGGTTATTTTACCAATACTTTGACTAAAATATTTGCAGATATGACCAGACTACTTGAAGAAATTAAAGTTGACTTTATAAAGCCAATAAAAAGACCCTTGCCTACACAGTTCCTTTATAAGCTTCCTGACCTGTGATAAAAAATGTAACTTTCTGACAGACCAAGGGACCTCGAGTTATTTTATGATATCAAAAGGAGAAAGATTCACCCAATTTGCTACAGGTATTAGAGTCTGGTGGGAAATCCTTGGCTTAGCCTCCTGGCCTTGAGGCTTTTAAAAGTCTAATAATCTAAGATTCCTTATTAAAAAGTTCCAATAAAACTAATCTAAGAAGAGCCTATATGGCCAATTGCTATTCTTATTACACTTTATACAAATAAGCAGGTCAAGTACAATAAGACTAAAATTTATTTTACAAATAATCCTACTATGATTTATCTTTGGTAAAAATGGGAGACTAGAGGAAAAAAATTATGTTTCAAATAAAGCTATAGCACATCTGTTTAAATTAGATTCTAGCCTCATTAATTGTTATTGTTGTTATTACTTCTCTAATATTTAGACTAAAACCTGAATTCTTTCCTGGCTACAAGTTTCCAAACTAACATTTTCACATTTTTCTTCCATTTTTTACTTTAAGCCACTGAAAGTTGAAACTGTGCTTTTCTTAAAGCCCTACAAACTGAAACTAGACAATGTAAACTTCAGGAAAAATCAGAAGTTAAATACAAACAGCCTTCATGCCTACTGATGTATAGAATACTCAGAAAGTTCACTTCAATGCTGATTTGAACTATAATCCAGTAAAATCTGTCAGATTGCCACTGCAATCTGAAGATACCTCAAGGACTCTAAAAAACTCTATACACTACTCCAGACGTTAACCTTGGTTTTTTCTTCTGTTTCCACAAAAACATCTCTTATTAAAGATCTGTTTCCCTTCATCATACACAGAGGCCTAGTGTATCCACAATGCCACCTTCTAAAATGGGACACAAATGTTTAATCCATTCTTAGGACTATGACTAAAAAAGATATGGGGCAATACATTTAAATTTACTTTTTTCTGCTTATCTAAATTTGTTTTTTCACTTCTTTGTCTATCTCTGATGACCTCTGGCCCAAATGGCTTTTAATATATAAAACTTTTTGAAGTTTTAAAGTGAGGACTGAAGGAAATTAAAATATTTTACCCCAAAATATATTTATCTGACTTATTTCTCACAGGCCTCTAGATTAGGCCTATGAGACATAAAGTAAATTGATACAGTGAAAAAGGCCAAAAACTTCAAAATTATTTTTCTAATAAAACGCCCTTTGAGAGAACCTTCAAAATTATGTCAGCCTCTTCTAGGCCTAAGGATGAAGACAGGAGGTTGCCTTAGAAAGGATTTTCCTATTATTTGAAGGGAAAACATAAAATTAAGTATCATGTAACAATAAACAAGGCTAGCAGGCAACTTAGGAAAGTGTATAACAGGACCTCATTTGAATACAGAGATCCAGGGAAGTGGATTAACTTATGTAAGTTGCCCAAGGAACTTCAGAAATGAAGGTGACAGAGAATCCAACCCATGCTGCTCAAAATCAGAAGCTGGAAAACCTGTAGGTGTATATTAGGGTATCCTAAGCAAGGCTGGCTATCAAGAAAAGACACCAACGTCTTCAAAAAAGAAATTATCAAGAAGCACAGAAGAGTCATGATAGCTCAAAACTAAGACTGCAATTCTCAAACTTTAGTATACCCGACAATTGCCTGGAAACCCTGTAAACATTTCTAAGCTTTACTCTAGAGATTCTGACTGAGTCTATCTGGGTAGGCCTTGGAATTCCTACTTTCAATGAGTTATCCTAAGTGATTTTCCCACCATGCTGAAGAGAAGAAGGAATGCTGACCGAAGGATTTGCAGGGGATTCTCAAGCACAGAAGGAAGCTTAAAGCCTCTTGTAGGAGGAATGGCTGAGCTAAACGGGTTATAACTGGGACGCTAATGACAGAAGCTGCACTGTATCCTGTGAGACTTCGACCCTGCAAGGGTATCAGCAGATTCCCATCTGTCTGCATGTGCAAGCCATCCTTCAACAGTGATACCCTGCACCAGTATGAAGCAAGAGCAGTAGTGAACTAATCAGACAATTCAGTTTTTGCCTCCCTGTGGAGTTTGTAAGTAAAATTAATCACCCTGGAATGAGTAAATCCATGGAGTTCTTGGACTACTGTGAGGAGAAACATATATCAAAAGGAAAGTATAAACCTTATATAAGCAAGACTGACTTTATTTGTATCCGATGTTGATAATGATAAAGTACACTAAGAAATCCCAGGCAAATAGGTTTACTTATTAAAATTAAACATAGGCTTTCCTGCATCATCCGTCTCCTTAACTAAAAACATGGCCTATTTCTCACATTCTCGCTACTCTTATGCTGAAGACGAAAGCCATCCACTTTGCCCTTGAGGCATTCACTTTACAAAACCAAAACATACCTAGAGCTAATTTGGGGGAGGGGCCTAAAACTGTCTCAGCCAGCCCAATCCCTGGCATATAGATTGTCTCTAGCTTTCTAAAGGAATTCACACAAATTGACCTGTTACAGCTTAATTTGGAATTCTATTCACAACAAACAGTTCAATTTCATGATTTGAAACCACAGACTTTCTGGATTTTAACCCAATCTAGTCTCTAAAATGAGATCAGGTGGGCACCACTCTATTGAGACTACAAAGATAAACAGCAGAGCAGTAAAAACTTGACCTCTGAAATCTCTTCCCTCACTACTGAGTAATGGGGCATCAGAAAGGAAGTCACAAGGGTAATGGCCCTCTTTTCCCCAAACGTTAAGGACCTACCTCTCTGGGTTTTGCCTTTTTAAGGAAGCAGGCCCACTTGGCTAATTCATTTGGAATTCAGACAAGCTGTGGCCTCTTGAATCATAAAGCACTAGAATCACAAAGTCAGATGAAAGAGGCCTCAGGCTTCAAGCCACCAACTTTAGCTCAATATTCAAGTCAACTTGGCTCTCCTGGCTGAAGACAAATTAGTCTGCCTCAAATAAAATGGATCAGGAGGAAATGAGATCATTGGAAATGTCAGACACAGCTTTCAAAAGTGAGCCATTTAAGGTTTGGCTCAGGCATAGGAAAACCCCCCCAATTAGCTTCTGGCCAGCATCCTTTCCCTACAAAACAGCCAGATCTCAGTGAGGCAGAGAACACAGCAGTTCTCATTAGGGGTTAAAGGGACAGGCTTATCACTACCAAGCTATTAATCTGCCCTGTCAGAAATAGACCTAATTCTATTCCTTCCTCTATTCAGATAATACATTTTCCTTTTCCCATGCTCTTCAGAGCTAAGCTGCCTCCAAGTAGAGACTATGCCCTCCCTGCATTCTTAAAGAATATTTCAGAAACTATCACCACAATTTGTCAAACCAAGACAGTATGTGAGGAAATAACGATTTGGGTCTTAAGGCCATCACCAGACTCTTATCTTAAAGGAACAATTTTCAAATAATGCAGGTACCAAAAGGTAACAGTATTTTTCTACTTACCTTAATACAGCCAACTATTGTAGTTGTAAGAGCAGAATTATACTGTGTGCAGAGTACTGTGGCGTACATTAAGATAAACCTAGAATGAAGAAAGAGGTATAAAATCCAGTTTCTCACTTTATAGTAATCTCTAGCCAAGAAAAACAATCAGTGTTGGCCAAGCCAGCACATTCTAGTCACTGACCAGCTATGAATTTTTCCCACCTCACTGCTTCTTATACTGCAGCTTCAGAATTTTTAAAATTTCACTAAATAGAAACACATTCATCTCCTTACCAAGAGTTTTTCTTTGCTGCCCTCATTAAAACCCTGAACCATCTCTTACAATCATGACTATTTTTATAGATCATGCTTCCTACTAATACACCTAAGCCAGCCAGACAGAAAGCTCAGAGCTCACAGACCCTAAAATGCAGTTGTGCACCTTCCATAAGGACAACATGTCCTCTGGGCCAGAGGAAGACAAGAGAGATCCTTAAATATTGAAGAAAACCAAATTAAAACTACTTTAAGAGGGGATACAGGTTCACTTAACAACTAAGTGGCAGCAGTTGGAACTCTCTGATTTACACTGAGGCTTCTGAGCTTAGTACCAAGGTATCAGGTCAACTTTATTTTGAAGCACCTGCTCACTGTGTGCCAGATCCAGTCACAAATAGCAACTAAACTGACTGGCTGAGGAAAAAAAACACATTAAAGAAATATGGACATGAGGATAAGAGGCATGTTTGCAGGTATCCTCTTAACCTCTACATATTCTCTCCTATGAGGAAGAAAACATGGTAAAGAGGGGTCAAACTGCCCCAAATTCAAATGCTGCCACTGCCACCTACAAACTGTGCAAATTTAGACAATTTACTAAAGTTCTATCTGTCAACTGGTCAGTATAGAGATAAAACTATATAATGCATGTTGAAATATAATGGTGCTTACTAAACAGCAGGTTATCAGGTAAATTGTTTCTTTTCTTCATCCTTCTAAGGTATCAATTCAGTAGCCCTAAGAGCACATTCCCAAGAGCTATGAAACCACCTGAATCTGGAGGCTTAATTATCCTAGGCTGACACACTCAGGAGACCTGAAGATATTGAGAAAAGAGGCATGCAAATTTCTCTAACCTATTTCTTTAGGAAAACTGTCTGCTAACAAGGTAACAAAGGCTTACCCCATCACACAGGAGAGGGTGAACTGCAGAAGAAAGAGGGTGTCAGCCCAGCCTTCAAACTCCACAGCCTGCAACACACAAGAAAGCATTAAATTTTAGACCAGGTCTTCAAAATCAGCTATCCCGTTTTAATGTAAATCCTTCTACGAGTCTGCCTCCAACACAGACACACACACACACACACACACACACACAGAGGTATATGTTTCCCTGAATTACTCCAAGGATAGGGAGTGATGTTCAAAGATTTCATGTATACAGAGTTGAACTAGTAAGTAGTTTCATAAGATTTTCTCCCATCCAAAATGTAATGTGGGGATTTTACACTTCTCACTATTGGTGCAAAGAAACTGGTATTTCCTTGAAGGCACAAGCCACATTTGGCTAATCTCAGTTCTTTCAGATGGCTATTAATGTGCTAGTACTAAAGGCTTTCTCAAACATTAAAACATGTTTCCTTCCTGTAACATGTGAAAGCTTAAATACAGCCTTAGTTATACAAATTCAGCTGAGGTCTATTCAAGGAGAATTAGTTTTAAAACGGTTCATTCTAAAAACAAGGTATTTTGTGTTGTTGTTGTTGTCTGTGTTAAGCCAAAAGGAAAGGAATAAAGAGAAATGAAAGGGTACACTGACCATCTCATCTCTTGTCCAAGAGGAATGGATTCTCAAGTACCTAGTTGTTTTTGCAATAGGAGTTTGATAAGCAAATGTGAGAAACATTCCACCTTTTATCTCTGCTAACCTGTCCAGCTTCAACTTTTGCTACTTCCACATAAATCTCATGGCACCAGGGCTCCAACAATACCAGGCTCTCTGTGGCTTATAAAACATACCATACACTTTCTTACTTGCATGCCTTTGCCTGGAATGTCCTTCCCCTCAACATTCGTCTGACTCCTGTTCAGTCATCAAATTAAAACTCAAGGCTCCCTTGTGGGGCCTTTCCTGATCAAGTACTCCTTCCTCTGTGCCTCAGTACTCCTCTCTAGAGCCCTTGTCTCTTCGAACTGTAAATCTTTCTATACCATGTCTACAGAATGAACTCCCTGAAGGGACGACCCACATCACATTTATCTAATCATATTCCTAACAGTGCTTGACAGACAGTTTGTTTATAGTTCTTTGTTGAGGTAGAATACATGAAAAATAAATTAATTTTAAGTGTTCAAATCAATGAGTAGTCACAAATGTATAATCATGTAACCACCATTACAATCACGATAAAGAAATCAACTCCTTCCAAAGTTCCCTCCTCCCCATTGAGTCAATCTCCCCTCCATTTCTAGCCCCTGGCAACCTCTGATCTGCTTTCTGTTACTATAACTTCGCTGTTCAACAATTTCCTACAAGTGGAATTGTATAGCATATACTCTAGTGTCTTTCTTCTCTTTCACTTGGCATTATGCTCCTAGGACTCATCCATCCTATGTATGTATCAGTAATTCATTCATTTTTACTGCCAATTAGTATTCTATCTTATGGGTATACCACAATTTGTTTATCCAAACACCAGGTAATTGACACTTATTTGGGTTATTTCCACAAGTTATTATGAACCTTTGAACCTTCAGTTACAAGTCTCCCAATTGACATGTTTTTATTTATCTTGGGTAAATAGCTAGAAAATGGGATTGCTGGTTCATTTGGTTAGGTATATCTTTAACTTCGTAAGAAACTGCCAAGCTGTTTTCCAAAGTAGCTACACAATTTTGTATTCTCACCAGCACTATATGAGAGTTCCCACTGATCTATATTCTCACCAACACTTGGAACTGTTACAGGCCATTCTAATAAGTGGTTAAGTGATATTTTGTCATTTTAATTTGCATTTCCCTAAAGACTATCAATATTGAGTATCTTTTAATCTTTGACATTAGCATTTCTTCTTTGGTGAAATGTCTGTCTAAATCTTTCGCCATTTTTTTTTTTTTTTTTTGAGACAGAGTCTCACCCAGTCGCGCAGGCTGGAGTATAGTGGTGTGATCTCAGCTCACTGCAACCTCTGCCTCCTGGGTTCAAGCGATTCTCCTTCCTCCGCCTCCCGGGTAGCTGCGATTACGGGCACATGCCACCATACCCGGCTAATTTTTGTATTTTTAGTAGAGACAGGGTTTCGCCATGTTAGCCAGGCTGGTCACGAACTCCTGACTTCAAGTGATCCGCCCGCCCTAGCTTCCCAAAGTGCTGGGATTACAGAGGTACAAAAGAGGTGCCCGGCCTCTTTTGCCAAATTTTTATTCACATTGTTTGTCTTATTATTGAGCTGCACAAGTTTTTAAAAATATATTCTAGATAAAAGTCCTTAATCATACATATGCTATACACACACATACATAAAATACAAACATTTTTTCCCAGTCTGTGACTCACCTTCCATTTTCTTTTTTTTTTTAAGACAGTCTCACTATGTCGCCCAGGCTGGAGTGCAGTGGCACGAACTTGGCTCACTGCAACCTCCGCCTCCTGGGTTCAAGTGATTCTCCTGCCTCAGCCTTCCAACTAGCTGGGATTACAGGTGCATGCCACCACACCCAGCTAATTTTTGTATTTTTTAGTAGAGATGGGGTTTTGCCATGTTGGCCAGGCTGGTCCTGAACTCCAGACCTCAAGTGATCCGCCCACCTCAGCCTCCCAAAGTGCTGGGATTACAGGCGTGAGCCACCATGCCTGGCCTTACCTTGCATTTTCTTAATAGTGTCTTTTGAAGAGCAAAAAATGTTAATGTTGATGTAGTCTAACACCAATATTGTCTTTTATAATTCTTGCTTATAACTTTTTAGTGAAACCTGGGTGTAACCAAAAGTCGAAGATCTTCTCCTATCTTTTCTTCTAGTTTTATGGTTTTAGCTTTTACAGTTAGGTCTACGAACCTTTTAACATTAGTTTGCTAGAGCTGCCATAACAAAGCACCACAAAACTGAGTAGCTTAAATGGCAGAAATTTGTTGTCTCACAGTTCTGGAGGCTAGAAGTCCAAGATCAAAGTGTCTACAGGATTGGCTCCTTCTAAGAACTGAGACAGAATCTTTTTCTTGCCTCTCCCCTAGCTTCTAGTGGTTTGTTGGCAATCTTTGGTATTTTTTTAGCTTGTAGAGATATCATCCTGATGTCTAACTTCATGTTCACATGGTGTTCTCCCTGTATGCATACCTGTGTCCTAATTTCCCACCCCACCCCCCAACCATTTTTTTAAGCAAGGTCTTGCTTTGTCAACCAGTCTGGAGTACAGTGGTGTGATCATGGCTCACAGCATCCTTGAACTCCGAGACTTAAATAATCCTTCCACCTCAGCCTCCTGAATAGCTAAGACTATAGGTGTGCATCACCATACCTGCCTAATATTTTTTAAGTTCTTTTGTAGAGACAGGGTCTTGCTTTGTTGCCCAGGTTGGTCTCAAACTTCTGGCCTCAAGTGATCCTTCCACCATGGCCTCCCAAAGCACTAGGATTATAGGTGTGAGCCACCCTGCTGGCCCTTGATTTCCCTTCTTAGTAAGAACACCAGTCATATTGAATTAGTGATCCACCCTACTCCCGTATGACCTGATCCTAACTAATTACACCTCAATCATCACATTTCAAAATAAGATTTATTGTGAGGTACTAAGGGTTAGGACTTCAATATATGAATCTGGAAGGGGAGGGACACAATTTAACCTATAACACCTTCCTGATTAATGTTTGTATATTCCACAAGGTCATAGTCAAGGTTCACTATTTTGCATACAGATGTCAAATTGTTCTACCAACATTTGTTGAAGACATTATCTTTTCCTCATTGATCTATTTTCACACCTTTGACAAAAATGATTGCCCACATGGTATATTTCTATTTCTAGATTCTCTGTTCTGTTTCACTGGTCTGTCTACTCTTAATCCAATATCACAGTGTCTTGATTACTGAAGCTTTATAAGAAGTGTTGAAATCAAGTAGGGTAAATCCTCTAAAGCTTTTATTTTTGAAAACTGATTTGACTATACTAAGTCCTTTGCAATTCCACATAAATTTAAAAATCTGCTTGTCAATATCTACAAAAATCTTCCCATAGAGTTGGGGTGGTGTTCAATCTATAGATGAATTTGCTAAGAACTGACAAATTATATCAAACCATCTAATTAATAAACATAAAAATCACTTATTTAGGTCTTTTAAAATTTATCTCACTAGTGTTTTGTAGTTTTCAGCATACAGGTAACATATTTTGTTAAATTTATCCCCCAAGTACTTTATAATCTGAAGCTATTATAAGTGGTATTTTTTACTTAGCTTCCAACTGTTCACTGCTGTTGTGTGGAGCTACAGTTAATTTTTGCATATTGACCTCGTACTGTGCAAACTTGCTAATTAGTTCCAATCACTTTTTTCTAGATTCTTTAAGATTTTCTACATATATCATCATGTTTTTAATACACACAGTTTTGCTTCTTCCTTTCAAATCTATATTATACAGATGGAGTTCTTCAACATAACGCTGAATAGAACACTATATGAGTACAGACATCCTTGCCTTGTTCTCAAATCTTAGTGAAAAAGTATTCAGTCTTTCTTTCACCATTAAATATGTTAGCAATAGATTCTTTGGTAGATGTCCTTTATTACGCTGAGAAAGTTCCCTTCTATTCCTAGTTTATTGAGAATTTTACACTCATGAGTGGGTGTCACCTTTTGTCAAATAGGTTTTCTGCATCTATTTAGGATAGTTCTACTATATTCTTGTTAATATGGTAAACTGCACTGATCGATTTTCAAATGTTAAACTAACCTTAATTCCTGAGATAAACACAATATGGTCATGATATACTGCCCTTTTAATATATTGCTGGATTTTTTTGTACTGTACTTTCTCCCCCCTTGTAATGTTTTTGTCAGATTTTGGCAGAAGGTAATCCTAGCCATATAAAATCAACAAGGAAATGTTCTATCTTCTATTTTCTGGAAGAATTTATGTAGAATTATTATTTCTTCCTTAAATTTTTTGTAAAATTCTCCAGTGAAGCAATCAGGGCCTGAAATTTTATTTTGAGGAAAGTTTTTAACTACAAATTCAATTTCTTTAACATAAATAGGGCTATACTAGCCCTATTATTAATTAAGGCTTATGATTAATTTCAATTAAACAGACCTATTTAATTACTGTATTAGTCTCTTCTCATGCTGCTATAAAGGAATACCTGAGACTGGGTAATTTATAAAAGAAAGAGGTTTAATTGACTCACAGCTCTGCATGGCTGGGGAGGCCTCAGGAAACTTACAATCATGGCAGAAGGCACCTCTTCACAGGGTGGCAAGAATGAGTGCCCAGCAAAGGGGGAAGACCCTTATAAAATCATCAGATCTCGTAAGAACTCACTATCACAAGAACAAGATGGGGAAACTGCCCCCCATGATTCAATTATCTCCACCTGGTCCCTCCCACGACACATGGGGAATATGGGAACTACAATTCAAGATGAGATTTGGGTGGGGACACAGCAAAACCATATCAATTACTTAACAGAGTAGAGCTATTCATACATTACCTATTTCTTCTTGAGTGAGCTTTGGTACATAGTTTGTCTTTTCCAAGAATCTATTTTGTCTCAGTTGTCAAGTTTATTGGCATAATATTGTTCATAATATTCTCTTACTATTCTTTTAAAATATACCTGCTCTGTAATGAGGTCCTTATTTAATTTCTGATACTGATAATTTATGTAAACTCACTTTTTGGCCTGATTAATTGGCTATGAATTAGCAATTTTATTAATCTTTTTAAAAAAATCTTAGCTTTTAGTTTCATTGGTTTTCATTGCATTGATTTCTATTCTTATCTTACAATCTTACATTTCTTACGTTTATTTTGGGTTTAATTTTCTAGTTTCCTTTTTTTTTCTTCCTTCTTAAAAGACAGGTCTCACTATATTGCCCAGGCTGGCCGTGAACTCCTGACCTCAAGTAATCTTCCTACCTCAGGCTCCCAAAGCATTGGAATTACAGGCATGAGCCACCTCATCCCAGCTACTTTCTTAAGACAGAGGCTTAGATCACTCATTTTAGATCTTTCTTCTTTTCTAAAATAAGCATTTAGGGATTTAATTTATATAATTAATTTTATGGATTTCCCTCTATATACTGTTTTGGCTGCATTCCAGAAATTTTCCTATGTTGTAGTTTTTTTGTTTTTTGAGACAGACACAAAAACAACCAGGGTCAGTTGCCGAGGCTGGAGTGCAGTGGTGCTATCTTGGCTCACTGCAATCTCTGCCTCCTGGATTCAAGTGATTCTCGTGCTTCAGTATCCCAAGTAGCTAGGATTACAGGTGTGAGCCACCATGCCTGGCTAATTTTTGTATTTTTAGTAGACACGAGGTTTTGCCATGTTGACCAGGCTGGTCTCAAACTCCTGACCTCAAGTGATCCACCTGCCTCAGCCTCTCAAAATGCTGGGATTGCAGGAGTGAGCCACCACACCCAGCCACTATGTTGTGCTTTGATTTTCATTGTTCAAAATATTTTCTGATTTTCTTTGTGATTTTTCTTTGTCTATGAATTATTTAGAGGTGTGCTAATTTGCAAATATTTGGGGATTTTCCAAATATCTTTATGCCATGAATTTCTACCTTAATATTGTTCTGGTCAGGGAATATACTTTGTATGGCTTCAATTCTTTTAAACTATTAAGACTCGTTTTATGGCCCAGAATATAGTTTATCTTGGTATATACCCAATGTGCACTTGAAAAGAATGTGTATGCTGCTGTTGTTGAGTGGATTGTTCTTTAATGTCAAGTAGATCAAGCTTGTTGACAGTATTATCCAAGTCTTCTATACTTTACTGACTTCCAGTTTCACTGTTTTATCAATTACTGAGTTAAAAATATTAAGATCCCAATTGTAATTGTGGGTTGGTCTATTTCTCCTTTCTGTTCTATCAGTTTTTACTTCATATATTTTGGAGCTCTCTCATCAAGAATATATACATTTAGGAGCATTATGTCCTTTTGAGGAATTAACCCATTTTATCATTATGAAATGTTCCTCTTTATGGTACAGTTTCCTTTACATTCTATGTTTACTGAGCTCCTTGTGTGTGTGTCTTTAAAGTTTTCATCAAATTTGGGGAAAAAAAATTTCTATCCCCACCCTTCATAGACTTCTTGATATTGCCCCACAGGTCACTAATATTGTGTTCATTTGCTTTACAATCTTTTTTCCTCTATACGCTTCATCTTGGACAGTTTCCATTACTGTCTTTAATTCACTGATCTTTTCTCCTAATCTGCTGTTTCATTTCTTCCACTTTATTTTTCAATTCAGATATTTTTCATCCCTAAAAGTTCCAATTGAGTCTTTTTTTATAGCTTTCTTTTCTCTTCTCATCCTTTCTTAACAATCCTTCACAGCCTGTCATCCAAAGACTGAAAAATGTTGTTTGATAAATGTTTGATTTTCTAGTACCTTAATGTAGGAAGGTAAACCCTGTCCGTGTTATTCCATCATGGCTAGGAAATGAAAGACCACATTCAGTTCCTGATTTGAATTATAAACCTGTACCAAATGATGCTTCCACTAGGAAGCTTTCACAAAAACCTAAGTTGCACATTAGTATCTTTCCTGCCAAACTCAACAGAAGACTAAATGCTACTTTTATCAGGTTCCTAAGTATGTGTACATATATGGACATCTTTATGTACATGACTATCTCTCCAGACAGACACTGCAAATACCTTGATGATTTATCTCTGTATCCATGGTATTTAACAAAGTGATCAGAAAATAGTAGGTGTTTAATAACTGTTTGCTGGATGAATGGAAGACATGAGAACTCATGCATACAATCTCATGCTATGCTCTTTCATACCTGTAAACACAACCTCCTCTCTGATGAAAAATCAGTAACACACAATAAACTGGCCTACGACTCAGGAGACCAGCTTCTGCTAGCAAGACTATAAGTTCCTTGGGAGCAGGAAATGTGTCACATGTCATTTCTGCAGAGTTCCATGCACTTAGAAGCGCTAAGCACAAATACTAGTGGTAGTGGATTAAGCATCCATGATCTGTGGCCCAGCATCATTTTCTACACACAGATGAGGTGAACTTTGCTTTTTTTTTTAATCCCTGACCCTCTCTGAACTTTGCTTTTTAATACACCCACACACCTGCTTGTACATGCTACTAAGTGTATTTAAGTTGAATGTTAAATCTACATAATTTGTTTTTAAAAAAAGTTTTATTTCACATTTATCTGAAACTGGACCAGAATCTCAAGCATGTTTACATTTTAATTGTTCACATTTTAACTGTTTCTTACACTATCAGTTTGCCCTGTTTCCTGCGCACCCCGCCCCCAGCTTTATTAAGGTATAGTTAACAAAATATATAATTTTAACTTTTCTTCTAATAATTAAAGGTCATTTGAACTGCATATAACTCATTAGCTTTGCACTAAGTTTTTTTTTTTTTTTTTCCTTTGAACAGACAAGGCATAACCCAGTAAGCCAACAATTAGGCAATGGAAAGGTTACGCATACCCTGCAAGAAAAGCCATTGTACCTAGAAAAGTAGGTGGACCAGGATTCAGAAGCCTGGTGTCTTGTACCACCTCACCACTGCTTCATTATGCTAGACTGAGCTTCTGTAAAGGAGAACTGCATGGGTATTAAGGCTTCTTCCAGTTGTGACAAGAGTATTAGATCAGCTTGAAAAGTAGAGAGTTTATTTTACCCAAGCTAAAACACATAAAAGAAATCTCAGCCCTAAAACCTTTCCTCTAGCTCTAAATTATCTTCCTTTCCTGGCTAAGCTATTCTTTTATCCCAAAGTCATTAAGAATAGAGAATAAGTTGTTGTAAGGGACAATGATAATTCTCTGAACCTTAGTTTCTACATATGTAAAAAGAGGAATAATAAGGCCTCACCTACAGGGTTGTTATCAGAATTACAAAAAATATATATATGGATAAAATCACTGACATGGAGGGAATCTGGCTTAATAAATGATGTCAGCTACGATATATAATCATTACTTTTAATTTTTTTTTTTTATCAGTGACCTAATCAGTGGTTCAGTAATCAGAATTATTTGGCAAAGACCTCAAATAAACCTCTCATAAACCTAAGTTTCTTCTCTCCTTTAGCTCTAAATATCTCCTCTGCTTTCAGTGTACAATTCTGACATCTATTAAGTCCCATGTGCCAGGCCCCAGGCAGGCTTTGAGGCACAATGCTAAAGATGGTTTAATCAGGCTTCCTGATAATCAAGCAGCAAATGATTTAAAAAGTGCTGCCATACATTTTTGGAGTGCTTTATGGTTTACCAAGTGCTTCTCCATGTATCATGTCATTTGATTGCCATGACAACCTGTGGGACAGAGAGGCCAGATCTTCTTATACCCAGAAGATGGGTAACTTACTTTAGGCCACACAGGTTATATATGGTAAACATGAGTCTACATATGCTAAGCCCCAAGGCTGTCTACACTGAATGTTACATTTGATTCAGAAAAATGCCCCAAATATATACTGCACAGTCTCCTTTGGGGACATAATAATGATATCTGCAGGATATTAAAATAAATCTCATGGATATGGTTCCATTCAGATAAAAATCAAAAACAGAAAAATAATTCTCATGGGATTTTTTTTTTTAATTTCTCTAAGTATCTGGCCTGTCTCTGGAGAAAGTCAGTCTATGGCACAAGCACGCTGTTGCATTCCTCTGCTTCGCCACAGGAATAGATCTTTGGCTGCAATGAAAGCAGCAGCAGCCATTTGAAAGTACAGCTGTAGGAAAAACAGAACCCTGGCAGTCCCTACAGTGCAAAGGAGCCCATTCTCCCTGCCATAAAGACAGCATTAAAAAAAATTAAAAACTACTGCTTATTAAGTGCCTATTATGTACCAGGCTCAGAAACATTCAGTAACTTTTCCAAAATTATCTAGCTAGTAAGTACCTGTTCAGCTCCATAGCCTATAGTCTTTCCATCTGTACTGCCGGAAAAAAAACCAAAGGCAAGGCAACATGTTCTCAATTTTTTTTCCTTTATGGCTCCACGTGGTTACCAGTGAGTCAAATAGCAGGAGTTCTAATTCTAACTGCCATTAACTTTCCATGTGGCCATGATAGTTATTTAACATCAGTGAGCCTCTACCTATGTTATGAATGTAGAAAACAGTCTGCTGTATCTGCCTCCTGTGAGGACCAACTGAGAGACTAAAATGCAGTCACTTTAAATGTAGACAGAATTTACATACAGAAGAAATTATTCGCTTAAACTTCCACCAGTTATCTCTTGGTGGTAGATTTGCAAGCGAATTTTTTATTCTCCCTAAGATAGGAAATAGAAGGCACGGTGAACATACATTTTGTTAATCAGGAAAAAAACAAAACATTTAAAATGAAACAGAACTTCTGCTTCTAGAGAAAGCTCTGATAAAGAGCCATTGTGAAGAGAATGACCTACCTGGTCATTCTGTGTGTGACACAGAACTAAACAGGCTCTCTGCCACAAGGCCTGGAATCTTTGGTCTTGGCTGACTGGTAGCTGTGATTACAGATTTAATATACAAAGATGCTTCTTAGGCTTTCCTTCTGTTTTGAATAAAGTCTTTAGTGCTACAGGTGCCAGCAGTATAATGTAAATACCCCAGGAGTGAAAACAATGTCCCATAATCAACGGGAGACAGCAAATGTTATATGGACCTACCACTACCTATAACTACGCTTTTATTTTTTTTTAATTTTTTTAATTGTTATTTTTAAATAACATGGTAGGTATATATTTATGGGTTATTTGAGGCTATTTTGATACAGGCATGCAATGTGTAATAATCACATCACGGGCTGGGCTCGGTGGCTCACACCTATAATCCCAGCACTTTGGGAGGCCGAAGTAGGCGGATCACCTAAGGTCAGGAGTTCAAGATCAGCTTGACCAACACGGAGAAACCCCATCTCTACTAAAAATACAAAAATTAGCTGGGCGTGGTGGCGTGCACCTATAATCCCAGCTACTCAGGAGGCTGAGGCAAGAGAATAACTTGAACCCAGGAGGCAGAGGTTGCAGTGAGCCGAGATCGCACCATTGCACTCCAGCCTGGGCAAGAAGAGTAAAACTCCGTCTCAAAATAATAACAATAATAATCATCATCACATCAGGGTAAATGGGGTATCCATCCCCTCAAGCATTTATCCTTTGTATTACAAACAATCCAATTATACTCTTTTAGCTACATTTTGAAATGAACAATTATCTTGTTGTGCTACCAAACAGTAGTTCTTATTCATTTTTTCTAACCATTTTTTGTATCTCTTAACCCTTCCAGCTTTCCGCACCCCGCTACTACCCTTGCCAGCCTCTGGTAAACCACCTACTTTTTATCTCCATCAGATCAATTGTTTTAATGTTTAGTTCCCATAAACAAATGAGGACACGTGAAGTTTGTCTTTCTGTGCCTGCCTTATTTCCTTAACATAATGACCTCCAGTTCCATCCATGTTGTTGCAAATTTCAGCATCTCCTTTTTTTTATGGCTGAATTGTACTCCATTGTTTATATGTACCACATTTTCTTTATACATTCATTCGTTGATGGACACTCGAGTTGCTTCCAAATCTTGGCTACTGTGAATAGTGCTACAAAATAGGGGTATCTCCTCAATATACTGATTTCCTTTCTTTTGGGTTTTACCCAGCAGTGGGATTGCTAGATTGTATGGTAGCTGTATTTTTAGTTTTTTGAGGAACCTCCAAACTGTTCTCCATAGTGCTTGTATTAATTTAGATTCCCACCAAGAGTGTATGAGGGTTCCCTTTTATTCACATCCTTGCCAGTATTTGTTATTGCCTGACTTTTGGATAAAAACCTTTTTAACTAAGGTGAGATGATATCTCATTGTAGTTTTGGTTTGCATTTCTCTGATGATCAACAATGTTTAGCACTTTTTGTATATGACTGTTTGCCATCTGTATGTCTTCTTTTGAGAAATGTCTACTCAGATCTTTTGCCAATTATTTTAATCAGATTACTAGATTTTTTCCTATAGAGCTGTTTTTCAAATATTTACAAATATTTTCTCCCATTCTGTGGGTTGTCTCTTGACTGTTGTTTTCTTCACTGTGCAAAAGCTTTTTAACTTGATGTGATTCCATCTGTCCATTTTTACTTTGGTTGTCTGTGCTTGTGGGGTATTACTAAGAAATCCTTGCCCAGTCCAATATGCTGGAGAGTTTCCCCAATATTTTCTTCTGCTAGTTTCATACTTTGAAGTTTTAGATAAGTCTTTAATCCATTTTGATCTGATTTTTGTCCAAGGCAGGAGATAGGGATCTAGCGTCATTCTTTTGCATATGTACACCCGGCTTTCCCTGAACCATACACTGAAGAGACTGTCCTTTCCCCAGTGTATGTTCTTGGCACCATTGTCAAAAATTAGTTTACTCTAGATGTATGGATTTAGTTCTGTGTTCTATTCAGACACATAGATTTCACTGATCTATATGTCTGTTTTTATGACAGTACCATGCTGTTTTGGTTACTATAGCTCTGTAGTATAATTTGAAGTCAGGTAATGTGATTCCTCCAGTTTTGTTCTCTTTGCTTAGGATGGCTTTGGCTATTCTGGGTCTTTTGTGGTTCCACATAAATTTTAGGATGGTTTTTTCTACTTCTGTGAAGAATTTCACTGGTATTTTGACAGGGGTTGAATTAAATCTGTAGATTGCTTCAGGCAGCATGAACATTTTAACAATATTGATTTTTCCAATCCATGAACATGGAATAGCTTTCCATTTTCTTGTGTCCTTTTCAATTTCTTGCATCAGTGTTTTATGGCTTTCACTGTAGAGACTTTTCACTTCTTTGGTTAATTTTAAGTTAAAGTATTTTATTTCATTCGTAGCTATTATAAATATAATTACTTTCTTGATTTCCTTTTCAAATTGTTTGCTATAGCCATATGGAAATGCCACTGATTTTTGTATGTTGATTTTGTATCCTGCAATTTTAGTGAATTTGTTTATCAGTTCCAGTAGTTTTTTGGTAGAGTCTTCAGGTTTTTCTAAGTACATGATCATATCATCTGCAAACCAGGATAATTTGACTTCTTTTTCAATCTGGATGCCCTTTCTTTCTCTTGTCTGATTGATTTAGCTAGGACTTCCAGTATTACACTGAGTAACAGTGGTGAAAGTGGGCATCCTTGTTGTGTTCTGATCTTAGAAAAAAGGCTTTCCATTTTTCCCTATTCAGTATGATACTACCCATTCATCTGTCATATATTGTTTTTCCTTCTATACTCAGTTTTTTGAGGATTTTTATCATGAAGGGATTTTGAATTTTATCAAATGTTTTTTCCACCATCAATCAATCGAAATGATCATTTGGTTTTTGTCCTTCATTCTGTTGATATGATGTATTACATTAATTGATTTGTGTATCCTGAACCATCCTTGCATCCCTAGGATAAATCCCACTTGGTCATGATGAATGATGTTTTTAATTTGTTGTTGAATTTGGTTTGCTAGTATTTTTGTTGAGGATTTCTCCATTACTATTCATCAGTGACATTGGCCTACAGTTCTGTGTTTTGTGTGTGTGTGTGTGTGTGTGTGTGTGTGTGTGTGTGTTTAATGCATCTTTGTCTGATTTTGGTATCAGGGTAACACTGGCCTTGCAGAATGAATTTGGAAGTATGCCCTCCTCCTCTATTTTTTGAAATAGTTTCAGTAAGATTGGCATTAGTTCTTCTTTAAATGTTTCGTAGAATTCAGTAGTGAAGCCATATCCAGGCTTTCCTTTGCTTGGAGAGTTTTTATTACAGCTTTGATCTCATTCCTTGTTACTGGTCTGTTCAGGTTTTGGATTTCTACATGATTCAATCTTGGTAGGTTGTATGTGTCCAGCATTTATCCATTTGTTTCAGCTTTTCCAATCTATTGGCACACAGTTGCTCATAGTAGCCAATAATGATCTTTTGAATTTCTGTGGTATCAGTTGTAACATCTCCTTTTTTAGCTCTGATATTATTTATTTGGGTCTTCTTTTTTTCTTAGCCTGGCTAAAGGTTTGTCAATTTTTTCTTTTCAGAAAACCAACTTTTTGTTTCATTAATCTTTTGTATTGTTTTCTTCATTTCAAATTCATTTATTTCTGCCCTGATTTTTATTATTTCTTTTCTTCTACTAATTTTGGGTTTGGAACCCAAAAGAACTTGCTTTTCTAGTTCTTTAAGATGTATCATTAGGTTGTTTATTTGAAGTTTTTTTTTTTTTTGATGTAGGCATTTACAGTTGTAAACTTATCCTCTTAGTACTGTTTTTGCTGTATACCATAAGTTTTGGTTTTCCATTATCATTTGTTTCAAAAAATTTTTTAATTTCCATCTTAATTTCTTCATTAACCCATTTGTCATTCAGGAACATATTGTTTAATTTCCATGTATTCAAAAATCCCTCATTATTAACTTCTAGCTTTATTCCATTGTGGTCAAAGAAGATGCTGGATATTATTTCAATTTTTTGAATGTTTTAAGACTTGTCTTGTGACCTAACATATGGTCTCTCCTTGAGAAGGATCCATGTGCTGGGAAAAAGAATGTGTATCCTGCAGCCACTGGACGAAATGTTCCGTAAATATCTATTAGACCCATTTGGTCTACAGTGCAGATTAAATCCAATGTTTCTTTGTTGACTTTCTGTCTGAAAGATCTGTCCAATGCTGAAACTGGGGTATTGTAGTTTCCAGCTATTACTGTATTGGGATCTATCTCTCTCTTTAGCACTAGTAGTATTTGTTTTATATATCGGTGCATTCTTGCATCAGTGTTTTATAGTTTTCACTGTAGAGATCTTTCATTTATTTGGTTAAGTTAATGTATAACTTAAAATATATCCGGGTGTTCCAGTGTTGGGTGCATATATATTTACAACTGTTATATCCTCTTGCTCAATTTACCCCTTTATCATTATATAGTGACCTTCTTTGTGTCTTACAGTTTTTATCTTAAAATGTATACTATCTGACGTAAGTATAGCTACTTCTGCTCTTTTTTGGTCTCCATTGGCATGTAATATATTTTTCCATCCCTTTATTTTCAGTCTATGTGAATCTTTACAAGTGAAGTGTGTGTCTTGTAAGCAACAGATCACTGGGTCTTTTTTTTTTATTTCTTTTTTTTATCCATTCAGCTACTGTATGTCTTTTGATTGGAGAGTTTAGTCCATTTACATTCAATATTATTACTGTTAAGTAAGGATTTGCTCCTGCCATTTTGTTCTGGTAGTTCTGTGGTCTTCTCTTCCTTCTTTCCTTCCTTCCTGTCTTCCTTTTAGTGAAGGTGATTTTCTGTGGTGGTATAATTTCATTTCTTGCTTTTCATTTTTTATGTATCTGTTGTATGCTTTTTTATTTGACATTACCATGAGGCTTGCAAACACAACCTAATAACCCAGTATTTTAAGCTGACAACAACTTAACACTGTGTGCATAAACAAACAAGCAAAAAGAAAACTAATAAAAACTCTACACCTTAATTTCATCCCCTCACTTTTTAACTTTCTATTGTTTCTCTTGATATCTTATTGTACTGTCAATGTGTTGAAAAGTTGTTGTAGGTATTATTTTTGATGGGTTCATCTTTTTGTCTTTATATGTAAAATAAGAGTAGTTTACATACCACAGTCACAGTGTATAAGTAGATATTTTGTTGAAAACTTTTAGTTAAATAAAAATATTTGAAAAAATTTTTAATTTTAAAAATGTGGGTTTTTTTGTTGCCTAGGTTAAGGAAATTAAGAGAGAAAGGGAGTATCTGAGTAAGATTAGCACAAAAACTACACAATCAATACAAAGGCTAAACTCTCATCCAGGGATGCAATCAGATTTTGTCTTTTGTACCAGCTCTGACCAACTGATTCTAGCTGTCTAGACTCCTGTCTTGGTAAACAGTCTCAGGCTATGTGTAAGCATAGCAAGAAAGTGTTGTGACTACTTGGTAATGTCTACAATGAGCACAGGATAACTTAGCACCAATTTACAATTTACCAACCCTAATCTAGTCAGAAGTATGGAAAAGTTTCAATGTCCACTTGAGGCAACCATTCCCCATTTCTGAATCATCAACTCATTTGAAATCTGAACTAAAATCCAAAGTGTGACAGATATTTTCTTAGTGTTTTGATACATCTCTGTTTACCATGAAGTCTAAAAATAAACCACTGACTTTGCATGTCATGGTAAAGAAAAAAGATGAATAAATGATATTCTATTCCTGAAAATTCTTTCCCTGAAAAATTACTAAGAAAAAAATTGAATCCTTATCTGAAAGTAAACTGTGAGGAAACTTGCTAAGGCAGAAAGAAGATAATGTCAGTGGTGCCACCTATATAAAATAAAACCTACAGATCGTGTCAAAACTACACATTCCAGCTTGCCAAGCAGGTCACTTGCTCTTATTTAAAAAGAGATATCTCAGAGGTAAGAATGGTTAAAAACATAACAGTGTCAGTCAAATAATATACTGGCAAAGAGAAAGTTCTATTCATTCATAACTAAAGAATAATTGATCCAACCCACCTGTTTTACACATGGGAACACCAAGGCCCAGAAAACAGAAGGAATCTGTCTCTATGTGGTGAGAATAATTCAGAGTCTAAAAATCAATCTGTATGGTCCACAGAGCAATCCAGAAAAGATGAATAATTCTAAACAGGCTAACTTAACAGCCTAAAATTTCTTCATTATTTAGTCAGCAATGCTTAGTATGAGACACTTCCAGGCAGACAATTTGTGCAGCAACTTTTCCTATAACTCCCCTAAACCATATAATTTAGCCAGTGATATAATGGAGACATTATACAGCGTACCACAGAACTAGCCTTGTGAGATGTACAGCAAGTGGTCTGTTCTTCCATCTCTATGTAAGAACACCTAGCAGGGTGTGCTGCCAGAAAGCCAAGCTCCAACTCCTGTGACTGAATCACTGGCTTTGTACTAAAAAAAAAATCCCATCTGGAGGTAGCAATTAGTAAGTTTAAACACAATCTGTATTGATGCTTTGGAAAGTCATTGGTCAAGTGATGTCCACTCTGCCTTTATCTATGTTAACTAGGTATCTTTTATTAACAGTAAGCTGGTTTTTGCACGAGGCATAGTTTAAAAAAATGTTTTTAAGTTAGAAGATACATGTTTTAAAAACTAAGTGCTGAATATATTTATTTGTTCCTTGGTTTCTGGTAAACCCAGAACTTTGAGAACCTTGGATAAACTTTAAATATGTATACACACACACACACACACACACACACACACACACACTAGTTTGGTTTCTCAAAATGCTTTGCCAAGACCTTGCATTATGTGCTCACTGGGACGAGTTTTTCAACTGGAACTTTCCTTTACATTTTTATGGTAATATATTTCGTTTTTTTCATCGTTGGCCTCCAACTCTTGCTTAAAGGCTGTATCAACCCCATCAACTGCTGTATCCAACTCCTGCCTCTCTGGGGAGCTGGCCTTTCAGAGCCCCCTTGTTGGATTCTTGTCCTAACAAAGGGAAGTTTTCCCTCTTCTGCCTACTAAATTTAACAGTGAGACTTTCAGAATAATTTGCATTGATTTTGCTTCAAATTGCAATGTGGGTCAAGAGTCTGCAACTTAGGATAATAACAAACAGACTTGCCATGTCCCCAGTTATTTTCAAATTTAGGGTTAATCACAGGATAGTAGTCATTTATATAAAAACTATCTTTTCCTTATTGTTCCTTTGATATAGTTTTTAAATACATTTACATGGTCCTATAATCAAAAAAATATAGAAAGATGAATAGTTTGAGAAGTCTCCCTCCCATTCCTGTTCTACTTACCCTGTTCCCACAATATGCACAAAAATTATTTATTAGTTTCATGTATATTTTTCCAGACTTTATTTAAATAAGTGAAAAAATTGTGTGTGTGTGTGTGTGCGCGCGCGCGCGCGTGGGGGGTATTCTTATTTTTCTTTTTATTTTACCCAAAAGGTAGGATATCACATGCACCATTTTGCACTGTGCTTTTTCATTTAACCATTTATCTTGGAGATCTTTTCATTCAATACACAGAAAGTTTCCATTCAAAGTGGCCCCCATTCAAAGTGGGTCAGGAAAGTCTGAAGTCCAACAAACGAGAGCAGTTTATCAGCACTGATTATAGGGGAGTAGTGGGCTCATGCCAGCTGTGAGAATAGCTGCCTGTTTCCACAATGACATGGCTTTTACTCCTCAGAAACTCTGTCTCAACCCCAGAAAGGGCTGTACCTAGAGACTCATTTTACAAATGATAAAGCTAGGTGGGAGAGCAGAAGGGATTTATCCAAAGTCAGATGGTGGTCAGGCACAGAACTGGAGGTAGCTAGTTTTCTGCATTCTGAGAGCCCTAAATTCTCCCCACTGTACCACTTACATCACAATTTTTTTTTTTTTTTTGAGACACGGTCTTGCTTTGTCACCCAGGCTGGAGTGCAGTGGCACAATCATGGCTCACTGCAGCCTCGACCTCCTGGGCTCAAGTGATCCTCCCACCTCAGCCTCCCCAGTAGCTGGGACTACAGACACACCCGACCATGCATGCTAATTTTTTTGGAATTTTTTGTAGAGATGGAGTTTTGCCATGTTGCCCAGGCTGGTCTTGAATTCCTGGGCTCAAGCAATCTGCTCACCTCCCCAAGGGCTAGGATTATAGGTGGGAGCCACTGCACCCAGCCCTTTGTCACAAACTTTTAAGGACTTGTCACTACCTGCAGAGTAAATGTCAAATTTTTGTGTCTAGCATTGGTCCTAATTTAGAAGGAATCAGGGTGTGGTATGGTGGGAATGGTAATAACACCTGCTTAGAATTTAAAAATCTAGGTTCTAGTCCTCTCTGGGGCCCAGTTTCCCCAACTATGAAATAAGAGGCTCAAACCAGATGCTCTCTAAGGTCTCTGCTAATGTTTCTAAGGTCTTTGACTTCTACCTTCTAATTTGAAGAGTCTGGTCTTTGCAGGTATGCCTGAGCTCATGCTGTTAGTTCTATCTGGAATGTACCTTTTGTTTCTCTTCCTCCGCATTCTTCAAGGCCCACTTTGACTTTTCCTGGTATTTGCCCATTTAAAAAATGCTAAGCACTCTCACCTCAGGACTTGGAACCTACTCTTCCTTGACCTAGATTACTCTCCCTCCAAAGCGCCATACAAATTGCTCTCTTAGTCCATTTGGTTCAATGTCTGCTAAAAGAAACTTTATATATTCTCTAAGCAAATTAATTCTTCCAACTTTCTCAAATTGGCCTCAAGATTTAGAACCATATATCAGACCATATTCTTGTCCCAAAGCTGGAGAGTGAGGGGTGCTTCTGCTAGTCGCTAGTCTGCTCCAAAGCCCACAGCCTTTGGAGTCAGGCTTGGGTTTAAATCTTGACTCCACTATTCCCCAATAGTATGACACTGGACAAGTTTCTTAGTCTCTCTGAACCTCTCCTTCCACATTAGTAAAATAGGTATAATTAAAATTTTCTTGACTGTTATAAAAACTACATTATATTAAATATACAAAGTGACTAACACATAATAGGGATTCAATAAACGTTAGTTTCTTGTCCCATTTTTTTTCACAGCCACAAAATACTTATTCAATACTCTTTATTAGAGAAATAGCTGTTTCCTACTTTGGTGTCATTTTTAGGCCTGCTGGCAGGTAGGTCACAGTTCATTAAAACATTTACACGTATATTCAAGATGACCTGTACCAGTTCTTTAAAAGAAAGAGGTATGATGGGCGGGGGGGGGAAACAGCTTCATAAGCTGTCAGTCTCCAGCCTTTGGTTCAAGAACAATTTAATAGTCCAACAGCTTTTAAAAATCTCTTTTATTTTAGCTTCCACAAACTTGTAAAAATCACGGTCTTTAGAGTAAATGACCAACATACTTATTCTGAAGAAGTTACTAGCCAGGGGAATCATTAGAAGGAATCTTGGTACAGAAATCCTTGCCATAATTCTGGATTTCCATTTAGTTTGCAGAATTTTGTGAATTCTGACAATATGTTATCAATTTGTCTCCTATATGGGCTTGTTTTAGACAAAAATTCTTCTCCAGATTTATTTTACTACTCTATTCTGTATTTATTTAGCTAGACATTTGCAGAAAATTGGTAAACTACTATATTAGTTGTTCTTTATAAGGTTAAGTTGCCACACAATGCTAAATATCTCCTGAGAAAAAAAAAACAAGTTGGGAGTTAAACCAGAATGACAACTGTACACTAAAACTGAGAACTTCTAGCAATGCCTAGCATTTTGTTTAGGATTTGGAGAATTTTACTATTTCAAGATTTTTGTTTCTCAAGGATAGTTTACTACTATTCCTATTTTATAGTTTAGCAGAAATGTAAAAATTCCCTTCCTCTATCCTTCTGGCATGTAAGAAAAAGACACTAGCTGGCAAGCACTATTTTTATGTTGACAGCAGAGCTATTTTGAGTCATCTTAGTACTATCCAATGTTTACGCCAAGAAAAGAGGTTAGCATGACATTAGCAATTTAAAGAGTAAATGCTCAGTTTTTGGTCACTTAATAAGCATATTTCTTTTGAACAACAAAGCCTATCTTTTCATCATAAATAATAATGCAGTTCATCAACGTAAGCCATTAAACCGTAATTAGAAAGTCCTACCTTTTGTGCATCTCCTGTGAAATACGCAATGGCCAGGGTGGGCAGAATCATGAACAGTGCATTGTAATAGAGCAGTCCATATTTTCCCAGCTCCTAGGACAGTAAATAATTAGGTGTTTCATCTGCATTTTGTTCTAGCAGATACAACACTGTACAAAATACCACTCAAACTACACATAAATACACAAACACACACACCCTCCCCTACAACATACACAGCAAATGAATTAAGTTAGAAGTTTTGCAAACATTAAGAAATAATCTAAACTTTCAAGACCAAACAAAGCAAACTTACAAAATTTTATACTTACTTGAAATAAATTCCTCAAGTGCTAAGATCAGAGAAATAAAAATGACTACTGGCTGCCTCAAAATAGCAAGTAGAAAAGAGGTTATTTTGAACACATACACACACACACAAACACACACACAGCAATATCAAAACATCTCTCTGAAGCCATTCTCTTTCCAGAACTGAATCAAGACTGAGTATGTCTTGGGCTTTTCAGAAGCCTAGCACAGTGTCATTTAAGAAAGATGGATGAGGCCGGATACAGTGGCTCACACCTGTAAACTTAGCACTTTGGGAGGCTGAGGCAGATAGATTGCTTGAGCCCAGGAGTTCAAGACCAGCATGGGCAACATGGTGAAACACTGTCTCTACAAAAAATACAAAAACAGCCAGGCGCGGTGGCTCACGCCTGTAATCCCAGCACTTTGGGAGGCTGAGGCAGGCAGATCACCTGAGGTCAGCAGTTCAAGACCAGCCTGGCC
Organism: Pan troglodytes; assembly: GCF_028858775.2. Lineage (NCBI taxonomy): Eukaryota > Metazoa > Chordata > Mammalia > Primates > Hominidae > Pan > Pan troglodytes. Next base: position 163,938,199 of record NC_072398.2, on the reverse strand, counting down.
AACATAGTGAAACTGTCTCTACAAAAATACAAAAATTAGCCGGGCATGATGGCGGGTGCCTGTAATCCCAGCTACTTGGGAGGCTGAGGCGGGAGAATCGCTTGAACTCAGGAGGTGGAGATGCAGTGAGCAAAGATCGTGCCATTGCACTTCAGCCTGGATGACAGAGTGAGACACTCCATCTCAAAAAACAAAAACAAAAACAAAAACAAAAAAAACAAAAAAAACCTAGCCGAGCATGGTGGCACGTTCCTGTAAATCCCAGCTACTGGGGAGGCTGATGTGGGTGGATCACTTGAGCCTGGGAGTTCAAGGCTGTAGTGAGCCAAGATAGAGATTGTGCCCCTGTACTCCAACCTGGGTAACAGAGCAAGAACCTATCTTAAATTAAAAAGAAAAACAAATTAGCCAGGAATGGTGGTGTGCACCTGTAGTCCCAGCTACTCAGGAGACTGATGTGGGAGGATCCCTTGAACCCAGGAATCCAAGGGAGGCTGCAGTGAGCTCTGATTGTGCCACTGCATTCCAACTTGGGCAACAGAGCAAGACCCTGGCTCAAAAACAAAACAAACAAAAAGCACAAAGCAAACAAACAAAAAAAGATGGCCAGATTCAGACACACAGAGTGAGGCCTAGACCAATACCAACAGACAGCACTTCTCAGTAAAGTATTTCCGAAAATGTGTACATGAAGTACAATGAAGATTAAGATTACTATAACTACAACTCCCAGAACACAATATGACTTACTGGGTTCTTAGCTACTAGGGAGCAACAAAGAACAACACACATCTTCAAACACAGGGAGCCTGTAAGAACTCTGAGTCCACCTTTGATTCACACACTTCTGGGACATTCAGCATGAAGCAGTCTCCTGAAAATGCAGGCCAGGGTTTGAGAGGTGGGAAGTGGGGACAGTGAGGGAGTGGTAAGGATGGGGGCATAACACTTGCCTAACTCCTGTGATTGAAAGATTACTGACTGATGAGAAAAGTCGAACTGCCTTCTCAAAAGCAGCACTGAAAAATTGGAAATAAATACCCAACAATAGAAAACTAGCTGATTAGGCTGGGTACAGTGGCTCATGCCTGTCATCTCAGCACTTGGGGAGGCCAAGACAGGCGGATCGCCTGAGGTCAGGAATTTGAGACCAGCCTGGCCAACACAGAGAAACCCCGTCTCTACTAAAAATACAAAAATTAGCCTGGCGTGGTGGTGCACACCTGTAATCCCAGCTATTCAAGAGGCTGAGGCACAAGAATCACTTGAACCCAGGAGACACAGGCTGCAGTAAGCTGATGTGCCACTGCACTCCAGGCTGGGCGACAGAGTGAGACTCCATCTCAAAAAAAAAAAAAAAAAAAAAAAAAAACCCTGAAGGAAAACTAGCTGATTAGATGATTAGACTATAACTAGCTATACAATGAAACATTACACAGCCACTAAAAATGTTTAATGAGGCTGATTGACATAAAAAGGTGTTCAAGAAATGGTACTAAGTGAAAAATACAAGTTAGAAACTATATCATCCCTTTTTTGCTTAAAATTTTAACATATAGATAAGTGTGCACACACATACACATACACACACAAAATAAAGGATATCCACCAAAACAGTGCTTCTCACTCGATGATAGTATTAAGGGAGACTTATGTTTTCTTCCTCTTGCTTATCCATGTTTTCTACTACTTCTATCATAAACATGCATTATTTTATATAATATTTTAAAGTTAAAAAGTTTTAAATTCGATAGCCACATTCAGGTCTAAAATGCAGCACAAAATCTTTATGCCATATGACTCATACTCAATGGACTATGATTGTAAGCAGTCCTGATATTATCAGTAATAAAACTCCTGATTGGCTGCCCTGCCTATGGAGTAGCCATTCTTTTGTTTCTCTACTTCTAAAAACAAAAGAAAACAAGAAAACTCCGGATGTATTAAAAAGCACCTCAGCATGGCCGTACTGCCTTACTGCTTCTGGGATAAACCAAGTAACTGATTGCTTATGGTCACCACAAGCACCAGTGTAAAGGTGTGCCTCATGTGTACGGCAGCAAAAAAAAAGCCATACTGGGAACCTTTAAGAAGGGTGCCCAGTCAGCAAGAGACATGAGTGTTATCCAGGAAGCAGATGATATGCATGGAGGCACACATACACACAAATACACATCATCCAGTAAACTGACAAACAGCAAAAACTTAAATGCCAAAACTTCTGTTTTTCTTTATACATTTTAATTGTTTTGAATGTCTTTCTCCCTGCCTTCTTAAAGTACACTGACTGAAACTACATTTAGGGCATCATTATAAACATGTATTATTACATCTTATGATACATTGTTATGCATCATAAATCTGTATTATTATGTTTATGTATTATGTTCTTATTCAGTGTTGCCCTTAGGGCTGTTTAATAGACCCTGTATCTTTTTCTTCTTCTTCAGTATTTCTGTCTTTTATAATCTGTTTCTCTTGTTAGCTGACCTTTTATACTGCTGGTAAACCTCTCTGCCTCTAAATAGAATTCTACCTTCTAGTTTGTTGCTTATAAGATATGAGCTAGGAAAAGTAATCAATGAACTTAAAAGTTCTAGTATGAATAAGTCATAGTGATTTCTAAGCGAGAAACTGAAGGGCTCTCCTAGGAATAAAACACTCAGAAACTTTGATTTTTTTTCTAGATTCTAGGATATACTATAGATTGTACTAATATGGTAGCCACTAGCCACATGTAGCTAATCCAATTTAATTATAATCACATAAAACTACTGATTTCAGTTTCTCAGTTATTTTCAAGTGCTCAAGGGCCATGCATGGCTAATGACCAGTTAATGGAAAGCAGAAATATAAATTTCCAATGTCACAGAAAATTCTATTAACAGTGCTGTTTTAGACAACTGAAGCTGCTGGACAAATCAAATGTCATTAATAGTATCTATTTTCCAAAGCAGCAAATGGGCTGAAGAGAAGAGTAAGATCAATCACTAACTGCTACCTTTTCTCTAGCTATTTTAAAAAGATAAAAATTCTTACTAGTAGCTTCCATTAAAATGCAACCATCATATAGATTCATCAAAGCAAATAAATGGAGGCCAAGACATGCATATTTAAAGAAAATGGATTGGAAACAAATCAACACCATCCTTGGTTCTTCAAGCCTACTCCAAAAACAAAAACAAAACAAAAAAAATAAACTATCTGCAAAATAATGAAACCTACTGGGATAGACATTGAATCTACACTTCTTTTCTAGAGGAGCAGGCAAAGCCCCTGGCCAAGGCAAGATCAATTCAATACTAATAGTACTATCAAGCAGGTAGGACACTTGTAGTTATTTATTATCTAAGCTCCCAAAAAGGAGCTTAAGTAGTTTCAGAAACATTCTACACATAATAGAAAAGACTAAAAACTAAGCAGTTAAAGTCATCTGACTAAAGAGAAAATATGGGTAGGAAAATAAGATAAAGTCATGGTCAGTTACAAGATGTAATTATGAGATAAAAATGTACCAGCTGCTCAGGAAAAACTATGGTGACATCTAAGATAAGTATCTCATATGAGTCCTCATATAGGATACATTATGGTATCAAGGACAATTCCTTCAATTAGCCACCCTAGGATATATAAAGTTGAGATCCATTTAGGTGTTTCTTACAGTAATGTAATCTCATAACATAATGTTGCAAAAGCAATATGATTCAAATACTCAGCTTTCTAATAATCTGGCTTGATCTAAAAATAATATATTTAAAGTATATAGTAAACAAATAAACAATATCTGGTAAAGCCAAGGCCAGAAAACACTGTATTGCCCCTAAGAGAGACAGAGATACTAATGCTCCCTAAAAATTCCCATTATTTATAGGGCAAATACATAAAGGCCATTTTTGTTTTGAAGCCCCTTCCAACATTCATTTCCCTTCAAGTCTGCCCAAAGGTTTCCAAGTAGTTCTCTTTCTGCCTCCCAGGTCCCTCGGAAAGTCCTCTAGAATACAGCCATGAACATTTAAAGACACTGCAGTGAACACGCTTTACTTTCCCTACCCCACACGAAGTCAAAATTCACGCAATCCCAGAAAAGCCTGGAATAAAACCTAATTGCTAATTAATTAAAAAATAAAGTTTCTTATGTGAACACTAAAGTACAGGAATTTTACCCTCAGAGAGCCACTATGTCTTTCTCATCCCCAGTAAGTACTTTCTTTATTCCCCACTTCTTCTCCTATGAATTGACATTCCAACATCAGTACACACCTGTTAAAGCTTTAGATTGCTACTTACTTTTGAATCTAATTTTTGTTTTACGTATGCACCATTTGCTGCTGTCAGGACATCGTTTATCAGAATAAAAGCATATCCTTCCAGATCAAATGCCAAGTCAGAGCTGCAAAACATAAGCAACACTTTAAGAACAACTTAAAGAACATGCATTTAATTTTAAACAGATATGAGCTAAAATATTTACAAGAACATATTCTCATCTAGGGAAGTGAATATTAGGCATTTTATCAGCTACTAGTATTTCTTGATTTCTGGTCATAGTTTGCAATTTCACCTCAATAAGGGATTCCTCAGAAATAAGAGGCACTAACATTTAAACACATAATTAGCAACAATCATTCATGTCATTTAATAGCACACCGCTCTGCATTCAAACCCAGATGACAACAAGCACCAAATTACCATTAAGTACATCTGTGAAGCAGGCAGAAGCAGGCAGAGCTCAATTCCATAGACAAGAAAACCAAAAGGATGAGGCCATTAACAAGTCATTTTCTGAAGGTCCACATGAAAGGTAGGACTATCTTGCATAGGTAGTTGGGCCCCTGGGTGAAATTTCTGAAGTGTGGATCATGGTTAGTTCTGAGATCAAGCTAGAACAATGTCTAAGCACATAGCAGGAACTCAAATACTTAAATAATTGCTCAATGAACCTGTGAAGTATAACTTGGGGGTTTAGGGAAACTGAAAATTTCTGGAACTTAGAGTACCAGGCACGAGATAAGAATTTAGTAAATTAAACAGAATAAATGAAAATCTGAGAAAGGTATGCCTTCAGCATACTTCAGCACCCTAGCTAAAATAGTGGCTGCACAGACTCTGATTTTGCAGAGATACTGTATAGGAGCCAAGACTTATCTAATGAGTTCTATGCCACTGCAATTTTAGGCAGGACTAACTTAATGCACACTCCCTACCCCAAGCAGTCTAACAACCTTCTGACTGACTTCAGAGGTCTGAGTTCCCTTCCTTTCAATCTTTTTCCAAGTCAAAGGGTCTAACCAGATAAGGCTGGTCCAGACAGTAATCCTTTTCAGAAGTTTTTGTAGACACAAGAAAGCCCTGAGGAACCCCTGTTGTTTGGTACAATTTTGGGTCCCATCAGCTTCAAGGAAATGTTTCAAAGACTAGCAGGGCACCTCTAAAAAGAAAGGTAGGAGGCTAGTATAGAATTTTTCTCCAAGGGAGGAATATGACATAGAAGGAAAAGCAGTTAGCTATACAGCCAATTTCTAGTAACCAATTACGCCACTCTCTTTTTTTTAGAATGAAATTTTACTTGGAGATTGGACTTGTAAAACAGGACTGGACTGATAATACTTTCTTCCACCTATACTACGGGAATGTGATGATGGTAAATGAGTCAATTCAAGAAGTACACTGGAACTCCTGGATGGAAAACATACGTCTGGCAGAATGTGTGGCATTAGTAAATACATATATGCATGCCCTGGGCTGATTAAAATGTTGTAGAAGACTTCTAGCATCATTATAATTTTCTCGGTCTGTGGGTATACATTTTCCTCATGTATTTTAAAACTAAAACTTAAGAAAAATGGGAAAAGCTTTAATAACCTAATAGAATATCTAAGTTATGGCATTTGTGACATATCTTATGTGAGGCCAATTAAAGCAATGTTATTATTCATTATTCGAAAAGGCAAGCAAATGTTTCATAGTCGTTTTCCTCACCTCACAGAAGAGGAGACATGCTTTTCTTTAGCAGCATGCAAAATTAAGAAACGCCAGGCCAGGCACGGTGGCTCACGCCTGTAATCCCAGCACTTTGGGAGGCCAAGGCAGGCGGATCACGAGGATAGGAGATCGAGACCATCCTGGCTAACATGGTGAAACTCCGTGTCTACTAAGAATACAAAAAATTAGCTGGGTGTGGTGGCAGACGCCTGTAGTCCCAGCTACTCGGGAGGCTGAGGCAGGAGAATGGCGTGAACCTGGGAGGCGGAGCTTGCAGTGAGCCGAGATCCCGCTACTGGACTCCAGCCTGGGCAACAGAGCAAGACTCCGTCTCAAAAAAAAAAAAAAAAAGAAATGCCACATGGTTTATAAAAACACACAGGCTCTGAAGAAAGCCACAGATTCAAATTTCAGCTCTGCCATTAGCCCTGTGACCTTAAGCAAGTTACTGAACTTAAGTTTTAGTTTCTTCAACTATAAAATAGGAAAATTATACCCATACCTCTCAGAGGTGTTGTGAAGAACACATAATAAGATGTGTAAAATGCCAAACATATTGTGTGGCACATGCTATGTGCTCAGCACAACGACAGTAACAAATTCTAAATTACATCAATTTAAATTTTAACAATCCCAAGAATCTTATTTTTGTCAACCTTTATCTTAATACAGCCAAAAAGATTTAACCTTTTCAAGAGTCTTCTAGATGCTTTTCAAAGATATAATTCTTATTTAGGCAATAAAAAATTGTTATTGATAAGTAATCATTTATTATCAATAATTATTGACAATTTATAATGTGCTAGTCATAGGCCCACATCTTACCTGGCAGCTACAAAGGCTCCAATAATCATTGCAAATACAGTCATTTTAATACCCCAAGAAAAAGTCTTCCTACAAAACAAAAAATTTTAAAATACACACGACTTTACTCCCACACTCATTTTACAACAGAAGCAAAAAATGGGATACGCTTTCTCAAAAGCTATAAACAATCATATTTTAAACATTTCTGAGAAACTGATATTTAAAAGAACCCCTTTGATAAAGCAAAAATTTATTGTTATGTAAGTTATTACACCCACTTTTAAAATTTTCACCTATTGTTATTATTAGTGAGTTTGAACTTTTGTGAAGCAGAATTTCTTTAACAGAAAAATGTCACATTCATTTGGAGCTAGACATGAACACTATTTAAAACCTATACCTATGATTCTGATCCAGCTTCTCCCAGTGGCAGTAGTACAGAAATTCTAGAAAGTAAATCTCACGTTCAGATAAGATTTTCAACTCTAATTCATAACCTTCCCAACTACCACTCCCACAAACTATCAATTCCAGCAGCCAAGAGAGAGGGTTGCTTAAACTTCTCAAAAGGTAAGGTAGGAACAAGACAAATAATTTAATATCTCACATATGCTGGGCACCTTTTCAAGGTGATTTAAAGAACAGATATATTAGAAACTTAGCTCACTTGAGTAAAACTCCTTCAGCAAACATTGTAAACAGGATGGAGAACCTTCTCAGAACTGTAAACATTGGCAAGCTGGAAAAAAAAAAAGATAATTAGGTAAAATAGAATTTAACAATTTGTTTTAAACTAAGATTTTCCAAATTGGTAGTTAAAATAATGCTATTCTTCCATTATGGAAATTCCATACAGATTAATTTATGGTTAAACCCCTGCTTCTCTCTAGAAGCAATTCCTACTTGAAAGCCTACAACAGCTGCTTTTAAAAAACTACTAGAAGTGAGAAACATTAAATTAACTACAAAACTTTATTCTGCTAATTATGCAAAACCCTAAGCTGTAAATATGTCAGTTTTTAGTAGAAAAAGGCTTCCTTCTCATTTTTTCACTAGTCTGACCTCCCTTCCCACCCCCTAGACCACCCAAAAACCATCTATGAAAATCTTACCCCATGAAATGCCTTGACTGTCCTTTTGTGGATGTAATTTTGTCTTCATCTAAATTCCCAGAGCATTTTGCTTATACTAATCAAACATACAGCCTCTTGCAATATAGTTATTTCTGAATATATCTTATCTCACTCCAAAGTGCCTTATACTTAGCTGGCAATCAAAGATAGGTGTGAATGAATGGTTGGATGAGATGGATGAAAAAAAGCAAACTCTACACAAGCAGCACTTTGCAGAAGGCCTGCATTTCTTTCCTGGTGGGTAATGAAATGGAAAAAAATGTCCCACCCATGATAAATCTGACCTCCTTGGAACCCTCTTCAGAGATATCATCTTGGTCATTCTGTCAGGTTTCTCGGGTTTTAAAGGAAGAAATGAAAAACACCTTGTCCCTGATTCTCAAAAATCTCTCCATTCTATTTTACAATGCCAGGGTTTTAGCTTGTGTGGTAGTGGTGAAGCCACGGGGTTTCTGTTAAATGTTTTCTCTATTTGTGTCATTTTAATACCACACACAACCGATATGTACACTACAATAAGAGCAGAAGCCAGAAACCGGGAGGTTAGAGGGAAAGACAGTGTTACCATGGAGAGGAGAGCTATTGCTTCTCTCTGAAAATAAGTATGTTGCCTCTACAGTTACATGCCATGTGTAAGATATTAATAATATTTTTATCAGGGTTCTAGCTGATGTTACCTTACTTCACATTAAAAGAAAAACTGCAAAAGTTCTTATGCCTACCCTCTAATTTTGCTGTGTGGAAGTTGCCTAAAATATTTATGAACTATATTAAAGAACTGAAATCCCAGAAGCCTAGTATATATCTTCACTATTGTGGCTCTAGAAAAATAATAAAAATTTCCTATCATAGCATTTTATAACATTTTAAGACTTCTAACCTCAAAATGAGGCGTAAAAAAACAAAAACAAAAAACTCCTCTTTCTCTTCAAAGAAAAGAGCATAAACTATAAACTAAAACCTTTGGCACCACCTTCATTATTTAGTAGTAATAGAAGCTTTCTGGTCCTTTCATTTTTTTCCAGAATCAATAACAATGTGTTAAATATTTGACATTCAAGTACAATTTTAAGAATACATTATATTAACCTCACTAGTAAAATAAAGTTATCCATACTTCAGTTTCTTCGTGCTGAACAGTCCCGTGATTTGGTTCCCAAAATATAGTAGAGGTAGTGGAAACGTCTAGAAAATTTAAAAAGGGATAACAAAACTCAATAATAAAGATAGCTAAAACAAGGTCCTTTCAAACAGAAACAATTTTGTTTATATGATCAAAATTTTTTCCACTTAAAACGTAAGATTAGTTATCATACACAATTTTGACACCCAAACACCCAAACAACACTTATGCTTGGATAAACAACATTACTATAGCAGAAAGAAAGGGAGGAAGGCAGGGAGAAAAGACAGAAATATGAATATGATCAATGTGAGACAGAAACATCATTTGCTGTAAAATATGATAATGTATTAGAGCCCATGGCTCTAATGTCAGCAGAAAAAGTAAAGGCATTTCATCTTCGTTTGCAGTCAAGCAGAGGCAGACAGTATAAAATAAGCCCAAAGAATAATGAATGCAGGATACACTGGCTAGATTAGATGGATAGAGAAACTGCAAAACTATTGTACTCTCAACAAGTGTGCATTAATTAAAAACAGAAGAATATTCCTATGTTATTTTTTCTCTTAAGTTTAAAGAGATTGTAAGCCTTCTTTGACACATATTACTACTTTTATTCTTTACATTCATTATAACCACTCTAGACTGGGCAATTTTGAGGCTGCAATTTTTAAATACGCAAGGCACTGATAAAATATGTTAATACATACTGACTTCATTTCACAAAATAAAGTATCGCTTTTCTTCTTTTACCTTTCGAGGTACATTTCTGTCAAGGTCAGGAAACTTGACTACTCTGAGCGCCTTTCCCACCCAGAGAACTGCCACTGTGGCCACCATCTGTAAACAAGAGAACACAGATTCACTGTTCTACACATAAAGACACACACAGAAGTTCTAACAACATAAACCACGTAACGGTGAGGATTCCAACTAACCTGGCCAAGTCCAACACATAGTGAGGAGGGAAATCTACAAAAAGGGCAAAGAAAAAAACAAGATCAGAACAAACCTAACTTAGCTCTGTGAATTCAATTTGCACATCGGCAACGTTAATAAGGCATTCCGATACAAGCCACACCAACGTCCGCCCCTAAATCAAACAAAAATCTTGGGAGAAAACTCTGCCTGTTGGTTGTCAGTCCACCCCGCTGATGTAGCCTCGGGCGGCCGCTTGTCCCATCTTGTCCGAGTCTACAGTTTCAGTCCGCTGCCTGCAAAGGATTTCTCAAGGCAGTGCAGATACAGATCTCTGCAACGGTTTCACACACCTTTAAAAAAAAAAAAAAACCAACTTCTGCCTCTGGGTCCCAGTGTTAGCAAGGGAATAATTGTCTGCTGGGGTGAGGATGCGTACGTCCCCAGAGGCTGTCAGCGGGTGCAGGGGACACTGAAGCCCCGGCCCCCTGTCCAGGCTGCGGAGGAGGGAGGCTTCCCTCGCTCTCCTCTCTGATCGACAGGCATAAGGGCTCAAAAGTCACCAAGCGAATCACTTTGCTCCATCTCTCTGAAGGGCAGGGTTTTCGGGGCGGTGCGCCCAGGGCATGGCAGGCGAGCCCCAAACGTGCCGGGCCGGCCGGAGCTCCGCGCAGGGAGCGGACCCCGGCCACAGGCCCGCTCGCCAGGCCGGCTCCGCTGCCCGGGCCGCGCGCGTCAGCCGCCCGCCCTCCCCAGCTCCCGCCCAACTTTGTTCGGCTTTAACTTTGGCAGTCAAAGTCCAGGGAGCCGGCGCCGCGCCGCCGCCCGCTCCTCCTCCGCGGCCTGGGCCGCCGCCGCCTCGGCCCTACCTGTAATTGGTGAGCACGCTCTTATTCACCACCACGATCAGGAAGGAGCTCACGCCGTAAAAGCCGGCGGCCAGCAGCTTCAGAAACACGGTCAGCGTTTCGGCCGACGCCATCCCCAGCTCCTCCTCATCTCGGAGTGTGGAGGATTTCGCGGGGGCTTCTCCTTTAACCCGAGCATGCTGACGTCTATGAACTTCCGCCATGGCTGCCGCAGCGGCGGTGGCCTGGCGGCGGGGCCTAGCGGCTCGGGGTCCTGCAGCGGCGGCTCCCAGGGGACTCGAGGAGTTGGGGACCGCAGACTAGGCCAGCTGCGCGCTCGCCGCCTCGACTCCCCGCTTGGCCGCCGCCTGTCCCCGCCCAGGGGCAGGGACGCCGGGGTTCACACCCCTGGAGACTTTGCTCGGGCATTGTGCAACGCGGGGTCAGAGAGTAGGGCCGCGCCGGGCTTAGCCTGGGCAGGGGTTGGAGAGAGCCTGGAGAAGGGGCAGTGGCGACCCCCCTGCCCGAGGCGGATAAGGAGAAGCCAGGGGAACTACATCGAGACACCAGAGCGCCGGGCGACAAACCACAGACGCCGGGTGACAGTCGCCCTGCGCCTGCGCACGAGCACGCGCTGGGTCTCTCCGCGGGGCGCGTACCTGGGGCGGGGGGAGTCTGGTGGCAGAGGGGCTGGAAGGCCGTATTCTCCGGATAACTCCCGCAACTAAGTGCAGACCCTCCTCCCCTCTGTTACAGCTGGCCGGCCAAGTAGTTACATACACTGCGTCTAGACTAATTTTGAATGCTCTTTTAGTCTCTCTTGCAGGGGGTAAAAACCCTTCAAAAGTATCAGATGTGGATCAACAGTAAACACTCAACGAAAATTTCATTCTGCAATGCCTCAGGCTTCTTACATTTTCTGAACCCAGAAAACACCAAACAATACTTTCTTTTCAGATTGAGAAGTTTCGTTTGTTTGTTTTAAGAAAAATGTTGACATATCCCAAAAAGTAGCAAGATAAGCAGCTTGGGGATTGGGGAAAGCACAAGGTGTTTGGAGCCTAAAAGACTTGATTTCCAATTGTAGGATTCCTAGAAATGACGATCCCCCCCCCCCCCCCCCCCCGCCCAAAACACACACACTCCTTATTGTGTGTCTTGGACCAATTAGATGACTTCCCTGAACCTGATCTCTGTGGATGTGTAGCTAGCAAAGAGCTAGTTTTCGGTAAATGGTAGTCATTATTATATAACAGAAGCAAATCATTATGATCGGTTTAAGCAAAGAAATTACATATTGAACTTTAATAGATTAGGAAAGAAGAACTTTGAATTATTTTTCTAAGTGCTTGGTCTGTATCTTTTTAAATTTCTTCTTTTTTTTTTTTTCTTATTTTTATATTTTGGTAAACCAGGTATAGTGGTTCACACCTGTAATACCAGCACTTTGGGAGCAGGTGGAATGCCTGAGCCCGGGAGTTTGAGACCATGCTGGGCAACAAAGTGAGACCCTGTCTCTACAAGAAAATAAAAAAATTAGCCAGATGTGGTGGCGCACGCCTGTGGTCCCAGCTACTCAGGAGGCTGAGGTGGGAGGATGGCTTGAGCCCAGGAGGTCAAGGCTGCAATGAGCTATGATCATACTACTGCACTCCAGCCTGGGCAACAGCACAAGACCATCTTAAAGAAAGAAATAAATTGTGGCAAAATATACAAAGTGTAAAATTTATCATTTTAACCCTTTTTGAGTATGCAATTGCATGGCATTAACCGCATTCACATCCTTTTGCAACCATCATCACTAATCCATCTTTAGAACTTTTTCACCATCCCAAAGTGAAACTCTTTCCCCTTTAAACAATCACTCCCTGTTTCCCTACTTCCTTCCCTCTCTGCTGTTAACCAGTGTTCTACTTTCTGTCTCTGTGAATTTGACTACTCTAGGTACCTCATGTAAGTGGAATCATGTAGTATTTGTCCTTTCGTGATGAACTTACTTCATTAACATAATGTCTTCAAGGTTCAGCCACGTTGTAGCATATGTTAGAATGTCCTCCCTTTTTAAGGCTGAATAATATTCAATTATATGTGTATAATTGGTTTATATCTTTTGAGTTACTTTGAGAACACCTATGTTCTTCAAGTGTTTCTTAAAAAACTGGCACACAGGATGAGGTTCTTAACGTAGCCTACAAGGTCCTAGATAATGTGGTTCCTACCCACATCTCCAGAGGTGCTATTCACGTTTCCCTCCCCTAAGGTGCAGATAAATCAACAATGTGGGTTCCGGCTTCTGTGTCTTTACTCTCATTATTCCCTCCATCTGGGCTGCTTTTTCTCTTCCTCCTCTCACCCAGCTCCTGAAAAACTCTTACATTTCCTTCCGTATTTTGGCAGAACAGTACCTCTTCTCTGGGCAGCCTTCACACTGCCCCCCACTTCCCTCTACATAATTGATCTCTCTCCTTTGTGCCTCTCCTACCGCATCTTTATATACCCCCTTTGTAGAGTGTCCATCTGCTCCTGCTGCTATAACAAAATACCTGAGACTGGATAACATATAAAAAATAGAAATTTATTTTCTCACACTTCTGGAGGCTGAGAAGTCCAAGATCAAGGTGCCACCTTAACCACTGCATCCTCTGAAGGGGAAGAACACCATGTCCTCACATGGCAGAAGGGACAGAAGGTCAGAAAGGGACAAACACTGTGTGAAACCTCTCTCATAAGGCATGAATCCTACTCACAAAGGCAGAGCCCTCATGACTTAGTCACCTCCTAAAGGGCCTGCCTCTTAATAATATCACATTGGTGATTAAGTTTCAACATATGAATTTTGGAGGACACATACAGACCGTAGCAAAGGGGCTCTGCATTACATGTTTACATATCACTCTCTTCCACTAGACAGTTGCTTCTTGAGGACAGGGGCAGGCAAGGATGCCTAACACAGTTTAGATATTTTAGTTGATTGAATCAATGAAAACAAGGAAAATGATTAAATTTCTTCCTTGACTGCTAGCTTCAAAAGGAAAAATAACTAAAACATTGTATTTTAAGAAACATCCTTGCAGAAAAAAATATTATAGAAGTAACAATGCCCCTCATAATAAAAAGCAAATATATACATATATACACATTTTTACACATTTTAAAAAACATACCTGGAATAGAACCAGAGAAGAACACTAATCCTCAAGCCACACACTGCTGCTGACACTTAGTAGTTTTGTGACCTTGGGCAAATTACTAGACATCACTGTGCTTCAATTTCCTCACCTGTAAAATGGGGATAACAATAGTACCCACCTCATAGAGTTACAATGAGAATTAAATGAGTTAATGAATGTAAAGTGCTTAGAACATAATATGAGTGTTTATTACAATTACTGTTATCACTAGTATTATTAGGCAGTCTTCCTCTTTTCACTTACTATTCCTTGATGGTCTTTCTGTGGCAACGCTTAAACTTAACCTCATTCTTTTCAAAGGCTTCAGAGTATTCCATTAGTTGGATGCATCATCATGTAACCCTATAGACATTTAAGTTATTGCCATTTTTCAGTGTACAAACAATGCTTGTCCATTCAACTTTGTGCAAGTATAAATTTCTAGAAGTAGAATTGCTTAGTTAAGGCTACTTTTTAATAAAAAAATTAATAGAATTGAGGAAATTCCAAATTAACAACCTCCAAAGAGTTTATACTCATTTTTTATTCCTGCTAACACGGTATGAAAATGAAACCCTCTTTTATAAAGTCAAGAGGGCACCAATGGAGAACAATGGAAGAGGTGAGATAATATTTCAAGTTCTACCCTGTGGAAGTATGAAATGCCAGGTACAAATTTTCAAAATCATAAGTTATGATTACAGAAAATAAAAATAAGAGTGCTGATCCAGGCAACTACTGTTTTTCTCAGCATGATTACTTTATTAATTAACAAATATTCAAGACCTATCACAGGCCATGAACTGTGTTGGATTTTCTCAGCTCCAGTAATGATTTGGTTGCTGTGGACCCCCAGTAAAATGCTATGGAGTTTAATGGAGTCAAGCATTCTCATTAGGTACCCACAAAGATAAGATAGGTGCCATCTCTAGTAGGATTTTTATCTCTTTCCCGTGTTATAGGTACTTAGACTTTGGGGTGAATTTTGGTATTTTAGGTCCTCAGATCTGTTTCCTCACTTCAGTAATATTAATCACAGAATTATATATGGAGTATTTACACATCATTGGGTGAAACTGAATAAATATTGAAATATATCTTAAAAAGTTGTTCAAGATAAGAAAGACTGAATTAAATGTTCTCACTTACGTACAAGTATACTCTATTTGGAAAGGTCAACTTTGTGGGTTGATAAATTTTACATCTTACTGGGTAGAATTACTAGCAAAAACTCTTCTTAGTATTAAATGATGTCTTTTTATCAAAACATTGCCGTTAAGTATCCTGTTTTTCACTGAGGGAATATTGATTCTGTACACAGTTCTTTAAAACATAGCTTATATTACTTCTTTTCTCCACGCTTCTCCCTTTTCCTTGGCCCACTTGCTCCTCTCATAGTGGAATGTATATAGGCCTCTTTTGTTATCCACCTGCATTCACCAGTTTCCTATTTCACTGCCAACCTAGATCATACCCAGTGACCTGCTGTGTTGCACAGCTGGTTACTTTATAGTCAAGGAGCAAAGGTCATACATGTTTCCTATTTGAACAATACTTTAAAAATTCTGAGAATCAGAGAGCATGGAGCTTCTCTTCTCTGCAGTGCCTTGTACTTTTCTACATTGGACTGCAAAGAATGAACTTATTGGCCACTGATGATGAGCCTCACAATGTGCTACTCTTGTAATTCATTATCTCATTTCACCCTAACCACTATGAGAAGCAGGTATGGTGAAACAACATATAAACAGGAAAACAAGGGCTGAGAGGGAGTATTAGACATACACTGCATCCCACAGCTCTAAGTGACTGTGTACAGATTCGGTCCTAGGTCTGTTTAGCATTTATTCTGTGTTCCTCCACTGGACACTCCTGCCTCCTTTGGGGCAGATGGACAAGACCTACTTTTACAAGACGTTCTGGCAATGTCAATGCTTTCTTCAATGACCAAGTTTAGTGTTTATCAACCCTATGAAGAAGGATAAGCAGGATAAAGGAACAGTAATGTGTTGAAGTCATAGTCAATCATGACTCATTCACAAATAGCATACCAGACACCAAATTAGGCACTGGAAATACAAAGACATTTCCAGCTCAATGTGTTTACAACTGAACTTTATATAAATCTCTCCCAAATAAGTTGCTTCTTTGAATCTCCAATTTTAGTGAATTGACCTCACTATCCACCTATTTACTGTGGTTCTGCTCTCTCTATAATCACCCTGCAAGCACTCTTTAACCCCCACCAAACTAGTTTTACCCCCTCCGCTACACTGAAGCTGTTCACTGCAAAGTTACCCATGACCTCCATGGGACTAAACCCAATGAACACTCTTAGTCCTCCTGCTTGACCACTCTACAGCATTTACATTGCTGGTATTCTCCCTTCTTTTAGCTACACCCTCTTCCCTTGACTTCTGGAGCCCCATACTCTCTGAAACCTCTCCTCGTACTCTGGCTGCTCCTTCTCATCCTGCTTTGCTGGTTCCTCCTCTTCTCACAGACCTTTAAAGTTTTACATTCCTCAGGGCTCAGTCTTGGGTCTTCTCTATTCTATGTATTCTTACTAAATCTCATTCCATTCCATGGTTTCAGTTATGACTTATTGTTTGCCAGTGCTTACCAAATCTACATTACTTATGTTCTCTCTAACTCCAGATTAATGTGTCTGACTGCCTCCTGAATATCTTCACTTGGATAACTCTCTGTTATGCTGCTCAACATGCCTGAAACTAATCTTGTCATTATCCCTTTTACTCCAACATTCTGCTTCTCTATTGTTCTTCACTGTATCAGGTAATGAATCCTGACAGTTGAGATCCTAGTTGTCTTATTTTGCCATCCAAAATGCTTACTACTTTGCATTTATCAGATCTGAACAACATAATTTAATCAATGTGTTGAACCAGTTTATTTTGTATGAGAATATTAAGATGATCAAGATCTCTGTGAACTATATTATGTCAAAGAGTAAAAGATTGGATGTCAATCCAATGATGCTATACTGCTGGCCCTGACATGTAAGAGGTAAACTGTTTTAGTTGGACCCTATAAATTAATATAGAGACAAAACATTTGCCATGTTAATAGCTACACACTAGGTGTCAGGAAATGTCATGGTGATTTGCCCTAGTAACACTACATCTGGAGCATCAACTAACATTGGAGTCACCTCCTGATTAAGTTTATAACCACACTCAGTTATTTGCTAAGATTTCTCTTCTGCATTGGACAAACAGGTGACTTAAATGGAGATGTGATAGGATTCATCCATCTTTCAAGTCTTTGATGATGGCAGTAATCTCTGCAACTCCTCTAAAGATGTGGTATATCTTTTTTTGTACTGTCCTGAAAGGGAAGGAAAGCTCCAGAGGCTTCCTCTTTCTACTATCGTGGTCCTTATTCCATGGGTCACACAGACACTGTGAGGATTTTACCAGCTGCCTAGCATATCTGTTATGCCTAAACATATGTCTCTTCCAATTATACATTCAAGAGCTGGAGACAAAAACACACAGTGGATTTGTGGACCTACTGAGCATATCATGTTTCAAAGTTGGGCTAGGTCTCCAATTATCACCTGACTCACTTCTATAGTCTAAATGTGTGTGTCCCCCAACAAATTCATGTATTGAAATTGTCATGTGAAAATAGAGATGAATCTCTAAGTAAAAAGGTTTTATTTGGGAATAGTATACAAGACGTAGGATTGTAATTTGGGACATATATACAAACCAGGATGGCCTCCAGTATATATGGAGAACAGAGTAAAAGGTTAGGATTTTATTGGAGAAAGAGGAGATTTATGCAAGTTGTTTTAAAAGAAGGTTTTTTGGTGCTGGCAGCATCTTACAAGAGCTGAAGAGTTCTGATATGTGAATGTCAGTGGTCCTTAGGAAGGACTTGTAATCTTGGAGTTTCAGTTAGGCCTTTACATTTAGAATTGGGTTTGTGAGTCAGTGTGTCAGGCATGTGTTCTTGTGTAAGCGGCTAGCTGTCCTTGTGCTGCCAGCTGTCTTTGTGTGACTCACGTAGTAAACTGTGGTTTGGAAAAATGTCCTGTGATAGTTTGTGTTATCAGGCAAACTGTGTGTGAGAGCCCTACCAGCATAGCCTTCTCTAGCTCCATTTTGCTAGGGTTTGACACAAGTGACTACATTTTGAATCTGACGATGTTCACAAAATCCTAACCTCTAAGGTGATAGTTTTAGGAGGTGAGGCCTTTAGGAGGTGATTAGGTCAGGAGGGTGAAGACTTCATGAAAAGAATTGGTACCCTTACAAAAGAGCCCTGAGAGAGACCCTTTACCCCTTCCAACATGTGAGGACACAGCTGGAAGATACCACCTATGAAACAGAAATCAGGCACTCACCAGACACCAAATCAGCCTGCATCTTGATCTTGGATTTCCCAGCCTTCGACTGGGAGAAATGAATTTCTGTTGTTTATAAGCTACCCAATAATATTTCATTAAAACAGCTTGAACTGACTAAGACGCTACATAAGCCCCCAGTTTAACTGGTAGACTGCAGGGCTGTGAGTGCCCAGGAATTAGTATCGGTTGGCCAGTGTTTGATAATCCCACAAAAGGTCTGGGTATTTCCTTTTTGTTACTACACAGTCACCCTAGTAAATGGCTGCAGCTTCCTTTGAGGAAGACTTGAAAGAAGATATACAGTATACAGTTGTGGCTATGATATAGGGCCTTCCTCAAAGAGACCTGATCTCTACTTCAAGAGATTCTCATATTGTACATGGCTTAGGTCTGGAAACTGAATAAAAGACCATGACTGTCCATTTCTGAGACTCCAGGCAGTTTTCTTTGCTGTCAGGTCTGGTTTTTACTGTTATAGAGATTAAGGACCATTTTACTAGGTTGTCTAACTATTTCATTCTTAGGGACATTATAATCAATAGGATACTGCCCAAAATTCCTATGGCTTAAAACTATGATTACCACTATGTTACTGCTTTCCTTTTATAATAAATATGCCCCCACCTTGTCTTCTGTGGTTAAGTACTACTGCTTGCCTCTGATACTCCAGAACTTCCAACATCTCTATTAAATTGCGGAGCCCATCTCAATACTGAAAATTCCTATTATACCTAGCTTACAGAGCACAGCCACAACAGAACTTCTCAAGGATGTACATGGTCTATACACAAGTGTGTTTCTCCACATGTCAGTTATGGGATTTCCTCTGGATTCTCTGAAGGATGTTGTTGAGGGATGGGTGTGTAGATTACATGTGATAAATATGCTCCACCATTCCTGTTTCCCTAGGCACTGGAATCTTTTCCTCAACATTATAATATGGAAAGTTCTGGTATCTCAACCTCATTAAATAGACCCTGCTGTTGTGCCCAACTGTCAGTAAACCAACATATTAAATTGTTAGAATGCTTCCACCTGCATGAGCCAACACATTAAATCCAGAACCTCAGGTAAGTACACCCTTATCAATACATTTGGCTGAATCCAGTGTTATATTTCATCTTCCTTAAGCTCCATTCCTATACATATTCCCTAGGTTGATGGTGATATAAATTAGAAAAATCTTGCAATTCTTTTGGTTTACCACCTGCTTCCTCCTAAGTTAAACTTCATGCTGGCTCTTTGGGGTATGTTGATATCTGACCTAGTTATGGGTATAGTGGATAGAGTTTTCAAGCAAGAGAAGGCTAATCTCTCAGACACAGGAGGCTCCCACTGTCAGAAGAGGCTCAAAATGACTTGACAATTCAAAATTCTTAACCCCATTTAAGCCCAAACAAATGTGTACTCATTCCAAGTTTTAGGGTCATTTTCTTTCCATTTTTTTAACTTCTACATGAGAGACCTAGCAAGGTTGTAAATTCAACTGATGTTGTAAAAATTGTAAACTGGCCTATTAAGCCTTTTTTTATTTTTAACAATGTCAGCCCTGTGGCTGCAAGAAAAGAGAGATTCTTTTAGGACTGCCATAGAATCATTTTGGTACTCTAATGAGACTTTATGAAGAATGTAAAGACCCAAGTTTGTTATTCTTTCTGTATGTGTTTTATTAAACTCAAGAATCTATCCCACACCATAGTCCTCACAGTCATTACTACTGCTAACAGTTAGATGCAGCAGGCCCATGCTCCTAAGGCACTTGGTTCAGTAGGAATGTCATCACAATTAACTGCAGGTGACAATTTAATGAATCATGATACTTCTGCATGACATGGGTTACCAGAATTTATTTCACATTAGTGGGGAGCTCAGCACTTCATTCAAGCTCAAGGACAGAACCAAACAAATCCCAAATCCCAACTTCTAAAGTCTTTTCTAGAACCAATTTCTATGTCAATCAAGGTCCAGTCAAGAGACAGAAACCACACATGTTATTTGATTAGAGATAATTTTACATTAAAAAATGTTAACTAGGTAAATGAAAGTTTAAAAAGAAACACTTCGAAAGCCCCCCAAACCATAAGGTATCATGGAGGTAGCAACTGCAGGAAGGGCTGAGGGAACAAAGGAAAGAGGCTAGAATTATCAAAACTTAGAAACTTAGAGGAGGAACTCCAATAGCTAAAACTCAAGATTTCTGAGGAAGAAATGCTGCTCAAGTGATTCTAGGGTCTTTGGGTTCAAAAGAGGATCCCCATAAGCCTGAAATTCAGACCTTTGAAGAGAGAGCACTATCTGGTTAGTGCTGTGGGCTCAGTGTCACATGGGGTGGGAGGGGAGTAGGGGAGGGAAGGGTAGGAGGGGGAGTGGAACGGGAACACAGTGTTGTGATATAGGCTGTTCTCTAAATTTAGGGAAAACTGCAAACTGCATTCAACTACTGCTAAGGGAAGAACTTGCTACTTCTGGGACGAAGAATCATTGCTAGACTGAGGCTACTAGGAAGCACATGGGAAAAAGCATTTCTTTTCTCCTCCTACAGCTACCCAGTATCCCTCTAGTGCCACGTATGGAAGAGTTTACGTAGAGCCAGCCAGCAAAGCAGAAATGTGTTTTGCAAAATACAAGCATCAGCTTCACAAAGTAGAATATAGAAGAGTAGGTTTGCAGCTGAGAGACAATTAATATGTGGCACACCCATTTTAGTAAACATATTGCCATATGCCAAGTTGCCACCTTAGAAGTCTAGTAGTCATTCTCAGAACCTGTCTCTTCTAACTTGCCATATATAAGCTGCTAAATATCTCTCAAGTCTGAATCCACTACCATAGCCATCATTATCAAGATGTCTGCAATGACATCCGAACTAGTCTTCAGGATAGATGACTCTTCCTCTCCAATTCATTCTGTAAAAATGCAGATCTGGGCCGGGCACGTGGCTCGCACCTGTAATCCTAGCACTTTGGGAGGCCAAGGCTGGCGGATCACAAGTTCGGCAGTTTGAGACCAGCCTGGCCAACATGCTGAAGCCCCATCTATACTAAAGATACTAAAATTAGCCGGGCATGGTTGCGGATGCTTGTAATCCCAGCTACTTTGGAGGCTGAGGCAGGAGAATCACTTGAACTCCAGAGGTGGAGGTTGCAGTGAGCCAAGATCACACCACTGCACTCCAGGCTAAGCAACAGGGTGAGACTCCATCTCAAAAAAAAGAAAAATGCAGATCTGCTTATTAGAATAAAATCTATCTCCTGCTTTATTTCACAATACTCTCAATTTTGCTCTCCCTTCTCTATTTATGCTTGTTGTTCTTTTACTTTGTCAAACACATCTTCTCATTCTTGGACCTTTGCATCTGTTCATCACTTGGCTTATGGACTAACCTCCCATTCCTACAAACTCCAACTTCCTCCTCTGGCTAACTCCTTTAAGTCTCAAGTAAAGTACATAATCTTCAGTGAGGTCTTCCTGAGCCCCAGATATCATTCCTACATGCTCCTTTAGAGGCATAATAACTGGAGTTACTAATTAAAATATTATTTTCCTCCCCTCTGCCTATTGCCTTACCCTCACCATTCACATTTAAGCCATAATGCATAGGCTGCTGTTTATCCCGGATGGTTGCTATTAGAATGTACTAAGATGTATGATGCAGGTTCTTAGATTCTGTACTTAAAATTTAATAAATATTTAATAAATATTTTGGAATCTTTTTTCCCCTGCCTATTCATTCTAAACTAGATATACAATTTGGAAACCTCTACTCTCACAGTCTTCGCCAACTTAGTTGATGGACATGCTATCCTTCTAGTTGCTTGGAACAAAAACCTTTAATTCCTCTCTTTCTCTCACAGCCCACATCTAACCCTCAGCAACTCACATCAGTGCTGTCTTTAAAATAGATCTATATTCCAACATTTATTACTTCCTGTACTCATGCCTTAGTCCAAGCCACCATCTGCTCTTGCTGAAATATTGTAATTGTCTCATCATTAGTTCCCTGCTTCTATCTTGGACTCATATTTTCCCATCAATCCTTTCTGCACACTGCATTCAATGATCTTTTAAAAGATAAGTCAGATATCACTCCTCTGCTCAAAAACATTCAATCACTTCTGTTCTTTCTCTGAATAAAATTCAATGCCTTACAGTGGCTGTAAGACCTTATATAATCTGGCCTCTTGTTACTTTTGTGATATGATCCTCTACTCCTCTTCACACCACTTCACTCCACTCCACTGGCTGGTGCTGTTCACTAATGAGGGTGGTAAGGGAGGTGGCAGGGGTGGTGTGGTAGTGAGGCTAATTCTGCAAATTCAAGAAGAACTACAAACTCCATTCAGCTACTGCTATGGGAAGACTTTGCTGCTGCTGGGGTGAAGAAATAATTGTTGGAGTAATGCTACCAGGAATCAAACAAGAAGAATTTCCCACCTCCTCCTCTAGCCTCCTTACTGTTCTTAGACTACTTCAACCACACTTTACTTCAAGGCCTTTGCATTTATTATTATACTGCCTGCCTGAAACACTATTTGCACTTATTATTATACTGCCTGCCTGAAACACTCTTTCTACAGATGGTTCACTTCCTCACTTAATTCAGGTCTTAACTCAAATGTCTCCTTATCGAAGTGGTCTTCTCAAAACTGAAAAAAGAAATGAATGAACTAAATAAATGAAGAGCTATACTATTTATTCATAGATAGAAATGCTCAATATTGTTAGGATATTAATTCTTTCCAAATTTATCTACAGTTTTAAGGTAATTCCTATCAAAATTCCAGCAAGATTTTTTATAGATAATGACAAGATTATTCTAAAATGTATATGAAAAGACAAAGAAAATAGAATGATCAAAAAATTATAAATAAGAAGAAAAAACTTGTAGAACCCACACTACCCAATTTCATGAGTCACTATAAAGCTGCAGTAATTAAGACTGTGGTACTAGCATAAGGATATTCATATAGATAAGTGGGGTGGAATAGAGAACCCAGAAAAAAATACACAAATATGGTTGCCTAATTTTTGACAAAGGCACACAATTTCAATGGAAAAAGAATAGTCATTTACATAAATAGTGATGGAATAATTGGATGTTCATATGCCAAAAAGGAACCTCAGCATATACTTCACAGCTTATATAAAAATTAACTAAAAATAGATCATAGGTCTCAATGTAAAACCTAAAACCATAAAACTTCTAGAAGAAAACAGGAGAAAATCTCTATGAATTTGATGATGAATTTTGTGTTTTTTCATTTAAAAACATGCTGATATGATTTGGCTGTGTCCCCACCCAAATCTCCTCTTGAACTATAGTTCCCAGAGGCCCTACATGTTGTGGGAGAGACCCAGTGGGAAGTAATGGAATCATGGGGGTGGCTACTTCCATGCTACTCCCATGATAGTGAGTGAGTTCTCACAAGATCTGATGTATAAGGGGCTTTTCCCCCTTTTGTTTGGCACTTCTCCTTGCTGCTGCCATGTGAAGAAGGATGTGTTTGCTTCCCCATTTGCTTCTGCCATGATTGTAAGGTTCCTGAGGCTTACCCAGCCTCTGTGGAACTGTGAGTCAATTAAACCTCTTTCCTTTATAAATTATGCAGTCTTGGGTATGTCTTTATTAGCATGTGAGAACAGACTAGTACAGTAAATTAGTACCACAGAGAGTGGAGCACTGCTGTAAAAATATCCAAAAATGTTGAAGTGACTTTGAAACTGGGTAACAAACAGAGGTTGGAACAGTTTGGTGGGCTCAGAAGAAGACAGGAGAATGTCAGAAAGTTTGGAACTTCCTAGAGACTTGTTGAATGGCTTTGACCAAAATGCTGATAGTGATATGGACAATGGTCCAGGCTCAGGTGGTCTCAGATGGAGGTGGGGAACTTGTTGGGAACTGTAGTAAAGGTCATTCTTGCTATGCAAAGAGACTGACAGCATTTTGCCCCTGCCCCAGAGATCTGTGGAACTTTGAACTTGAGAGAGGTGATTTAGGGTATCTGGGGAAAGAAATTTCTAAGCAACAAAGCATTCAAGAGGAAGCAGAGCATAAAAGTTTGGAAAATTTGCAGCCTGCCAATGCTATAGAAAAGAAAACCCCATTTTCTGGGGAGAAATTCAAGCTGGCTGCAGAAATTTGCATAAGTAACGAGAAGTCAAATGTTAATCACCAAGACAATGGGGAAGACGTCTCCAGGATATGTCAGAGACATTCATAGCAGTGCCCCCAGCCCCCACCATCACAGGCCCAGAGCCTAGAAGGGAAAAATGGTTTCATGGGCTGGGCCCAGGGCATCCCTACTGTGTACAGCCTTGGGATATGGTGCCCTGCATCCCAAATGCTTCCGCACCAGCCTTGGCTAAAAGAGGTCAATGTACAACTCAGGCCATTGCTTCAGAGGGTGCAAGCCCCAAGCTTTGGCAGCTTACACATGGTGTTGGGCCTGTGGGTGTGCAGAAGTCAAGAATTGAGGTTTGGGAACCTCTGCCTAAATTTCAGAGGAGGTATGGAAAGGCCTGGATGTCCAGGCAGAAGTCTGCTGCACAGGGGAGCCCTCATAGAGAACCTCTGCTAGGGCAGTGCACAAGGGAAAGGTGGGGTTGGAGCCCTCACAGAGAGTCCCCACCAGGGCACTGCCTAGTGGAGCTGTGTGAAGAGGGCCACTGTCTCCAGACCCCAGAATGGTAGATCCACTGACAGCTTGCACTGGGCACCTGGAAAAGCCACAGGCACTCTATTGCAGCCTGTGAAAGCAGCCAGGAGGGGGACTATAACCTGCAAAGCCACAAGAGTGGAGGTGCCCAAGGCCATGGGAGCCCACCTCTTGCATCAGCGTGACCTGGATGTGAAACATGGAGTCAAAGGAGATCATTTTGGAACTTTAAGGTTTAATGACTACCCTATTGGATTTCAGACTTGAATAAGACCTGTGGCCCCTTTGTTTTGGCCAATTTTTCCCGTTTGGAATGGGTGTACTTATCCAATGCCTGTATCGCCCATTGTATCTAGAAGTAACTAACTTGCTTTTGATTTTACAGGCTCACAGGTGGAAGGGGCTTGCCTTGGACTTGGACTTTTGAGTTAATGCTGGAATGAGTTAAGACTTTGGGGAACTGTTGGAAGGTCATGATTGTGTTTTGAATTGTGAGGACATAAGATTTGGGAGGAGCCAGGGTGGAATGATATGGTTTGGCTGTGTCCCCACCCAAATCTCATCTTAAACTGTAGTTCCCATAATCCCCATGTGTCATGGGAGGGACCTGGTGGGAGGTAGTGGAATCATAGGAGTGGTTACCTCCATACTGCTTTCATGATAGTGAGTTGTCATGAAATTCTGATGGTTTTATAAGGGGCTGCTTTTTTTTTTTTTTTTTTTTTGAGATGGAGTCTCACTCTGTTTCCCAGGCTGGAGTGCAGTGGCATGATCTCAGCTCACTGCAATCTCTGCCTTCCGGGTTCACACCATTCTCCTGCCTCAGCCTCCCGAGTAGCTGGGACTACAGGTGCCCACCACCATGCCCTGCTAATTTTTTATATTTTTAGTAGAGACGGGGTTTCACCATGTTAGCCAGGATGGTCTCGATCTCCTGACCTCATGATCTGCCCACCTCGGCCTCCCAAAGTGCTGGGATTACAGGCATGAGCCACCACACCTGGCCTATTTTTCCTTTTAATTGGCCCTTCTACTTGCTGCTGCCGTGTGAAGAAGGATGTGTTTGCTTCCCTTTCCGCCATGAATGTAAGTTTCCTGAGGCTTCCCCAGCGCTGCAGAACTGTGAGTCAATTAAATCTCTTTCCTTTATAAATTACCCAGTCTTGGGTATGTCTTTATGAGCAGCATGAGAATGGACTAATACAACCATTATACTTTATGCTTCTAAAAGTTTGACATTTTTAGATACCTCATATTAGTGGAATCATGCAATGACTGTTCTTCTGTGACTGACTTATTTCACTTAACGTAATATCCTCAAGTTTCATCCAAGGTGTAGCATATGACATGATTTCCTTCTTTTTAAAGACTGAATAATATTCCATTGTAAATATATACCACATTCTCTTAATTCATTCATCCACTGATGGACATGCAGATTGTTTCTACCTCTTGACTATTGTAAAATGCTGCCAATGAACATTGAGGTGCAAATGTCTTTTCAAGTTCTTATGTTTAATTCTTTTGGATATATACCTAACAGTAAAATTATGAGATCATATGGTAGCTCTATTTTTTAATTTTTTGAGGAACTTTTATGCCGTTTTCTATAGTGGCTGCACCATTTTATATTACCACAAATAGTGCACAAGAATACCAAAGTTTCCACATCCTTGCCAACATTTGTTATTTTCTTTCTTTTTCTTTTTTTTTTTTTGAGACAGAATCTCACTCTGTCACCCAGGCTGGAGTGCAGTGGTGCAATCTCGGCTCACTACAATCTCCGCCTGTCAGGTTCAAGTGATTCTCCTGCCTCATCCTCCCAAGTAGCTAGGACTACAGGTGTGTGCCACCACGCCTGGCTAAGTTTTTGTATTTTTAGAAGAGATGGGGTTTTACCGTGTTAGCCAGGATAGTCTCGATCTCCTGACCTCATGATCCACCTGCCTCAGCCTCCCAAAGTGCTGGGATTACAAGGCGTGAGCCACCATGCCTGGCCTATTTTCTATTTTGTTGCTAATGGCCATCCTAACAGGTGGAATCAATTTGCATTTCCCTGATGATTTGTGAGATTGAGCAGCTTTTTATATACCTGTTGGCAATTTGTATGTCTTCTATGGAGGAATGTCTATTCAAGTCCTTTGCCCATTTATAAAATTGGGTTATCTAGGATTTGTGTTTGTTTTTGCTATTGAGTCTTAGAAGTTCCTTTTTTTTAAATATTAACCCCATCAGATATATGAATTGCAAATATTTCTTCCCATTCTGTATTTTGTCTTTCCATTGTGTTGATTATTCCATTTGCTACACAGAAGTTTTTTAAAGTCCTATTGGTCTAGTTGTGCTTTTGTTGCCTGTATTTTTGGTGTCAGATCCAAGAAATTATTGCCAAGACCAATGTCGTGGAGATTTTCCCCTATGCTTCTTTTAGTGTTGTTCAAGTACTGTTTCCTTATTGGTCTTCTATATGGATGTTCTATCCACTAAATTTAAAGTGGATAATCAAATTATCCTACTATGATTGTGTTGCTGTCTATTTCTCTCTTCAATTCTGTCAGTGTTTGAGTCTGATATTTGGGTGCTCTGATCTTTGGCACATGTGTATTTATCATTGTATATATCTTGATGAATTGGCAATTGTATCATTATATAACGTCCTTTGTCTCCTGTGACTTTTTAAACGTAGTGTCTCTTTTTTTCTGATATAAGTATGACTCTCTCTGCTCTTTTTTGTTACCTTTTGCATGAAATATCTTTTTCCATCTTTGTTACTTTCAGCCTATGTGTGTCCTTAACTCTAACGTGAGTTTCCTGTAGACAGCATATAGTTGACTTGTTTTTTAAATCCATTCAGTGCTACTCTGTTTTTTGATTGGGAAGTTTAATCCATTTACATTAAAAGTAATTACTGGCCAGGTGCTGTTCCCAGCACTTTGGGAGGTGGAGGCGGGTGTATCACCTGAGGTCAGGAGTTTGAGACCAGCCTTGCCAACGTGGTGAAACCCTGTCTCTACTAAAAATACAAAAATTTTTGGCATGGTGGCGGACACCTGTAATCCCAGCTACTTGGGATGTGAGGCAGGAGAATGACTTGAACCTGAGAGGTGGAGATTGCAGTGCACCGTGATCGTGCCATGGCACTCTAGTATGGGCAACAGGAGCAAAACTCTATCCCCCCCCCAAAAAAGTAATTACTGACATGGAAGAACTTATTATTGCCATTTTGTTAATTGTGTTCTGTCTGTCCTATAACTTTTTTGTCCCTCTTTTCCTCTCTTATTGTCTTCCTTTGTGTTTCAATGATTTTTTAGTTACATATTGTGACTCTTTTCTCATTTTCTTTTGTGTATTTTCTATAGGTATTTTCTTTGTGGCTATCATGGAGCTTACATAAAAAATCTTATAACAGTGTATCTTAAGTTGCTAACAGTTAAACTTCAATTGCATACAAAATCTCTACTCTTTTAATCCCCTCACACACTTTATGTTATTAATGTCACAAATTATGTATTTTTATAATATGTAACATTAGCATATTTTATAGTCACAGTTATTTTTATACTTTTGTCTTGTAACTTCTATACCAAAATTAAAAGTATGTTATGCACTACCATTTCAGTATTACAGTATTCTATATTTATAAGTGAGTTTTCTACTTTCATATATTTTCATGTTGCTGTTTAGCATTCTTCTTTTCAACTTAAAGAATTCCCTTTAGCACTTTTTGTAAAGCGATTAATTCCTTCAGCTTCTGTTTACCTGGGAAAGTTTCTATTTCTTCTTTTTTTTTTTTTGTAGTTTGTTTTAATTAGAAATGGGTTTCACTATGTCACCGAGGCTGAAATGCAGTGGCTCTGCGGTGGCTATTCATAGGTGATATCATAGTGCAGTATGCAGCCTCAAACTCTTGGGCTCAAATGATTCTCCCAACTCAGCCTCCTGAATGTCTGAGGCTACAGGTGCACAACACTGTCCCCAGCTCTGTTAATTTCTGAAGGATAGTTTTGTCAGTTACACTGTTCTTGGCTGACAATTTTTTTTTCTTTCAGCACTTTGAACATTCATCCCCCCTCCTTCTGGCTTGCAGTGTTTCTGCTGAGAAATTCGCTCATAGCCTAATAAATGATGAGTACCTTTTCTCTTGCTGTCTTCAAAATTCTTTTTTTTTTTTTTGCCGTTTGACATTTGATTATAATATATTTTGGTATTGATAAAAGAAAAACTTCATCCAAATTACATTTAAAGGAGTTTAATTTAGCAATGAATGATTCACACATTGAGCAGCCCCCAGAATCACAGCAGATTCACAGAGACTTCAGTGCAGCCACATGGTGGAAGAAGATTTATAGACAAAAAAAAAAAAAAAAAGGAAATGATATATAGAAATCAGCAGTGAGGTACAGAAACAGCTGGATTGGTTACAGGTTGGTGTTTGCCTTATTTGAACACAGTTTGAACAATTAACAGTTTATGACTGGTTAAAGTATGGCCGCTGGGATTGGCCAAGACTCAGTTATTGTTACAGGCACATACTCCTAAGTTAGGTTTTAAATCTTGTCTAACTATTAAGCTATGTTATGGTTCATCCACAAGGATTCACATATAGATGTATGGAGTCCTTCTCAGGCCATATTTAGTTTGCTTTAACAGTGTACACTTCTTTGGAATCATCTGGTTGGAGTGTGTTGTGCTTGCTGAATCTGGATGTTCATTTCATTTTCCAGATTTGTGAAATTTTTGGCCTTTGTTTCTGCAAATAAACTTTCTGCCTCTCTCTCTCTCTCTCTCTCCTCTTCTCCCATATGCATGAGTTGGCCCACTTGCTATTGTCACATTAGTCCCTTAGATTTTCTTAACCCATTCTACTTTGTTGTTGTTGTTGTTGCTCTGGATGGAAAATTTCAAATGACTTGTCTTTGTCTTTGCTGATTCTTTCTTCTGCTTGATTAAGTTGACAGTTGAATCTCTCTAGTGAATTGTTCAATTCAGTTATTGTATTCATCAGCTCCAAAAGTCCTGTTTGGTTCCTTTCAATATTTTCTATCTCTGTTGATATTTTCATTTTGTTGATGAATCATTTTCCTGAGCTTGTTGAACACTTTTACGACAGTTATTTTGAGTTTTTTAGGTAATTACACTCTTTAGGGTTAATTTAGGAGATATTTTGGTCCTTTAATTGGACCATGTTTCCCTGTTTCTTTATGTGTTATAACTTTGTGCTGATATTTATACACCGAAAAAAACAACCACCACCCCTTCCAGTCTTTATGGACTATCTTCATACAGAGAAAGACCTTCATCAAGCAGCCCAGCTAAAGACTGTGAGGGTTTCTCAAACCTTTTCTGTGGATGCATTTTCTCTGGAGTTGTGCATATAAATTCCCAAATAGAAGGATTTACTGGTTT
Source organism: Pan troglodytes (assembly GCF_028858775.2). Lineage (NCBI taxonomy): Eukaryota > Metazoa > Chordata > Mammalia > Primates > Hominidae > Pan > Pan troglodytes. Next base: position 163,907,781 of record NC_072398.2, on the reverse strand, counting down.
CTTTTTTTCAGGAGCCCTAATCTCTTGCTCTCTTTGGTGTCTGTCTGTAGTGCTGTTGGTTCTCTAGAGCTTATGCAAGCCACTCAGCTCTTGGTTTTTCTCAGTGCCCCCTAGGCTTCTAGGGTATGTTGAATCCTATCAGCAATTCAAGTCAGGTAAGGCAGAAACCAGTTCTTTGGGCAGCTCCCTGAAAAGCCAGAGCATTGGATGTATAATCCACTGTTTCCTTCTGTCTTTAAAGGAGAGGTTGCTGAGCTGTATGACTTTTGTCTGCTGTTGCACAAATCCTCTGGAGCAGCAACAAATTGTCTAGCTATCTTTTGTTGTCAGTGGCCCTGACAACGAAGTATCTATAACATACTACATTTTGTCCATACTCTGAGGCAGGAGAGACAGAAATCAGTCCCCTGAAAAGCCAGAACATTGGATACATGTTCCAAGTCTTTCCCTTCCCAGGAAGAAGCTAGGAGTTGAGGGTTTTCTTCCACTTGTTCTGCACTGAGCCAACAGGAGGAATTATGATGAATAAGTGCATGCTACTTCACACTGTCACCTTTAGTGGTCCCCATCCTCACAGACTTTCCTGTTACCACCTAGATTTAGGCAAGACAGAAACCAGTCCCTTGAGCAACCACCCCCAAAAATCAAATGTTTAATGTATGCTTCAATCTTCACCTTCTCTCTACAGGGAGAAGGCAGAAGCTAGGAATTTTATCCTGATCCTACCACACTGATTCAGGGAGAGGACTATGGTCAGTGAGTGGCACAAATTTTCACATTGGCTTTGACGCAGCTGGTTTCATGCTCTTCAGGAGTGCAGGGGCATCTTAAGGGGTTTCTCGAATTCTCATAAAGGAAATTGGTCCATGCATTGTTGCTGCAAGTTGGTGTCTTTGTCAGGCCAAGGAAGCTCTCTGCCTTCCTATTGTGCCATATTGCTGATACCAGCCTCTTGTGATGAGTTTTAAGATACAACACAAAAATCACATTCCATAAAATTAAAAAACAGATAAGTTGGACTTTATCAAAATTAAAAACTTTTGTTTTGCCAAATACAATGCTAAGAGAATGATAAGGCATGCCACAGACAAAGGGAAAATACTTGTAAATTACATATTGTGTAAGAGTTCTATCCAGAATGTAGGAGCTCTTACAACTCATTAATAAGAAACAAATAAGCAATTAAAAATGGGAAACATCTGAACAGACACTTTGCCAAAGAAGATATATAGTTAGCAAATAGATATGTGAAAAGATGCTTGACATCATTTTTCTTTAGGAAAATGTAAATTAAAACCACAATGAAATACCACTACACACCTATTACAATATGTGTTCACAAATACTTGATATTTCTTCCTTCAGGAGGCAGAGCTTATTTCTCCTACCCTTGAATGCATGCTGACTTTTAGTGACTCTAGCAAATATTCTGACAAATAAGAGTGAGGAAAAGGAAAAATAATAGCTTTACAACAGATAAACATGGAAGACACTACCTTAACCAAGTGATCAAGTTTAATATCACCAGTAAAGTTATGTTGTTGACATGTTCTAATGGATATGATGTGATAAGAAGAACACTTCACTTCTATAGTATTGTTCCCCAGAACTCATAACCCCAGTCTAACCATAAGAAAACATCAGATAGACCTTCTACAAAATATTTGGCCAATATTCTTCAAAACACTCAAGGTCATAAAAATAAGAAAGGACTGAACAATTATCACAGATTGGAGAACAGTTTGGAGACATGATGATTAAATTCAGTGGGATATCCTGAATTGGATCCTGGAACAGAAAAAGGACATTGTAGAAAAACTGGTGTGATTCAAAGAAAATTTTGGTGTTGTTTTTTTTTTTTTTTTTTTTAGTGCTCTTCCTTGGCCAATCTATCTAAAATGTCATACTTCCTGGGCTTCCTGTCCTCTACCCTTGTCTTATTTTTCTTTTTAGCTTTGCCACTTCTTGACTATGTTATATTTGTTTATTGTTTGTCTTCTCCCAACAAAATGTCAGCTCTATGAGAAGGAGTGGATCCAAGTTTTATGATTCACAAACAAGAAGATTTTGTGAGCCCTATATAAGAAAAAGAATGTTAAATGAGGTACAAAATATGTATCTAATTAAAATAAGAAAAGAAATCAGAACAAAGACTTTTTAAAAATCTAGGTAGCAAAAAATTAATACAATATTTATATTAATTCAGCACCTGTCATGCTTCTCCATTTTTTTCTGTTTGGGGCTACATATTAATTTGACTGTCTCTGTATGTGAAAATAATTTTGCAATATATTTCTGATAAAGATAATAGAAACATAATTCAGTCTTTCTTCTAGCACTTGGACAGTTTTCTTTTGTTTTGGTTTGGTTTTTTTTGAGACTGAGTCTCACTCTGTTGCCAAGGCTGTAGTGCAGTGACATGATCTCAGCTCACTCCAACCTCTACCTCCTGGGTTCAAGCGATTCTCATGCCTCAGCCTATCGAGTAGCTGAGACTACAGGCGTGAGCCACCGTGCCGGGCTAATTTTTTTTTCTTTTTTTTGTATTTTTAGTAGAGATGGGGTTTTACCATGTTGCCCAGGTTGGGCTCAAACTCCTGACCTCAGGTGATCCACTCATGGAGGCCTCCCAAAGTGCCAGGATTACAGGCATGAGCCGCTGCGCCCGGCTGGCCAGTTTGTCTTTATTATTGATAAATGGAACTTCCAAAACATGCATCCTAACACCCAGACAAGCCTACTGAAATATTGCTACAAATCTGTGCCCTACAAACACAGGAATTCTAATGAATTCTATTTTGTACAATTCCCATTAAGAAATGTATAGTGCATTTATAACTGTACACTTTATTGAGTATATTGCCAAGAAGAGAGAAGTTTTTTGAGTAAGAATTAATGTAACTCAAATTCTCTCTAATGATTATATTTGTCTAATGACTGGAAAAGTGTTTCACAACTAGCTTCTGACTTAAATCTTGTTTCAATCTTGCTTCTCCTACTCTGGTTACAGACTTTTAGAACTTGTTTCTGTAGGACAATTTTATTTCATGGTATATTTTTTGGGTCTGTACTGTTGTGTCACACAGTTAGTAAATTAGCATAATAAGCAGTGGTAGTATCCTTGGAAGCTATCCCTACATTAGAACAACAAAATAACTTCATACAGAAGTAACTGCATACCACCTGTATACACCCTTTTAAGACTGGATTAGATCTATTCCTAACCCAACTTCTCCTTAGATGGAGTCCAAAAATATCTTCTGCCACTCAAATATTACCTGATATAAAAAGAAGTATAATGGTGAAAAAATTGGAGTGGAGACAGCATTGTTAACAAATTGCAACTAAAATATCTTCTGCAGATTTCATAATTTTTAAAAAATATATAAATGAGTTGAATATGTTGCTAGGGCCCCTTTTGGGGCCTAAGAAGAATCTCATGCAAGTGAAGAGCCCTGAAGCTTAAACTTCATTAGTTTTTCATCCATGTCCCTAAGAGTAGAAGACTTTGTTTTTGGTTACATCTATATTCTCAGTACTTAGAATAGTGCCTTACATGAAGTAGGTATACAATAAACATATTTTAAATGAATAAATAACAAAGGAGTGGGAGGAGGAAGGAAGGAAGCAAAGGAGGAAGGAAGGGAGGTAAGGGAGGAAGGGAAAGAGGAAGAGAAGACGTGGAATAGTACTTTGCATAATTTGTGTTATGGAAGCATAACATGGTTTTCCTACACTTGGCAGAAAACAACTAGTGTTACACTTATTTCCAAGGAAGAACATTACACTGGGACACATGAGGTAGTCTAGGACCCTAAGCTCCACCACATTTTAAGAGAACAAGTCAATACAAGGAGGTAATGGATGAGCCTACTTTGGACTCAGAAGAAGGAAGAACTATGATATGGCCCAGGAGAGTGGAGTACTGGGTAGAAGAAATTTGGATAGAGTCAAAAGAAGAAACTAAAGTTATGATTAAAGGTTTATATACACACATAAATCCAAGAAAGCACCTCTAAGAAATGTTGGGGTTCCTGAAGTCTTCTCCTGGTGACTCTGGAAAGGCAAGTGTTATTGATAAATCACATAGCTGTGTGTCTACATTGGCTCATCAATTCTACTTAGGGTTGATATTCAGTAGCAACATACCGGTATGGCTACCCTGTAGTTGGAATATTTAAATATTTCCATAAGAGCTGGGAAAGAGTAATTTCCCCAACTCCTTCAAGACTTGACCTACTGCCATGGTCACTCTAGCCCCTAATCTGGAATTCCGTAGATCCCCAGCAACTAAAAGAGTAAGTCTAGGGTCAAATCCTGCTTCAGCCATAAGTTTGTTGTAATAGGCTGACACCTTTACTGTGCTCATTGTTGAGTCATTTGCATATATTCTGTGGTTCTACTGAGCAGTCAACATAGCTGTATGGAAGAAACCATGAACTGAGGGGAGGCCTAGTCTCACTCTTTGGTACCCTGTGTGTTAGCCTAGGAATACAGCAATACAACCATTTGCTTAGACTGATGGCTCTCTAGGGTTGGGCTTTCCTAGGTTGGAGCACTGGACAGGTAGTCAGCTTTCCCACAACACTACATGAGGGCAGAAAACAAATCTTTTCTAGTGACTGTTGCATTTTTAGCAGTTAGCCCAGTGATGGAACATAGTAAACACTTACAAACATTTTTTGTTTAAAAGTTGAACGGTAAAGAAGAAGGTAGAACTTTAAAGGTCTAGAACTGAAAAAGATCATCTAAAAATCTTAGAAAAAAAATTATTTAAAAAATTTCCCTGTTATGCAGTAGCGAATCTGAGGCCTGAAAGATTGAGGGTCTTGCCCAGAAATCATGAGTTATTAACAGGATCTGTTGCAGAACCCTGGCCTCTTGTATCTTCATTCAGTGTTTTTTTTTTTTTTCCTATATTGGGCTTTTCCACTCAGATCCAAGGAGACAGGTAACCCCAGTACGAATTTCTCACAGCATGGAGAAATCCAGAGATGAACGCAATTCTCTATCACCCTGTGGGAACTGAAAATTTTAAGTGAATATCGGAGTTACGCAAGGAAGTAATCTCATATAACAGCTGCAACTGTTTTGCTTTGCTCCTATTCTTGGAACTGGTGGGCAGGGTGAGGTCAAGAGTTTGAGCAGAGTAGAAAGTTTGGAACAGTCACTGTAGAATGTGTGAGGGGAAGACAATAGGAGTTGAACATGAAGATTGTTGAAGGTTGGAAGAATGAGGAAGAAGTTGAATAGGATGATTGCCCATGGACCAGTTACTCAGCATGGTAGATTTATTTATTTATTTATTTATGAGACAATCTTGCTTTGTCACCCAGGCTGGAGTGCAGTGGCATCTTGGGTCACTGCAGCCTTGACCTCCTGAGCTCAAGGTGATACTCCCACATCAGCCTCCTGAGTAGCTGGGATGACAGGTGACAGGCATGCACGACCGTAACCAGCTGGTTTTTTAGTGTTTTGTTTTGTTTTGTTTTGTTTTTTGAGAGAGGGCTCTTGCTATGTTGCCTAGGGTGCTTTTGAACTCCTGGCCTGGCCTCAAGTTATCCTCCCACCTTGGCCTCTCAAAGTGTGGAATTACAGGCATGAACTACCAGGCCCAGCCAGTAGAGGAATTTTAATAAATAATTATCCAGTCCCAACTTTCAAAAATGCTGAGTTTGAGAAATCCTGCCCTAGAAAAATTTTAAGTGATTAGTAGTCACTTGTGACTAGTAGCTATTAACAGCCCTGATAATAGAACATTTCTAATCGTCATTCTATCAGACAATTCTAGTCTAGGAGATTTTCAAGACTCTTTTTACCTCTGAGGTCCTAAGCAAAACAGTGAAAGAAACAATAAAAAGAGCAAGATAGTAAGGATCAGTCTTACTATCCTTACTAGATAGACAAAAAAGACAATGAAAAAAATAAGCAAAAAAATAAAATAGAACTGCCTTTGAGGCATTAATTTCCGATTAAAGCCCTTAAACCTGCATAGTTCTTTACTGAAATAGAAAGCTCATATTTTGATTCTGCATTTATTGTTCCCACAAAAGTGTGGTATTTGGATCAAATGAACTATTGTCTCTCTGTGGGCATGTTGACAAACTAGATGCTGCTTTGTAATCTACTGCTGTGCATTACTTGTCTGACTAATCCTGTGCTTCTTTCTTGTTATCCTGCTGTTATAGCTATAAATGCATAGTCTTACCTCTTTTCTTGGCAGACACTTCAGAGTGCAATAGAGAGTAAATGGGATTTACATTTACTATTATCCCTTCAGCTTTAATAATGACTGGTTTTAATTCTCCCTTTGAGTACTGAAATGAAACACCTTCCTGCTCATACCACACCTGCATCCAATCCTGGGCACCTGATTTCTGGAGAAAAATGAGATGTCTCTGGTATTTTAAAATATCCGAATAGCTTCCAGGCAGAACAGAAATGTTTTTAAAAATTATCCAGTACTTAGAAATAAGAGAGGTGATTACTGAAGGTCCTTTCAGTGGAATGCTGGGCAGTTGTTGGATGGATACTCAATGAATTAAGTCTATAAGGTTGTGCACCTTTGATCGACTCTATTTGGAAGAGGTTAACTGGTGGAAAACCAATAGCAGTGCAAATGATTCTTGCCCATAGCAATGCAAATGGAATTTATCTATAGAGATATAATTGATTTTCCCCTGATAGAAAAGATAATTCTAAAATTTTCAATTTATCACCTTATAGGGTATTAACCAGTTTTGCACGTATTAGCATATTCACTTTAGTATTGACTGCCTTGACTACATAAATCTGTCTTTATATTTTCCTTCAAACTAGTTTTAACATCTTACTCTTTATTCACTAATGGGTGGAATAAAATCTTTGACACATTCATGTTATATTTCTATGAGAGTCATGCTTTTTAACTTTTTGAAAAGTATACTTAGAAGAAATCTAACTTGGTCAGGTACTGCTCCTGGATTAAGTGCTCCTTAATTTTGCCCCGGGTGCCTCTTACCTCCCTAGCCTCACAGTAGTGCCAGTCTTGTCTTAACCCCCAACTTCTGATCAATTTTAGCCAATGGGAGGTACACAGGTTCAAGAGGGCAAGGGGAGAGTGGGGTTCTGGTATTTATTACTCCAGATTCCTCCGTGGGATTTTGCCTTGGATGGGCAACATGCTGCTGTCTATTTTGGGATTCCTGTAATCTCTTCTTTTCTTCAGTTCGGTAGGCCTGGGGTGGTTGCTAGCTACATTATCTCTGTGGTTTTCTCACATAATGGCCCCTTATTAAATTCCACTTTTGTACCACCCGATTTCTGTTGCAAGGCCTGCAAATAGAATGGGCTGCTTTTAGAAAAGTGACTCCACTCCATTCCAGGGGTGTTCAAGCCAAGGCTAGATGGTCAGAAGACACTAGTGCCATGAAGGAATTCTCTGCTCTGGGAGAAGGCAAAACTGTACAACTATGATTTCTAAATATGGAGGCTGCAAAGCTCTACAAAAAGCTATCTTGCTTCTGTGTGTGTGTGTGTGTGTGTGTGTGCGCGCATGTGTGTTGTATGCAGGAGTGATAGGGATTGGGAAAGAGAAATGTCAGAAAGGAGAAACATATTGTCGTGTTACCATATATGTAGCCAAGGGAGGTTTGTTGATGGTCTGGAAGAGACATCTAGGTTAGTAAAAGAGAGGGCTGAAAATGAGGGAGAGATTTTGCTGGATTAAATTGAGAGACAGGACTAGTTGGTTTCCTAGGTCGACTAAAAATTTGTAAGCCTAGCTGGGGAAGGTGACCACACCCACCTTTAAACACAGGGCTTGTAACTCAGCTCACACCCGACCCATCAGGTAGTAAAGAGGGCTCACTAAAACACAAATTAGGCTAAAAGCAGGAGGTAAAGAAATAGTCAAATCATATATCACCTGAGAGCATAGGGGGAGGGACAATGATTGGGATATAAACCCCAGGCATTCAAGCTGGGAGTAGGCAACCCCCTTTGGGTCCCCTCCCATTGTATGGGAGCTCTGTTTTCACTCTATTAAATCTTGCAACTGCACACTCTTCTGGTCTGTGTTTATTCTGGCTCGAGCTGAGCTTTTGCTCACCGTCCACCACTTCTGTTTGCTGCCATGGCAGACCCGCCGTTGATTTCCACCCCTCCAGATCTGGCAGGGTGTCCACCCCTTTTCTGATCCAGTGAGGCACCCATTGCAGCTCCCGTTTGGGCTAAAGGCTCGCCATTGTTCCTGTGCAGCTAAGTGCCTGGGTTCATCCTAATCGAGCTGAACACTAGTCACTGGGTTCCACGGTTCTCTTCCACGACCCACGGCTTCTAATAGAGCTATAACACTCACCAAATGGCCCAAGGTTCCATTCCTTGGAATCCGTGAGGCCAAGAACCCCAGGTCAGAGAACAAAAGGCTTGCTGCCATCTTGGGAGTGGACACCACCATCTTGGGAGCAGCCTGTCACCATCTTGGGAGTTCTAAGAACAAAGGTCCACTGGTAACAAAATGTGTCAAAATTGGTGAATGTTTAGGTCTGCTTTTAAAACATGTGACTACCTAACTGTGTGCTCCGAGTAAGAATATACTAGTCTTGTGTTCAGGTATAGATTTAACTTGGATATGCTAAGAACTTAGTACTCTATGTAACAGAAAAAAGTTTCCGGATGTGCTGCCTATAGTATGATCAAGATGGTGAAATGTCATCTCAGATTTAACTGTGCAATATTCTCATAAAAGGCCTTCTTTGTGGTAGAGAACCCATGTTAAATTTCAGTCCCCATGCTAGAACAAGTAGAGGCCTATGCTCAGCCCTGGCTGGTTTTTTTTTTTTTTTTTTTTTTAATTTTTTTTTTTTTTTTTGAGACAGAGTCTTGCTCTGTCACCCAGGCTGGAGCACAGTGGCACGATCTCAGCTCACTGCAACCTCCACCTCCTGAGTTCAAGCGATTCTCCTCCCTCAGCCTCCTGAGTAGCTGGGACTACAGGCGTGCACCACCATGCCCAGCTGATTTTTGTATTTTTAGTAGAGATGGGGTTTCACCATGTTGGCCAGGCTGGTCTTGAACTCCTGACCTCAAGTGATCCACCTGCCTCAGCTTCCCAAAGTGCTGGGATTACAGGTGTGAGCCATTGCGCTGCCTGGTGCTTTAAGAGCTGGTGTAGGTATGGAAATGGGTGAGGCTGGCCCAGGTTACCAGAATCTCAGTTCCAGGAAAGGGTGGCTCAGCAAGGAAGGGGAGATTGATGACTTGTAAACAGTTTGAATTACTCTAGTGGTTCTCCCTGCCACCCCATCCACACTCACTGTGGGCTAGTACCTGTGTCAGATGCTGGGGATCCAAAAATCACTAGTAAGACATAGATCTGCCCTACAAGACTTTCCCACCTCTGACAATATCAACTGAGTGATCTTTTAAATCTTAAATATTATGTAATGAAATCAATATATTTGACAAGAGGCCTTTTGGGAAAGCACATTGGAAGATATGTGTTGGGGCTTGAGGGGACTAAAAAATAATGCCTGTCTTCACCACCCAAATTTGAAAGCAATTGATAGTTGCAGCAGGTAGGTTGATGGCAATTATAACATAGTTACATGTTTGCACAGCATGGCTTAGGTTCAAAGATGAATGGACTTGTTTAGGACACTGTTCTTCCTCCCAATCTCCAAGTATGGCATTGCTCATCCAGTTGGAGATTCAGTAGACCATTTGAGTCTACCAAATGCACACATCAACCAAGGAATGCTGTTCCCTCTAAACTGGGACAAAAAGGGAAGAAAGTAATCAATTGTCTAGTGCTTACAGTCTTTTAGTAAAGTAGTCTTGCAGTTCAGAAACGGGCTAACTGCTGTCACCCCAAATCAGATTTCACACTCATCAGTGGGGAAAAGTAAGTAATAGATGGGGTGGAGGTTATGAGTGTTTCTACAGATAAAACTTTCTTCCAATGAGAAACAAGAGGAGTGGGGAAATAAATGTTCATTCTAATTTTCCCCTACCTTTTGATCTTAATCATTAAGTTTATGGTCAATCAGGGTCTATCTATCACCCCTTGGAAATGAGATAAGCAGCTACGAGGGAAGTCTCGCTCCTACCTTTTCAGATTGCTTCAGTACTGTGCCTTTTTGCCTTCTCCTAGGAGTGTTGGTAAACAGCGTTAATTTTGTAGCCAGAAGTTCTTATTTCAGATAAATACATTTTAATCATCATATTAATTAACTCCAAGACCATTATGTGTCAAGATAAAAACATTTGGCTGCTAGGTCCTTTACATGGGTTATTATTTTTTCTAGTTGGCTCAGGGAAGTTCAGCTCTGTTTATTGTAGTACCTTAGTGACCACAGTTCTATAAGGGGTGGAAGGCAAATGCCTTGCCCACTGTGGGCTGGTACTATAAAAATGTTAAAAGAAAAACTTTAGACAAATTAAATTTCACAGTTTATCTGAACAAAGAACAACTCATGAATTGGGCAGCACTCAGAACCAGAAGAGGTATGAAGGATTTTGCTTAGCATTGTTAGTAGGAAGCTTTTATAGGCTGAACACAGAAGCAAAATAGAGAAATCACCTGATTGGCTACAGCTAAGTGTCTGCCTTATTTGGGCTTGGTGTGATGAGTTGGCTGCCTATGATTGGCAGAAACCTGGCTGAAATCTGGCTGCTTGTGATCAGATGAAACTCAACTATTTATTATACTCCTAAGTTTCAGTTTGCTTATGTATGAAATTAGGTTGCAGTTTGTCATATAAAAACTCAAAATACAGAGACAACCTCAGGCAAATGGCCTCCTGCTTATTTAATTTAACAGAAGTAAGCAGACCACAGTCCCCTGATGAGGCATTTGAAAGAAAATTCATGGATCTCTGGTTTCCCAGCTATCTTATAGACATAGTGGCTCCTTTTTGGCGTCCTAGGGGCCAATAAGACCAGGAGCATTTACAGAGGGACAAAGACAACCTTTACCTAGAGTAATCCACAGATCCCAACGAGTCCAGGAAACAGCACAAACTCCATCCTCTCCCTGGAACAGAGACTGGCCTCCAAGGCCATACTCAGATCTCAGTATCAGAATAGAAACCAAGTCTGGCCTTGCACTCTGCTGCTTGAAGACTCTAGTAGCTGTTTAGTTTAGGAGATGATAGATTAAAGCTGGAGTAGAGCTTAGGTTGTCATCTTCTCAGAATCCACTGCTCCTTGTTCTTGAGCTGCTTTAATGGAGAATCCTTAGCCAAATGTAATTTTAAAGTTAATTTAGTGCCTTCTTAAAGGACAAAGCTCACAAGCTCCAGCAGAAACTCCCAAAAATAACGAATACAGAAATTCTCAGTAGTAGTTTCAGCCCACCTTGGGTTAAAATCTGAATACTGTAGTTTTTAGCATTTAATTTAGAAAAGATTGGAGTGAGAGACTTTTGGGAGTATCTTTTTAGAAATTACACTGGCTGGGCGTGGTGGCTCACTCCTGTAATCCTAGCTCTTTGGGAGGCCAAGGTGGGTGGATCACTTGAGGCCAACATGGTAAAAGCCCCGTCTCAACTAAAAATGCAAAAATTAGCCAGGCGTGGTGGCACACACCTGGTGTGTGCCAGCAAACTTGGGAGACTGAGGCAGGAGAATGGCTTGAACCCGGGATGCAGAGGTTGCAGTGAGCTGAGATCGCACTACTGCTGCTCTCCAGCCTGGGTGACAGAGCGAGACTCCATCTCAAAAAAGAAAAAAAAAAAAGAAAGAAAAGAAATCACATTTACATTAAGAGCAGGCTTACAGGGAAAGGGAGGGAGTAGAAAGGAAATTTCTATTGAATGCTACAAGGCTCAAAGTACTAGATGCTATTTTATTTAACCCTGAGAATAGCAGTGTAATAAATTATTGTTGTCTCCATTTTAAGGTGGAGATACAATTTAACTGAAGCACAGATAATTTACATTATTTGCCCCAATTTGCTCCTATCTGCCCTATTCCAAGGCCCAAACTTGCTTCTCTGATACTAAGTATCAACAGAAACTACCATCATGACTAGTACTAATATTAGGTATATTTTCTAATTCTTGTTATTCTGATCGTTAGTGCTTAAAAAGAGTTTGTGTTTTATGTTCTAAGTTGGCAATGTAGTTCGGGAAGCTGTTCTGCTTTGCAGTAAGTCTGGATGGAGGGAAAACAGGGGGAGAACGTATAACAGCAACCAGAAAAGAATGAAGGGGAAAAGAGAAAGACAGCTTCATGACTTGGAGCTGCAGCAGCTTCTCCTTTTCCCAGGCAGCAACTGGAAGCAAGGGAACCTGCTATGCCCCTTCCCTACCTCCTACAGATCCGAGCCCAACACCTTATCTCGAAGCTTTTCTCTCTTTCTCTTCTCTCATTCACACAATCTCCAGGTACATCTCTCTTCTTCCATCTCCATTTTTCTCTCCTTGTCATTCTTTTTGAGAGTCCAAACCTCCCTCTCGTTGTAAAGATGCTCCTGAGTGGTATTGATGATTATGCACAATAAAGAAAATCTCCAGTCTGAAGTAGAAGCAGAGGAACCTAAACCAGTTTACCTCCTCACCCTTAAATGTTCCAAAAGAACCCCGAAAGCCTTTTCTTAACTTAAATGCATTGAATTCAATCTGTTTCTCTTCAAGTAGTAACAGTCAAGATTGAAAAATTCTTTCCTTACTCAGTTTTCTCTATTAGTTATTGGAATTACAAAATTATTGCTTTTTACGATTTTCACATAAGCTCTATGGGATAAAATTTTAAGTAAGCTTTTGTTAGTTAATTTTGGAATTTATTACTTCCAAGATTATTTTTATGTGAAATACATTTCTGAATTCCAAACAAATGGATTACAAATAAACTTTCAAAATGCAACTTGTTTCTAAGTTGAATTCTGCCTTTAAACTGTTTGGGTTAATGAGAAACAGTAAAATAGCAATGTAATAATATACCTTAAAATGTTTAATACCTTATAGGATTTGCTACCAAAATTATTTAGATTAAGGATAGTTATTCTTTTATTTAACAATTTAGAAAAAAGTTAAAGTTTGCAAAAACATTATATAGTAATGAAGTTCCAACATCTACTAACAACAATAAAATCTATTCAAAGTTTTACAAAGCCTTTTTAATTGCATAAATTGCTAATGTAATACTATTGATGATGATTTGCTGAAATGCCGGTATACAATTAACTCCACAGTCATTAAATTAATGGTAATTTGTCTTATTTGATATTCAATTATAGAACAAGAGTATTGATGTTATTTGGCTTCCAACAGCGCATTTCCAGAGTCAGACTATGCCTTTCTTGGTCTTGAATCAGAGTTTAGTATAGGAAGGCTGATGATTGAGCAATCTAATTGAGATAATAGAAAGTCATGAACTAGATCCTCTTGGTGATAATTATTTCCTAATTTTGTCCTATTATTTTCTAAAAATGTTGATTGTTCTTGAACAGACCACTGCTGACTTATAATTCTAATGTCTGTGCTTTGCTTTCTTATATGATCAATTAGAACATTACTATTTGGATAAGAATTTCTTTTATAATTTTGGAACTTGGATATTTGCTTCTTGTTACTCAAATATTGCTGCATACATGATATTTTATGAGGCATTTAAAATTTCATTTGATAGGTTTAACAAATTATCCAGTGGTGTTACATTATTTAGTTTATATATATATTTAAAAGGCTTTGAGTAACATTTGACAGGTAAGGCACTGGATGTGGGTATGCTGGTTGGTTTTCCTGCAGAAAACATTCTTCCAAATTTTCCAGTTTGGGCACTCATTTCATGAATAACAGCTTTATCAAGGTAACCCACAAATTGTTTTGTTAGGCTAGAAAAATTCTGTGAGAAATTATAGAGTGTATTCCAAGATCTGTTTTCTAGTGTCTGCTTATTAGTTTTCTTCTTTAGTTTATCATCTACAGTTGTGTGGCCCGCTTTAAAAGACATAGGGATCTGTATATCTTTTCTCTGTACTGTAGGCATAGTTTTTTGGGGTTTGAAAAGAGAAATAGATTGATTGCCAATTATAGATTTGAGGATTTCACAATTTCTTTCTAAAACGAAATTTGTTCTTTTATGTGGGTAAATGTTTTCATTTTCCAAAGGATGAGAAGAAAATCTATTTTTTGTCAAAAGTAACATTCGTACATATTCTGTGTCATGGAAAATTATGGGATTTGTGTCCTTTTGTTCCTGTAGATTAAAGAAAAGAATAATTAGTCATAAGTTCATTGAGTCAAGAAAGCTCCATATATTTTAAAACATGTAAATAAAATTGTAAAATATTCTAAAAATGACTACATACAAATATTTAATATGAACAGTAGCATTATTCAAATACATGAAAATACTGTACTTGTATGTAACATACATCCTTCTTATCTTAATATTCTATAGAGATGTTAGTGATAAAACTTGAACTTTTGGCCTTAAATGTTTTTTGAAATAAATTGGAATACGAAAACATTAATATATTTGTTAAATATCTGAGGTACTGTCATTGAGAAATAAGGTAGTTGTTCTGGCATTTCTTAGGTTTCCATGTTCTAGAAATTAAAAAGCATACCAAAAAATGGATTGAGTCAAAGTTCAGAAGAGACATAACTGATTACAAGCCAAAATTACAAATCTGGATATTCTAGTAAATAATTCAAAAAATTAAAAATTATCTCTACAACTGTTATTATTGTACCCTAATACTTAGCACAATACCTGACACCTAAAAAGTGCTCAATATATATTTGTGGAATAAAATAGCCAAAGTAATAGATTGACTTAAGAATAGATCATTTTTATCACAGTAATATCCAAGTCTGCTATGATTACTGAAAAGATGACAAAGATCTAGTTTTGCAATCCACTGGTGATGCCAATATTACCTATTTAGCCATAGTAATGGATGTTTGTAATGCTTTTGGTCTGTCCAACACCTTAGGGAATTTTCCACTTGACAAGTCTATGTACCCTTAGGTAGAGGCAAGAACCATGTTTGTCAGCTTCTTTGAGGTTAGGACATAGGCATTTGCCCTAGGCTCTGCCATTCAGGTACACCTATGAAGTCTTCAGCTCAGAGAAAGCAAGCACTGTGAAAAAGTATTGGGAAAACTATTCTAGTGAGGGTGGTAGGAGTTACATCTAGCTTTGAATGACAGCAGTAGCAAATGTCTTAGAGTATTCCCTGCTCAGCATCAGAGTTGTAAACTTTTATCTGTGACAATAGCATGGGCCTCAGTGGAGCAGTCTGGGGCTATATAATTAGGTGATTCCTGACTAGACAGCTTTCGAGCCATACCGCCTCTCTAGAGAGCATGAGTTACTAAATAGCCTTTAATAAATGCACTTTCTGGTTGAAAAAGCCAAAACAGATTGTTAGAAAAATTGACACATGGTCATGGTCCCATCATTTTAGAACTGGGGTCTTGTTATATTGCTCAGGCTGGATTCAAATGCCTGGGCTCAAGCAGTTCCCCTGCCTCAGACTCCAGAGTAGCGGGGATTACAGGTGCACATCACTGCATTCTGCTAGATTGGTACAGCCATTTTTTAAAAATTCTTTTTATTCTACAGTTCTATTATAATCAAGCAAATTTGATAAAGGCTTCTTCATAAAGAAAAACACTGAATTTTCAGCTGGTGTAAAGGAATCCCCAGTTTGGGGGTTGTGCAAAGTGCATTAAGAACTTAAGTGCTGTTATCACTTTGGAATATGAAACCAAGAGGTAAGAAGGATTTATCAAAGATTCTGGTCACTAAAATATATGGGTGATTCCCATAAGTCATATGACTACACATATTTACTTAACGATAGATGATATGCTTATTACCATGTGAGAAGTTACTGTCTTTGTTGGACTAACGTTGATTATCTTGGCATGTGGATTTTTCAATTCATCCTCAAAGCACAACGGGAGCAAGCTTTTCTTTCTTACTGACCTATACTTACTTAATTGATAATTTCTGACCGATTTGTTTTCTTTTATATTAAAATCGTTCATCCGTGGAGATTTTTTTCTGAAAATAAACACAGTTCAGGGTAGTGTTCATGGGGCTGATTACAGCTTGTCAGTTCTTGTCTGCCTCCTTTTATCCCTGGAAGTCACTGCCAACTTCTGCACCAACCTCTCTCCCACAGACTTTCAAACTGACAAGATCATCCCGTCCTGCCTGGTTTGTGGGAGAAAACAGCAAGAGTTAGGAGTGGAAGCAAGAGAGTCATATATATGCCTCTTTGGATTTTGAATGGGGACGAATTGTATTATTACGTAGGTTGAGGAGAACACCAAAGGTAGAGAGGTATTTGCAACATCCTATGTTGAAATTCTGGAAGAAGCTCCACAGGGCAGCTTCATGCCAACATAGGGTGGCCCCAGCTTTGTTAAGAGGATAGAATAGTGTGGTCAGGCAGAGACAGAATATAATTTTTAAACTGAGTTAAACCTAAAGTGCTTGTTCATTATTGATTCAAACAAAGTTTGAAACACACTGGATTAATGATTTTTTTTCATTATATAGAGATGGAAGGGTTCATGAGAAAAATGAGAACTTTATCCAAAGAAAAGCTACTTTTTCATGTCCATGTTGTCATGTAAGTAAATGTGTGTATTTACTAAAAAAAAATTGTATTCCCTCTATTCATTTTCCCATGCCTTTCTCTCCATTTAACAACACTCAAGGTCTGGATGTCATATCTAGTGGCTAAGCAGTCTTGGACCATTCATTGGATTGTGCTATGGAACTAAATAATAAGGCAGAATAAATTTATTCCTGTCAATTATAAAATGTGTCCTACTAGAAACATCATTAAACAGAACAAAATATTAAGCATTTTAAAATAAATTACCTTTTATTTCTATCACCTTCTAAGTGACCAACAGAATCCAATGGTTTCCTAGGTTTTTTTTCAATTTGAGCTGAAATTTTAAAAGATTTTCATAAAAGACACATAGATATTCTGACATTTAGGAAAATATCTTGCACAAAATATTTTACAATTTAAAATAACATATGGAAAACACCTAGTATAGTGCCTGGTCTGTAGTAGCTACCCAGTAAATATTTCTTGAATGAACTAGATAGAACTGGAAAAGACTGAGATCGAAGCCCTAGTATTTGGCTAAAACAGATCAAACATAAAAGTGGTCTTGGAGATTTTTTTGTGGAAGAAAGACATCCCTAAATTTTCAAATCTTTCTGATATGTGGAGTCATTATTAACCAGTAGGAAGCTTCAGACGTTTATCACTTGGCAGGCAGGGAAGACAGTTTGCAGATATCAAACAGATCTTGCCACGTGGCATGAAGTAAGCATCATCCAAGGTTGATCTCTTCCAAATATGTCTGGTGGCCACTCCAGCATTTTTCTAGATACACATGCTATTAGTAACAGTTTTAGCTTTTACCTTGTCCTCAAGTAGTTTATATTCTAGTTCAGTACTTCCCAGTCTTTCCCATATAATGGCAAGCATACTAATTAATATTATTTGTACAGTATACTGGAATACATGCTTGAGTCTGGGCAGGCTACCACAGGGCCAACTGAGCAGCCTTGATGGCTAAGGAATCAATATTTCAGCACACCTATAACCCCCTCCAAGCACAACAGGTTACCACAGTTCTATTTGGGAAGCTCTGTTCTAGAGGGAAGAAATGGTCAATAAACAAGTAAACAAGGGGCATGGTGGTATGCCCCTGTAATCCCAGCTACTCAGGAGGCTGAAGTGGGAGGACTGCTTAAGCCCAGGAGTTTGAGGCCAGCTGGGGCAGTATAGTAAGACCCCCATCTCAAAAAAACAAAAACAAAAACAAACAAAAAAAAACCCGACAACAACAAAAACAAGTAAACCAACCAACAAATAAATGTATAATATAATTTCGAATAATTTGGAAGTATTTGCAGCGTTCAAGTACCATGGAAGAATATAACCATGGTACTTCACCTAGGGTGGCTATAGAAGGCCTCTTTTAAGAGGGGATATTTGAGTTGAAATCTGAGTAAAGAGAAAGAGGCAGAGGAAACAGCAAGTGTGGAGGTCTCAGTGTGAAGCCAGCATGGAATGCTGAAAGAACAAAGCGGCCAGTGTTGCTTGGGTGTGGTGAATTAGGAGGAGAGTGGAGTAAGATGGGTTGAAACACGTAGCAGGGCAAAGTCATCTAGGGTCACATAAGCCATAGTGAAGAGTTAAGATATTATTCTGGTTACAATAGAGATCCTTAGGAGGGTTTTCAACAGAACAATAATGCAGTTTCATTTATGCTTTAGAAAGATCACTCTGCTTGCTCAGTGATGGATGGTCTGTGGGGAGAAGGGGGAATGTGGGTGGCAAGAGCAGCAATGGAGTAACCAATTAGGAGGCTGTTGTTGTTGTCTAGATGAACATGTTGGTGGACTCAATAAGGATTGTAGCAGTGTAAGTGGTGGGAAATCGTTGGCTTCAGTTTCTACCTAGAGGGAGATCCAACTTTTTCCCATTTGCAGGAATGGGATAGGTAAGAGAAAAACAGGCCCACTGACTGAAACAAGGTGCTGGGTTAAGGATCCCTGACTTGTGAAAGGAGAATAAAAATCACTCCTTTCCATTGCCAATTGGCTAACCTGGAACTGAGTCAAACCACACAAGAGATGGATGACTGAATCTGCCAATCTACCATATCCCAATTGTCACCCTGGCAGACGAATTCCATTCACAACTCTAAAATCTGGTCTGGCCTGAGGGTCACGAGGTCTGAGTAATGGCAACTACAAAACTTCTGGAAAGGAAAGAGTGACATATAGTGAGTGGTGAATAAGAGACAGAGAGCCTTCTAAAATTCTAAAACCTATGAAAAATAGTGCCAGGTGCAGTGGCTCACACCTATAATCCCAGCGCTTTAAGAGGCTGAGGTGGGTGGATCACTTGAGGTCAGGAGTTTGAGACCAGCCTGGCCAACATGGTGAAACCCCATCTCTACTAAAAGTACAAAAATCAGCTGGGCATTGTGGCGAACGCCTTATAGTCTCAGCTACTTGGGAGACTAAGGCAGGAGAATCGCTTGAACCAGAGTCGGAGGTGGCAGTGAGTGGAGATTGTGCCACCGCACTCCAGCCTGGGCGACAGGGTGAGACTCAGTTTCAAAAAAAAATTATAATAAAAAAATGAAAAATATAAATTTTAGAAAGGCAGCCAACAAAATCTACAAGAGGGTCAGCAATACAATTAAATAGAAGAATCTAAAAATAACCTGAAAACCTTTGCCATCTTAAGATATACACCTCAATTTTAAGATGTATATTAGCATGCGTCATAGTTTAATTAACAGTGTCAATTGGTGACATCTTAGATTTGATGAAATATGTTTAGAAATTTCAAGGGTATAAATAAAAAATACATTAGAGAATAAGCTAGTATTCGATAAAAACAGACTAAGGTAAAAATAAAAACAGGTCAATATTTTAAAAACTGGAAATCTTGGAAGTAAGAAATATAAATCTAGATTACATGGACAAAGGGAGAATTAATGAATTGAGAGAAAATGTTGAGGGATTCGCCAAGAATGCATAGAAAGATAAATAAAAACCTGAAAGAACAGTTCAAAATCATGAAAAACAGACTGCAAGTCTTGGACATTTCTCCAATAGCTTTGGAAGAAGAAAATAGAGGAAATGGTAAAGAATCTATATTTGAAGAGATAATAACCAATAATTCTAACTGATAGAAGTGTATTTCAAGGATTGAAGATGACAGACAGAATACGTCTATATCCAGATACTTTGTACTAAAAATGCAGATTGTAAAGAATAAAGAGAAAAATCCTAAAACTACCAAAAAGTTAAAAAGCTTGTCTGTAGAGGAATGACAATTGGACCATGAACAGAATTCTAATCTATGAATCATTCAAGAAGATAATAAAATTATCTGTAAAGTGCTGAGAAAAAATAATTTACAGTGTAGACATTTACATAAATTCAACTGTCATTCTCAAGAGTGACAGCAAAATAAAGGCACTTCAGATATACAAGGATGAAAAGAGTTAATAGCCAACAGGTCACCATTGAAAGAATGACTAACACATGCTCTTCAGGAAAAATGTAATAGAACACAGATGGGGCTGAGTGTGGTGGCTCACGCCTGTAATCCCAGCACTCTGGGAGGCCAAGACAGGTGGATCACCTGAGGACAGGAGTTTGAGAGCAGCCTGACCAATATGGTGAAACCCCATCGCTACTAAAAACACAAAATTAGCCAGGCGTGGTGGTGCACGCCTGTAATCCCAGCTACTTGGGAGGAGGCAGGAGAATCGCTTGAACCCAGGAGGCAGAGGTTGCAGTGAGCCAGGGTTGCGCCATTGCACTCCAGCCTGGTCAACAAGAGTGAAACTCCGTCTCAAAAGAAATAAATAAGTAAACCACAAATGGCAGAATACAGGAGTCAATGATGAGCACAGAATTTGATAAACTACTATGTATTTAATTGGCACTGTCTTTAAAAACGAACAGTATTTTGTATTTTAAATGAAATATTGTGAATATTTGCTGCACTTGTATAAGCTTTTTGCAGTTATTTTAATCTATTGTATTTTTGGTGTTTTAGACTTCTGTCATGTCAGCCTTTTGTTTTTTTCTTTAACTTTGCTTTACTGAGGTATAATTTACATACAATAAAATACACATATTTTAATGTAATGCACAGTTTGATAAACATTGATAAATATATGCACTCATGTAAGTAAAATCAAGATATAGAGTATTTCCATTATTCTCAGATCGTTTTCCCCTGCCCCCTTTTAGTCAATTTATTTGATTTGTTCTGTTCTTTCCTTCAGACACACTGGTTATCTCAGTGTTGGATACCTGTTTTCTTCCCTCAAAATACTATCTTGTCTAATGTGGTCATATTTTTGTCCCCTTACAATGCACGTTGTATATATTCCTACACCTGCTTTTCAGATTTCAATTCGGTTTACTTCAATGTTTATTTTACTCTTTGCTGCTTTTAATATAATTTTAAGTTACCTATTAGCATTACTTGTTTCTTTAAAAATATTTTTAAATTCTGGTAGCATCATTTCATCCTTGATGATTATCTTTTACATTTCCAAATCTTATTTCACAGAATTCTGATTTTCTTTAACTCCTTCAGCATATAAGGCAATTATTGTTTAAGTTTTTTCCTGGTTCATGGGGTACAAATTCTGCCAAAATGTGACCATCAGCTATGTTTTAAATTATGACCTCTCTTTGCTGCGGAATTTTTTCATGGGTCCCATGATTTGTTCTTATTTTTCTTTCTACTCAACTTTGAATCAGATCACTTAAATCTGGGCTTATTATTTGTCCAAAAACAATAGATGTACATTTTTTTGATGTTCTCCTTGTTTACTTGGGCACTGTTAAACTCTCCCCTTAGAAATTAACATGTAAATCCAGATGTTGTTACCTTATATTATGAGTTCAGGCACTTAGCTACCTCAGTAGGCTGCTAAGGAAGCTGGAGCCCTGGAAGATCGTGGAGAAGTTTGTTTCTGGGCACTGTATATTTTGTGAAACCTTTTCATGACCCCAGGGTGGTGGTGGTGGTGAGTACTCTGTTTATGTGTGAGGTGTCACTTGGGTTTCATTTTTTTATCTCTCTCTTGGGGTAAGCAACTTAGTTTGGTAGTTGGGGGAGGAATTTAGTCAAGTAAGGGCCTCATGGCTCACAGGCTATTTGATGGAATCATGTTTTTTCTTTGCACAGTTATCGCTGGTCACAATCCAAAAATCGTTCCTAGAAAACTGTATTTTGTCTCTTCTGTTATCAACCCTCCTTTCAAGTCCCTGCTCCTTCAAGTTAGGAGGTTTTTACCCTAGCTCTGAGTACATCTAAAGCAATACGAGGAAGCCAGAGAAAAAAAGTGACAAGTTATGATCGTTACATTTCTCTCCAAATATTGCTAACACAGACTTTGAATGCTGCTGACTTACAATAAGGAAAGGAATCCCAAGGGGGAGAATTTCGCATCTTTCTCTGACCTATCATTGATAACAAACTCCATTTCTTTATGTTGAATGTAAGAGTGTGTGTGTGTGTGTGTGTGTGTACGTGTGTGTGTGTGTGTGTGTGTGTGTGTGTGTGTGATGGAGTAGGTGGTTATAACAGGGGATTTTTTTTCAGAATATTCTCTACTGGCTCTTTCAATGGTTATTCCTTTCTCCTAAGAAATGGAATTGTGCACTGACTTCTGGAAGATTCTTTCAAACTGCTTCATATTATAATATGAGGCAGATTTTCTTTGAGTTAGGGATAAAATGTCCCACTTTCAATTTAATAAATTTTTCTTCCTTATTTTCTTTTTGTGTTACTCATTTTGGCCAGGATGAACTGAACTTGTATTTATGTTGACAACTTTCCCAGAAGTCTTACTTTGAGACTTTGATAAAAAGTATAAAATGCTTCTTTAGAGAGGCTTAAGAACTTTTCTAAAGGGAGATTGCTTTGCTGAACTAATAGAACACGCTGTCACTGCTTTCAGGGAACACTTCAGAGAAGATGTGGCATCTGAATGGAACCTTAAAGGATAATGTAGTAAACAGAGGGTTGCCTACTTCACAGTTCTTTTTTACCCTTCTTTACTAACAGCACTCCAATCTTATCTCCTTCCAAGCAACCGCGTCCTTCAAAGAAGGCTGGGATCTTTCCCCGCTCAATAGAGTAAATCCTGAGTAATCTAAGCTGTGTTTTTCAAAATAGTGAGCTACAAACCATTCATGTCTTGCGAAATCAATTTAGTGTATCCTGAACAGCATTTTAAAAAATGAAGTAGAATAGAGTATAACAGAATGTATCATCTGGATTCTTAGTAATTACTGTACAAAATACAGAAATACTACAATCAAATTCAACTGACAGAGAGAAAGAGAGATAATTAGGACTCTAGGAAGATGAATCTTCTGCTCCGTGTGTGTGTGTGTGTGTGTGTGTGTGTGTGTGTGTGTGTAATATAAAAAGCATTTCTTACTGTGGCCGTGTTAAAAGTTGGAAAAAGTGATCTAAGCCAATGATGATTTATTGGTTTAGATGTGGATGCATGAGGCTATTTGAGACAAAGAAACATAAGGGGGAGTTGGCGTTGGGAAAACATTTTTTTTTCATTCTTACCAAGGCATAAAAAGCATTTCCAGTCACACAAGCTATCTTGAATAGTTGTCATCATATTGTACAGCAAGGATAGGAGGACAAGCTACCTGCTAAGACCATTGACGAAAGAGAGAGGAACTGGACGTTTTTTCCCCCACTGTATTCCTCTATTCAATCTCAGCAGCCACAATCAGACAGACAGAAAACTCGAGAATATTTTTTTTCTTGCATCTGTAGTGGAAACCTTAGCAGCAGACAGTAACTACTCCAGGTCTGTCAAATAGATGCATGGAACTGAATATCTGATGACATTATAAAGCCCCTGAATGAGTCAACCCTGCAAAAGCCTTTCTGATGGACTTCTTGTTTTTTTTTTTTGATAATAAATATCTTTACTGTTTAAGCTACAGGCAGTTGGATTTTCTTTTACTTAGGGCTAAAATCTCTTAACTATTAAAGACAATCAGGAATCCATCAGGTGAAAACATATGTTTTAAGCATAGACAACAGACAGTGAATCAAATCACACAGTAATTTGGTTAACTAAGTAAAACAGCCTATTAAATATGACTAGAATCAGTGTGGTGTGGATAGGTTTAAGAGTAAGAAAAGAAGGCTGGAGAAAGATCGTTATGGTAATGTGATCAAAGACTAATATTCCTTGGTTAAAGATTTTCTTAATGCTTACACATTAATTTTAGGTGCAGATAATTTTCAGTTATTTCAATGTAAACATGCAATTTGTATACCTGTAAATAAAGTAGAGTCTTTTTCCTTTTTATGAGCATTAGACTGAATGTTGAACATAGGAGAAAAGTCTGTAGAACCCAGTGATCTTCTACATGCTTGTCTATGCTGTGAATATAGAACATTCAAAGGCCCTGCATTTTCCATCTAAACATCAGGAAAAATGGAAAATTATCTTAGAAACTATTTCTTTCCGTGTATATTAATAAATAATTTATGCTTGAGTATTCACATTTGCAATATTGAATTATGATAACTAACAGCTGTCTGGTTCTTTAAATATTTTCAAATGTGATTTATTTAATTCTCAAAAAAACCTACTATGAGATGGGCATTATCAATAAAAAAACAAATCTTCAGAAGTTAAAAGATCTGCTTATGCTCACATTTTTTACTAATTTTTATTTTCTTTGTCTATAAAACTTAGCCTTTATATTCACATAAAATTCATCTCTCTAAGTTCAGGGAAAGTCTAAAGTTCAAATGCTGAGAAATAAAGCCTTCTCTGTTTTGACAAACTATTACTCTCTCTAACATAGAGTAGGTACAGCAGATCAGTTCTGAGTAGAGAAGAAACTGAAAAACAATGATCTGGCTTTTCCTAAGCTAGAGTATCAGACTGGCAGATTGGGTCCATATATTTTTTATTAAAATGTACATATCTAGGCGCTCAAAATATACATATGCACATGTTAATATAAACTGAATACTTTGTGATTCTCTGTTAACAAGCTAAACAAATAAATGTTTAGAACCCATATATTTTTCACACTAGGCACAGAATATATTTAGTTCTGGATAATATGAAATAAAAATAAGGTATATGACAAAAGTCTAGGCCACAAAGACCTCACATTTTTATGGTATAGATAGGATTTGCATACACAAAACAGTAGTAAATAAAATAGAGTAATATTACTAAAAAGCAAACCAATCAATACAATCTACAAATGAGGAAGAGTTTAAAAAGGGAGGGATATCAATAAAGACTAGAATAGACAGGAAAGATTTCATAGAAGAAGAAGAAAATGCTAAGATTTAAAAGATGAGGGCATTGCAGGCGAGGTCAACAGCATAAGCCTGGAATGTTCATAAGACAGGCAGAAAAATAGCATATTTATAGCAGGAAGGCATTTATTATTTATTGGGATTAAAAGATAAGTTCAAATAGGTAAGAAGACGAGTTGTGAGAGGGATAGACCACAGATGTCTTGAAAGACAAATAAAGCAAATTTATCCTAAAGAAAAATTAACAAAATTGTTAAGAGGAATAGAAAATTGGAGCATATCAATAATTCTTAAAAGGAATGTAAGGGAGTTTCTAATAACTACCTTTAAAACATAGTTTAAAAGAGTAACCAGCCCCGGATAGATTTACAAATAAGTTGTTTTCAGCTTTCATGGAACAAATTGTTCTCATGCAATATAATATCAATTAAATTAAAAAGTAAACAGCTTTTCAGTTCTTTTTATAAGCTGGCATAGTCTTAAAAGCCAAAGTCTGGAAAAATAAAGAAGCTTACAAGCTAATCTTACCAATGACTTCAGGATTTTTCACAAATTTAAAATAAAATACCAATCAACACTAGACTAGTACAAATTTACAATAGCCAAATAAAACCATCAAGAAATTAAAGGTTTCTATATGTTATTATAACTCATTACCCATAAGTCAACAAGGATTAAAATGTTGTAATTATTTTAATAGCTGCAATACTGATAAATCTGATAAATTTAACAACTATTATCGATAAGAACTATAATAAAACTACATAAAGATAATACTTTCTTAATGTGATAAAGAATATTGGCCAGGTACGGTGGCTCGTGCCTGTAATCCCAGCACTTTGGAAGGCCGAGGCGGGTGGATCACCTAAGGTCAGGAGTTCAAGACCAGCCCAGCCAACGTGGTGAAACCCCGTCTCTACTAAAAATCCAAAATAAGCCGGGCGTGGTGGGGCACGCCTGTAGTCCCAACTACTCGGGAAGCTGCGGCAGGAGAATTGCTGGAATCTGGGAGGCAGAGGTTGCAGTGCACTGAGATCAAGCCACTGCACTCCAGCCTGAGCAACAGAGCGAGACTATTTCTCAAAAAAAAAAAAAAAAAATTTAAACATAATTTTAAAAATTCTATATATATGTAAAAGTAACAGCCAACATCATCATTAATGGTAATATATTAGTCTGTGACATGGCAACAGTAACATCTATCACCACAATTATTTATAAATTTTTAGGGAGTGCCCAGTAATGCAACAGGAAAAGATAATAAAAGTAGTAAAGACTGGGGAATTCTGATTCAACATAGCTGAGTAATCCTCTATCAGACCTACCCTCCCACAGATGAAAACCATAGACTCTAGACAAAATGCTCTAGACAAAATACACACACACACACACACACACACACATGCATGCACACACATGACCTTAAGGTCCTGGAGAATAAACAAAAGCAGGTGGCAAAGAAAAAGTATTGACACTTGGTATAACTGACTTGCATGGGGTGGAGCTGCTATTTGTATAGCTTTTAGTCTGAAGGCAGACTGAAGTTGGCATTGCATGGAGCATCTAAAATTCTGCTAGAAAAACCATGTTGTTTCTGGCCAGAAGAACCAGAAGACAAAGTTAGGACAAACAGAGCTGCTGGAAAGTGAGAAAGGAATGCTAGAAAGAAGAGAGCCAAAGATGGCAGCTCCATTCCCTGCATGAGAGACTCCTATATGTAAGGGACTACCTGTTCAAGTCTCTGGTTAACCCCTAAACCATGCATGTTTAGAAACTCCTGCAAGCAGACAGCTAAGGATAAAACAACTGAACTAAAATTTGAGCTGCTGTTCACGAGTCGTTTTGTATTTTGAGTACAATCAAGATAATTGACTGCTAGAACAAAAACATCAATAATTTTTGTAGGACAACAAGAGAGTGCAGAGTCTTCACAATATAATAGTCACAATGCCCAAGATCAATCCAACTTGACCTAAAAGAACCAAGAAAGTGAGACCTAGTGTTAACATAAAAGATAACCCAACAAGACCAAGCCTGAAATGACCCAGATATTGGAATTAATAGATTTTATAGCAGCTATTATAACTATGCTTGATGGGTCAGGCACGGCGGCTCATGCCTGTTATCCCAGCCCTTTAAGAGGCTGAGGCGGGTGGATCACTTGAGGCCAGGAGTTCGAGACCAGCCTGGCCAACATGGTGAAACCCTGTCTCTACTAAAAATACAAAAAAAGAAAAAAAAATTAGCTGAGAGTGGTGGCACACATCTATAGTCCAGCTACTCAGGAGGTTGAGACAGGAGAATCGCTTGAACCTGGGAGGCAGAGGTTGCAGCAAGCTGAGATTGCGCCACTGCACTCCAGCCTGGGTGACAGAGCACGACTTCATCTAACAAACAAGAACATAAACCAACCAAACAAACAAACAAAAACTATGCTTCATGAAAAAAGTAAAATATGTTCAAAGTAAAGGAAAAACATAGGGAATCTTATCGGAGAAACAGAAACTTTTTTAAAATGGAAATTATAGAATTAAAACATGTAATATCTGTTAACTGGTTGAGCTCAAAACAAAGTGAAAATATCTGAGGGGAGAATCTGAGAACTTAAAGATAGATCAATAGAAATTACTTAATATGAAAAAATAGAGATTCAGGAACCTGTAGGACAATAATGAAAAGTCTGACATGTTTAATAAGAGCCTCAGAGGGAGACTCTTGTCCCCTTTACTTTCTTTAAAACACAGCAAGTTGCTGAAAGCAAAAATTATAATACTGTCCTGTAGGGTTTATAGTATTACATACAGAAACTATAGTACAAAGGTTTGGGGAAGTAAATGGAACTATACAATTTAAAGATTTCTACATCTTTATGTGAAGTAGTTCAATTTTACTCTAAGTAGACTGTGACAAGTTGATGATGTATACTTTAATCTATACAGAAAACACTAAAAATCCCAAACAAATAAAAAGAGACAAAACTAAAAGCCAACAGATATATTAAAGTGAAATTTTGATAAATATTCAAATAATCCAAAGAAAGGCAGGAAAGAAGGAACAGAGAAACAAAAAGCACAGGGACAAACAAAAAAGAATAAAATGATTAATTTCACCCATATCACCAATTACATTAAACATTAATAAAATAAACATTTCAATTAAAAGAAATTGTCAGAATAGATTTTTTAAAAAGCAAGACTCAAGTATATGCTGTATCTAAAAAATGTACTATAAATATAAGTTGAAAGTAAACTGATGGAAAAATATATACTATGTAAACGGGATGCATAAGAAGGCTGCAGTGGTTCTATAAATATCAGATAAGACAGACATCTGGCCTGGCATAGTGGCTCACGCCTGTAATCCCAGCACTTTGGGAGGCTGAGGTGAGTGGGGAGTTCGAGACCAGCCTGACCAACGTGGAGAAACCCTGTCTCTACTAAAAAGTCAAACAATTAGCCGGGCGTGGTGGCGCATGCCTGTAATCCCAGCTACTCGGGAGGCTGAGGCAGGAGAATCACTTGAACCCAGGAAGTGGAGGTTGCAGTGAGCCGAGATCACTAAAACAAAGAGTGCCCTTCTCTTAATAAACTTCCTGCTAGTGTGGGTTTTGGCTCCTGAGAGCAAAATTCTCTTTATAGTAGCATCTGCAAAAAAGGCTGCCAGGCAAACTGCTTACTCCCTGCCCTCATATCCTAAAGTAAGGTGGTTGAGAATTCTGCCATATACAGAGAACAGTTAGGTTTTCATTCTGGGGATAGACTTATTTGTAAAATTAGTGGCAGCTTCCTGGAAAAATTAACCGCATCTTCATTCTTAAATATCACAAATAAAAATGTACCAATGTCTTATTCTATTCAAGCTGCTATAATAAAATCCCTTAAACAGGGTAATAGAAATAATAAAAATTTACTTCTCACAATTCTCAGGCTGGGAAGTCCAAGATCAAGTCATCAGCAGACTTAGTGTTTAGTAAGGGCTCGCTCTCAGATTCATAGGTGGTGCCTTATTGCTGTGTCCTCACATGGTAGAAGGGGCAAACAGCTCTCTAGAATCTCTTTTATAAGGTCACTAATCCCATTCGTGAGGGCTCTGCCCCATGACCTAATCACCTCCTAAAGGCATCACTCCTTAAAACCATCACATTGGCTATTAAGTTTCAACATATGAATTTTGAGGGTACACATTCAGACCATAGCAACCACATATGACAAAAATCAGCAATCACCTGAGGTCAGGAGTTCAAGACCAGCCTGGCCAACATGGACCCCATCTCTACTAAAAATACAAAAATCAGCTGGGCATGGTGGTGCATACCTGTAGTCCCAGCTACTCAGGAAGCTGAGGCAGGATAATCACTTGAACCCAGGAGGTGGAGGTTGCAGTGAGCAGAAATCGTGCCACTGCACTCCAGCCTGGGTGATGGAGCAAGACTCTGTCTCAAAAAAACAAACAAACAACGAAAACCAACAAATAATCCCATCAAAAAGTAGGCAAAGGATATGAATAGATAATTTTCAAAATAAGACATACAAATGAAAAAATGCTCAACATCACTAATTATCAGGGAAATGCAAATTAAAACCACAATGAGATACTGCCTTATTCCTGAAAGAATGGCCATAATTTAAAAATTTTTTAAAAAATAGATCTTGGCATTGATGTGGTAAAAAGGGAACAATTTTACACTGTTGGTGGGAATGTAAACTAGTATAACCACTATGGAAAACAGTATGAAAATACCTTAAAGAATTAAAAGTAGGCTGGTGCGGTGGCTCATGCCTGTAATCCCAGCACTTCGGGAGGCCGAGGCAGGCGGATCACGAGGTCGGGAGATCGAGACCATCCTGGCTAACACGGTGAAACCCCGTCTCTACTAAAAATACAAAAAAATTAGCCAGCATGGTGGCTGACGCCTGTAGTCCCAGCTACTCGGGAGGCTGAGGCAGGAGAATGGCCTGAACGCAGGAGGCGGAGCTTGCAGTGAGCCGAGATCACCTGAACGCAGGAGGCGGAGCTTGCAGTGAGCAGAGATGGCGCCACTGCACTCCAGCCTGGGCGACAGAGCGAGACTCCGTCTCAAAAAAAAAAAAAAAAAAAAAGAATAAGAAGACATGGGATACTAGAATCTGAGGAACTGAGCCAAGGAATGGAATGACAATGTAAAAGTAGGCTTATAGGTAACAGGTCAAATTTAGAACAAGAAGTCACTGGGCTTCATGAACAATTCCTCCAAGAACATTGGAATGGATTACACACAATAGAGAGAATGAATAAAAAACTTGATCATTTTGACATATGATAAGAAAGTTACATGCTTCTTTTTTGGAGGCTACAGATCTTAGTGACAATGAGCATGAATCAAACTGCTGGGTTCTTCCTGGTTCTGTCATATACTATTTGATCCCAGGCAAGTTGCTTATCTTCCTTGTGCCTCTTTTTTCTCAGGGATAATAGTATTTACGTCATTGGGTTGTTGAGGATGTAATTTTTCTTTGAATAGTGCTTGAGGCACATATGCAATTACATGTTTGATATTATTATCATCATTTCCCACAAGAAAAAAGAAAGGCCATTAGAAAGTCCAAGAAAAAGCATAAAAGTGTACTGGAGAGTTAAGGTCTAAATATGAGGGAAACTAAAACATGGCATTTTTTTAGTAATAGATAGAGAAAAAAGAGTCCATTGTTGTTAAATTGTACCCACTGAGAAGAAAGGTAATCCAAGCACATTACTTTGTTCGGTAATGATTATTACAGAGACATTACTATAATGTAAATGAAATGATCATTTATAAATAATAATATAAATGCTGTTAATAGTATTTTGAGTTTTAGAATTAACCTACAAACAACTTAATCAGAGTTCAAAGCTGAATATAATAGTTGACTTAAAAATGTAAAAGTAAATAAATATATACTTGACCTAGGGAAGAAGTGTGGAAGATAGTTGGAAGACAGGATAAAACTGTTAAGATCTTCATCGTATATAAAGGGGAATCAGGAGTTAGTGATTAAAAATGATGGGAAAAAAGTTAGATATATTATTTCAAGTTGCAAAAATTAACAATAGAAGAAAGGAAAAAAGTAACTATCAAAGATCCAGAAGAGGAAAGTGGGGAGAGGCAGGATGCACAGTGGTATAAACAATCTTTGTTATTGATTTTCACTAGATAATGTTTAAAGTTGATAAATTAAAATCAGCAGTAGAAACTCATTCTTTAGAAATATGGAGTTAATCTTATAAGGTACTGAAACCCAAAAAGGTTAAACTTGGTTGCTTCTGAAAAGAGGAAATTAGAAGAGGAAGCAGAGAATGAAAGGGCTGTGTGTGCTTATTAGTGTTTCTCTACTATTTGCATTTAAAATATCACGTGGATAGTTTTATTTTTAAAAAACTAAAATTTTATAATTTTTACATAAGATGCTAGTAAATGTATTATGATAAGTAACCTGATTGTGATGTTATGTTGTAATACATATCTTGGGGGACTTTTATTAACCACGAACCTAAATAAAACATGAAATTAAATAAACCATGTAGATGAAGATAAAACTGATAATCCTTTTAATATTTTTAAAATTATAAAATATAGGAATATGCAACAAAAATTTGTTATTAATTATGGCCCTAAGTCTGTATTTCTCCATATTTCTTTATATATATATTATATATATATAAAATACAAAAATTAATACTTAAGAGAGTCTCTAAAGTGACTTTCCCTTGCTAATTCTCTGGTTTAATTTATCTCTATAGTTCCCTATATAAAAACTACTGAATGATGTCCAAGGCACACTCAATGCTCAGAGCTAGTCACTCTTCAGCATGCCCATGAACTTCTGCTGAAGTGATTATCAAGAGTCAATAGTGTTGGTTCCAAACCTCTTTGTGGTAGTTGCTATTGCAATTATGTAATTTGATTAACCACCATACATAGCATACTCAAAAAAAGGTCTTGGTTACACATTAAAAGATTAACAAATTGATATATATTTTTATTTAATAAATTTGAATGTTTAAGTTATACATGTATGTTTTTTATGATGCTCTGTCTTAACTGACTTTATAAGTGCTAGTCCTTACCATGTTCGATAATCTCTACTGTATTGAAATATCTCCAACAAATAATATATTATCTTCTCTACTGTCTCCATACATAAAGTTTTACATAATATCAGAGATGAAATCACTTTAACATTTTATCATTTTGAATCCTAAAATTCACTTGAATTTTGGATTTGTAGGAGCATATATAAAATTGTTAGGACTAGTTTGAATTTCTATTAAGTAATTACGGAGTATACAAATTACACCTACCTCAGTTGTATCCTTAAGATAAAGATAGGGTCTAATAGATCTTGATTTTAGATGTTCTTCTACTGGCTCTAAAGAAACAAACATAAGTATTTCCATGCTGTTAAGTTACTTCTAATTAAACCCAATCAACCATTTTCTCCACTGCAGTAAACTTTTAAGAAATGTAAAAGAATAATTTTATTTACTTACATATGCATTGCTTGTACATGGTTAGAGCTAAATCTATTTTAGAATAATTTGCCCTAAAAGTGAATTTCTATTAACAGACTATAACTTTCAATTATTTACTATTATACGATAAAGCTATATTGTCTTGGAAAATGATGGATTTCTAAATAAAATAGAATCATATGTGTTATTCAAAAAATATTTTGGCTAATTCCTTTGAAAAGAGAAATAGAAATAGTCCCTTCTACCTGCATTTCTCTCATATTCAGTTATGAGTTTTATTAATCTGAATTATCATCCAATGGATATTCTTAAAGTAAGTATGGTGCAGGGGTCAGGCATACAGACTTTGGACTTAGATAGCCTGGGTCCAAATTGCACCTTTTTGTGTGGGTTACATAGCCATAGCCATAGGAAAGTTACTTAACATCTGTGAGTCTTACTTTCCTCATTTGTTAACTGGAAACAATAGCACTTATAGAAATACTTTCTGAGTTAAATGAAATAATAGATGTAACAAATTTAATACGGAGTCTGGTAGTCATTCAATCAATAGTTATTTGTTGATCAACTTCTATATGCCAGACACTGATGGACTCTGGAATTGTGACTCATGCCCAATGATGCATACATTTTAGTGGGTAATATGGAAAATAAACAAACAAAAAAACAAGACATTGGACTTGTGCAGTGGCTTACACCTATAACCCCAGCATTTTGGGAGGCCAGGACAGGTGGATCACTGGAGCCCAGGAGTTTGAGACTAGCCTGGGCAACATGGTGAAACCCTGTCTCTAAAAAAAAAGTACAAAAATTAGCTGAGTGTGGTGGTGTGCCTGTAGTCTCAGCTACTCAAGAGACTGAGGTGGAAGGATTACTGAGCCCAGGGAGGTCGAAGCTGCAGTGAGCCGTGACCACACTGCTGCATTCCAGCCTGGGCAACAGAGTGAGACCGTGTCAGAAAAAGAAAACCACCAAAAAACAAAAAACCAAGGGGTGAAAAATTGAAATTTATTCTGTAACAGAAATAAACACACTTTGGTGAGGGAGAACCATAAAAGAGGTATATTGTTGATAGCGTAGTCAGAGGAGGCCTCTCTGAACAGATGACATTAACCAAAATATGCAAATGAGCTATAAGTTGCATGAATAGAGTATTGGTGTGTCTAGGCAGAGGGGAAAATATATATTCCTCTCAGGCAATCTGGTAGCTGTACTGAAAAGAGGCTAATGAAGTTGCAATTTGTTTATTTATTTTGAGATAGAGTCTTGCTCTGTCGCCCAGGCTGGAGTGCAGTGGCACCATCTCAGTTCACTGCAGTCTCCACCTCCTGGGTTCAAGTGATTCTCATGCCTCAGCCTCCCAAGTGGCTGGGATTACAAGCGTGCACCACCACACGTGGCTAATTTTTGTATTTTTAGTAGAGATGGGGTTTCACTATGTTGGCCAGGCTGGTCTCGAATTCCTGACCTCAAGTGATCTGCCTACCTTGATCTCCCAAAGATCTGGGATTACAGGTGTGAACCACCCTGCCTGGTTGAAGATGCAATTTAAATGAAGGCCAGGGAGGTAGGGAATGAGGCTGAATACACACACAAAGATCACAATATACAGGTCTTTGTTTCTTTTCTTTCTTTTTTTTTTAGATGGAGTTTCACTCTTGTTGCCCAGGCTAGAGTGCAATGGTGCAATCTCAGCTCACTGCAACCTCTGCCTCCTGGGTTCAAGGGATTCTCCTGCCTCAGCCTCTCAAGTAGCTGGGATGACGGGTGTGTACTACCATGCCCGGCTAATTTTGTATTTTTAGTACAGACAGGGTTTTGCCATGTTGGTCAGGCTGGTCTCAAACTCTTGACCTCAAGTGATCCACTTGCCTTGGCCTCTCAAAGTGCTGGGATTACAGCCATGAGCCACCGTGCCCGGCCAGGTCTTTGTAAGAAGTACAAGTTTCATACTAAGTACAATGAGAATCCACTGAAGAGGCTTTAATCAGGATCAGCCTACTTTGAAAAGATCACTATATGATTTAAGGAAAGAAAATGGATTAGAGATTTTTGCTACCATTATGGAAGGCCAGGTAATTAGTAACAGCCCTCCTGCTGAAAACACCTTAAAAGTCTAGATGGAATATTTTTTAAAGTCTAAAGAGAATCATTGACTTAAAAGATGATAAGGGATCCCTGGTCTTAAATCTAGGAGAAGATAAGAACTCAGATAGGGAAGCCCTACATGCCAAGCCACTTTTTCCCTGAGAGTATTTGTGATGTGAAAGTAAGATCAAGTTTTGGAAGCTTCATGGCTTGAGATAGAAAAAAACAAAAAGCTGACCAAAGGTCCAAAGTTTTGATATTTAAATGTTCTCCAGTTCCCTTCCCCCACACACAAAAAACCCCCACACCTATTCATTTTACCTGGGATCCAAAAGGGTTACAACCTTAGGGTGAACTAGAATAGTTAAGCTTGCCACCTGGATGTTTTAGGGAAAGTGAAGCCTTGAATGCTTTGGTATGTTCTGACAAGTACTGCCTCCATATACCTGGCATAAACAATAAAAAAAAAAAAATCTTTTCTGGAGTAACGTATCATCACCCTAGTTCTCAAATTGTTCCTATAAATAATTTTCCAAATACTGTCCAGCACACATTCAAAGATAATAAGACACGTAAGGAAATATGACATTATGAAAGTGAATCATGAGAAATAAAATAACAATGTGTATAACAAATCCTTTGAGAAATCAAGTTATGAAGCATAATAGAGAAATTAAGCAATAGGGGGTGATGTGGAGTCAAGAAACCTCAGTTAAGAAGGTTGATGAGAATTATGCAATTGAATGATTGTTTGATAATGGAGAGAAAGAGAAAAACGAAGGCAACACGAAAAGCTCAAATTCTCTGAGAACTGATAATGCTGATTCCTAGCTCACGGATTCCTAAAATTTCTTTTTTATTTTGAGATGGAGTCTCGCTCTTGTCACCCAGGCTGGAGTGCAGTGGCACGATCTCAGCTCACTGCAGCCTCTGCCTCCTGGGTTCAAGCGATTCTTCTGCCTAGTCTCCTGAGTAGCTAGGATTACAGGCATGCACCACCACGCCCAGCTAATTTTTGTATGTTTAATAGAGACGGGGTTTCGCCATGTTGGCCAGGCTGGTCTCGAACTCCTGACCTCAGGGGATCCACCCGCCTCGGCCTCCCAAAGTGCTGGGATTAGAGGCATAAGCCAGTGTGCCCACCCAGCCAGATTCCTAAAATTTCTAACTTGAAAGTAAGTTTCTATTAAGCAAGCTGTTCATACTTGACTTTTAAAAAACAATAACAAGGAAATTCTCAGCATTGAGCTGAAAGGAAACTCAGAGATTTTCTTTCTAGAAGAAAACAACACATAACACTATAAACATAAAAATACATTCCTATTTTGTGCATTGTATAAATTGTCCATTCTGATATTTAACATCTCTTCTTCTTAGTAAGTTCTTTTTTATAGTTCATGGAAATGCTTTTGACAGAGATCAAATTATCAAGAACTTTTAAGACACACATCAGTAAATAATAAAATAAATAAAGCACCCATTAATAAATCAAAGAAGTAAATATGTTACACAAAGCATTACCTGTTGACTCACTTTCTTTATTTTTTACATTTGTTTGAACAAAGAATGGTCTTAAATTTGACTTTTCAAAATTACTCTTTCTAGGTTCAGGCTCACATTTGAAAGAGACATGCCTGGAAGAAATAAAAATTAATTTAAATTAAAATAATGAGAAAAATTACAAAATAAATCTAAAAACTAAATTTGGAGGAATGTGAAGTCCTAGTTATACAGACTTGGATGTTATGTTAATGTTGTCACAGTAGCAAGTGTGAAACATTGGACTGATTGAATAGGAGCTGAAAATATTAGTTTTAGTCGTTTAAAGTGGAGGGGGACAGAAAACTATTTGCTGCTGTGATAGCATTGAGGGCACTCCAAGAAACTGTTATTCACAAGCTGATTAACCCTTTCAGAAAAATATGCTGGAAATTACTTCAGTGAGACATTGAGGACATTACTGGACCTGAATCAAAGTGGTGGGACATAGAATTAGGGAATTCAGATACTAGAAAGGATCACAGCATTTATTTATTGTAAAGACAAATTATCCTCCTCTAAAGTCCTTAACTGGCTAGTGATGGTATATTAGAAAATTAATAGTATTACATAATTGATACTCTTTCTGACCTCTAAATGCTAGAACAACCCATGACTCAGCCCTCAGACCTCAGATACTCACCCTTAGTTGGTATAAGCCAGTCCCACACTGTAACTGTTGTCTATAGGCCAATGTCCCAAATTTATAGTCCAGACTCTAACCTCTTCTCTGAACTTCAGATTTATATACCCAACTGCCCACATGACTCCTGCACTTAGCTTAATTATAAGTATCTTGAACTTAACATATTCAAAACCAAATTATTGATTCCACCATCCCCTTCCTGATCTTCTCCTCACCCAGGTTTCCCCATCTCCATTCAACCAGAGGGTTAGGCCAAAAAGTTTGCAGACATCTTTTATTTCTCTTTCTCTCTTTTTCCACTCCCAACCTATCAGCAAATACTGTGTCTTTCTTTGAAATAGATTCCAAATCCAAACACCTCTTTCCTCATTGCTCCCATCCAAATCCAAGACCCCTTTATTTTTCATCTGAACCCCTTCCCTATGTCTCTAGCCTTCGTCTGTTTGCTCTCCCTGCTATTACACTTGTCCTCAACATTCTCTTCGCAATACAGCCATAGCAACACTTGTAAAATACAAACGTGACTATCATTTCCTTCAACTGTTTCCTATCAGACTTGATTAAAATTCAAAATGCTCCCTAACAGACAGAAACTTTTCCCCCAGTTCTCATTTCTAAGTAGCAGAATTTCCACTGAATGCCACTCCAGGCCTCTCTCTGCATACCCCTTCACCTCTCAGCTCCACATGAACGCTGAGCAAATTTTCTAGCTGTTTGGTTCAGGGAAAGGAATTTAGGCTCCACTTAAGGACCTTGCTCTTTCCTCTGCCTGTAGTATTCTCCCCACAAGGGGTTGACGTGGCCTACTCTTTCATTTCAGTCTCCACTCACATTTCCACCTCTTCAGAAAGATCTTTCCGGCCCACCCCACTTCCCCCATCTAAAATAGTAATCCCTGTTGATTTTAATTCCCTTAATTTACTATATTTTCCTTTATAGAATTCATCACTGGTAAATTTATATTATATATTCATTTGTTTATTTAGTTTATAATCTCTCTCCCAATGTTATCCTAGATTGTAAACTCTGAGGGCACACTATTTATGTGTTTTATTCACTGTGGTATTTTAGCACCTATAGCATGACTGGTATATAGTACATGTTTAATATTCATTGAATGCCTAATAGGCCAGGTGCGGTGGCTAATGCCTGTAATCCCAACACTTTGAGAGGCTGAGGGGGGTGGATTACCTGAGGTCAGTAGTTCAAGACCAGCCTGGCCAACATGGCGAAACCCCATCTCTACTAAAAATACAAAAATTAGCTGGGTGTGGTGGCATGTGCCTCTAGTGCCAGCTACTCGGGAGGCTGAGGCAGGAGAATTGCTTGAATCCAGGAGGCAGAGGTTGCAGTGAGCTGAGATCGTGCCACTGCACTCCAGCCTTGGTGACAGAGAGAGATTCTGTCTCAAAAGAAAAAAAAAAAATTATTGAATGCCTAAGATTTTTGGTAAATTTTTATTGAACTTTCTTATCATCATACTTTTTAATGGGTTTTCAGTTTGTTCTTTCTTTTAATAAATAATTATGTAATCTCCGTAAAACAATTTATCTGTTCCTTTCAAAAAATGTATCTTATGTTCTTATTTAATATCATTGGGGAGGACTTCTAGAAGAGTGTAGTATACTAGTGAGAATGGGCATTGTTCTGTTTCTAACTTGAATGAGAATGAGTCAAGGGTTTCTAAGGATGATGCTGGCTATATAGTCTTGTTAAGGAGGTAATAGTTTATCCTTATCTTAAAAATACTTATGTTGCTAAAGTATGTTTTTCAAATTCATTTGCAGAGTATATAAAGATATTCGGATACGAATTTCCTTGTGGTGAACCAAAGAGCATAGGCTTTGAAGTTAGACCTTACTTTGCATCTTGACTCTATGTGAACTTCCATAGAGTATTGAATACTCTGAATCTCAGTCCTTCATGTGTCAAATAAGGTTAATAGTTATCTCAAGGGATTGTTGTAAGAATTATGTAAAATAAAGTTTAGAAAGTGATCAACAAAATGTCATAGAGATAAATGAGGATGCTCTTTCTTATTCCTGAAATTTACTCCACTTAGTCATAGTGGAGTAATATTTATTTAATATAGTGTTGGATTTCATTTTGTTAAAATAAGTTGTTGAGTGGCAATTATTCCGTTGCCTTAGAATTGGTGACCAGGTGACTTTTTACTCCATAGCTGAGTAAAAAGGAGCAATACATACTCTGTATTCTACAAAGATCCACCAATACTTGGAGCAAGAGATTCTTTTAGGCCTTCAAATAAAAGAAAACTGGTGAGGGAAAAAAGAAAAATATCAGAATTGTGAGTCATTGACCTGTTAGGGTCTGCTGTGGCTTTTTCCTCTTTTCTCAGTGTGGGAGGGGCAGGGATGCTTCCTCCACAAAACTGATGAGGGAATTCCCAAAGAATCACTCATAGACACTGGCATCTTATTCCTCAGTTGCACATCTGTTAGACACCACACTTGCTGATTTGCCCCATGTCAAATTTGGAGTGAGTGGAATAAGCAAGTAAAGTAGACACCCTGCACCACACTGTTTGGCATGGCCAGGATACTTGAGTTTCTGGGGAAATGCTGGGGACTCAATGTTTGTATCCCCCTCAAATTCAAATGCTGAAGCTTAAATCTCTAACGCTATGGTATTTGGAAGTGGGAGCTTTGGGAGATAATTAGGTTATGAGGGTATAGCCTCATGAAAAGGATTTGTGTTCTTCTAAGAAGAGTTGGTCTAACTCCTTCTCTCCCTGTCTCTCTATTTGCCTTTCTCTCTATCTCCTCATGACGTGAAGATACAAAGAAACAGCTGTCTGCAAACCAGGAAGAATACCCTCACCAGACACCCAATCTGCTGGAACTTTGATCTTGGACTTCCTGGCCTCGAGAATTGTGAGAAACAAATTTCTGTTGTTTAAGTCACCCAGGCTATGGTGTGCTGTTGTAGCAGCCCATACTAAGACAGAAATTAATAATGAGCAGTGGGGTGCTGCTGTAACAAATACTTGAAAATGTGGCAGTGGCTTTGGAATTTGTTAATGGGTAGAGGCTGGAAGAGTTTGGAAGTGCATGCTAGAAAATGCTGACATTGCCATGAAGGAGATATTAAAGGTGACTTTGGTGAGGGCTCAAAAAGAAAAGAGAAAAGCTTCCATTTTCTTAGAGAATCCATAAATAATAATGAACAAAATGTTGGTAGAAATATGGATGGTAAGGGCCATTCTGATGAGATCTCAGATGGAAGTAAATAACATGTTATTGGAAACTGGAGGAAAGGTGGTGCTTGTTATAAAATGTCAAAGAACTTGGCTTAATTGTGTTTGTGTTTTAGTATTTTGTGGAATGTAGAACTTGCAGGCAATGAAATTGGATAGTTAGCTGAGGTTAGTTCTAAGCAAAGTGTTGAGGAGTGATTTGGTTCCTACTGATGTTTATAGTAAAATGCAAGAGGAAAGAAATGAATTGAAGATGAAATTATTAAGGAAAAAGGAACCAGAAGTTAAAGATTTGAAAAATTTTCAGCCTGCCCATATTACAAAAGAATGAAAAAGTATGCTTGGGAGAGAACACTAAAGGTATAGTAAGTTGACTGTTTGATAGGTAGGTCAGTGTGGATGTGTACCAAGGACCAAATCAGCCATCTCAACAGAAGCCAGGAATAGAGATGGGATTATACCAGCAGAAACACTGCCAGCTGGGACTTAGGGAAACAGAGAAAGTAGGAAAAAATGAAAGAAAACTGTTGAACTTCTTAGATTCTACAGGACCAGATCATAGAGCTACTGTATGCAGCTGTTCAGCTATAACTGTGCACTATTTTTCAAGACAAGGGAAGAAGGACCTCAAAAGCAATTCAAAGATGATCAGGGATGCCACTCCCACAACAGGCCCAGAGGGCATGTGCTCAGGGGACAGGGCTGCCTCCACTTCTATTTCAAAGGGTAAGACCCCTGCCCAGTGGAGCCATGGGTGTGCAACTCCCACTAGGCAGAGCTTCAGAGGTGAGACCACTGCCTGAGTGGGTTCTGGAGGCAGGACCACTAGTCTAGTGAATCTAGAAGGCAGAGCTTTGAACCAAAGAGGATTATTCTCAAACCTTAGGATCTCATAGAGTTCGCTTGCATGGTTTTAGAATTATTCGGGACCTGTCATTTCTCCCTTCTTTTTTATCTCTCCCTTTTGGAATGAGAATGTCTATCCTACACCTATCCCATCAATGTAGCTTGGAAACAAACAACTTGTTTGCCTTCACAGGTTCACAACTGGAGAGAAATTTTTTCTTAGGGTACTTTTACCTCAAGTTTCATCCATATCTGATTTAGATGATATTTAGTTGAGAGTTTGGACTTTAGAGTTGATGCTGAACCAGTTAAGAATTTTGGATCTATTGGGATGGGATGAATGTATTTTCCATGTAAGAAAGATGTAAATTTGGGGGGGACAGGGGTGGAATTCTACAGACTGAATATTTGCATCCCCCCTTCAAATTCATATATTGAAGTCTAAATGCCCAAAGTTATGGTTTTGGGAGGTGTGGCCTTTAAGAGGTAATTAGGTCATGAGGGTGTAGCCTCATGATTGGGATTAGTGCCCTTATAAGACATGAGAGAGGTGCTATCTGTCTCTTTCTCTCTGCTGTATGAAGATACAAGAAGAAGACAGCTGTCTGCAAAGCAGGAAGAGTGTCCTCACCAGACACTGATCTTGGACTTCCTAGCCTTTAGAACTATGACAAATAAATTTATTTAAACCACCCAGGGTATGGTATTCTTTATAGCAGCTTGAACTGACTAATATAGGGGGTCAAATGGATACTGAGGTAGTAACTGTGTTTGGGTCAATTTGCTGATACTCTACCCAGATTGCTGACTGAAAGCCTGGGGATCCTTTGCAGAAGAAATTGTGGAGTATATTGGAGAGTATAGGAGTTGATGGAGAATTTGAAGAGTTGTAGCTGCTCTCCTTGGTTGGAGAATGTGTTCCTCTGAGGATCTCTCATATGTGCTCTTTATGACTAAAGTTGGCCAGAAAATGATTGATGACTAAGGGAAAAGTTGGAAACAGTGTCCAGAAAGAAATAAGAACTTTTGTCTTCTTCTCTCTCCCTCCTCCTTTACTCCCATACAGGAGGATCTGCTGGTAAAATTTTAATAACCTTGCCTTTGGGTGTAGTTTTAATGTGGAATTTTACTCATTCATCAATGGTGTAAGCTACTTCTTTGCTGAACCAAATAATAGTTTTTGAATATTTCCTTATTTTTCATGCTATTCAAAGCATAATGGCTATAGGTAAGGCATACTTTTTTTGGTAAGACTTACTTTTAAGTTTAATCTTCATCATTAACATTTTCTTCCTCACTTTCTTAAATCTAGACAGACAACGACTCAAGCCTTGATTTGTAGTGTTTGCCAGTTGCTGTGGTGTAAATACTCCCGTTGTCAATTTCTACCAATGTGATA
Source organism: Pan troglodytes (assembly GCF_028858775.2). Lineage (NCBI taxonomy): Eukaryota > Metazoa > Chordata > Mammalia > Primates > Hominidae > Pan > Pan troglodytes. The sequence continues at coordinate 163,865,724 of NC_072398.2, read as the reverse complement.
TAATTAAATGTGAAATTTGGAAGAGATGTGTAGTAGCATACTGTTATACAAATTTCTACCATATGGATATAGTAGATGTAAATAACTTCAAAACCATGAATAATAGTAAAATGTACAATAATTAGGAAGTGATGAGTTTTGAGTATTATCTTTATTTTTGGTATGCCATTGAATTTTAAGTTTACATAATTTTTAATGGTGAGTGTTTAATAAACATCTCACAAAATTGCTGAAAATTCAACAAGCAGCTCTAATGAATTGGTAGGAGCTGGCTTTAGCACACCACTGTACCCATATAAGAGAAAAAAGAAATTAGAAGAAGAGTGAGGAGGAGTTGTGCTAGAAGAAGGCCATATCAACCTCCTACTCTCAGTTGAGGGACGAGGAGTAATCAAATTGCTGACCATACCCCTCTACATTTCAGCTCCCCATGTCATTAGACTGGCTTGTATAGGGACGGGAAAGCCATGACGACGGGTGAGATCAAAATACTAAGTTGGACAGACTTTTAATAACCAAAGTGATCAGGATGAAATTAGAGAAATATAAAACTGCTTTATTATTATTACTATTTTTGAGATGGAGTTTCACTCTTGGTGCCCAGGCTGGAGTGCAATGGTGCAATCTCAGCTCACTGCAACCTCCACCTCCAGGGTTTAAGCTATTCTCCTGCCTCAGCCTCCCGAGTAGCTGGGATTACAGGAGCCCACCACCATGCCTGGCTAACTTTTGTATTTTTAGTAGAGATGGGGTTTCACCATGTTGGCCAGGCTGGTCTTGAACTCCTGACCTCAGGTGATCAGGCCATCTCGGCCTTCCAAAGTGCTGGGATTACAGGTGTGAGCCACCATGCCTGGGCTGCTTTATGTTTTAATGTCCCTGAATCAAGAATAAGCAATGAAATAGTTAAAACTAACATTTTATTTTATATTTCTTTAAAAATCTATATTTGCTTTCTATTCTTGTGGTCAGACTTAAGGATCAAATCTACCTTTGCAAAAAAGAACTGAGAACTGTTCCACCTTTGTCTGTGTTCCAAAACTATTTAAATAGTTCTTTGAAACTACAAAGAAACTCACCTTTGACACAGCTTCAAAGTGGCACTTTTGTAAAAGAATTCTTTGACTGCTTCCTCAAATTTTTCTCCAGTTATTGATCTATTTATGTTTTCTTTTTTGTTGAGATTTTTCCCTTTCATATTTTCCCAAAAGTTCATCCATTATTACACCCATGTGTCAAAGCAATGTAGTTACACAAAGCATTCATTATAATTATTTTAATGTCTTCCATATCCATGGCTATAGCTTCTTCTTGATTACCAATATTGTGCCTTTATGTTGCCATTGTTTTCTCTTCAATTTTGCAAACTGTGGTCATTTTAACATTCTTTTGGGAGGTGTTAAACATACTAAGTTTCCCAAGTACTCTTAAAAGTTCAGTGTGCTAGGCTGGATGCAGTGGCTCACGCCTGTAATTCCAGCACTTTGGCAGGCCAAGGCGGGTGGATCACCTGAGGTCAGGAGTTCGAGACCAGCCTGGCCAACATGGTGAAACCTCATCTCTACTAAAAATACAAAACATTAGCCGGGTGTGGTGGCACATGCCTGTAGTCCCAGCTACTCGGGAGGCTGAGGCAGAAGAATCGCTTGAACCCGGGAGAGGGAGGTTGCAGTGAGCCGAGATCATACCACTGCACTCCAGCCTGGGCGACAACAGAGCAAGACTCTATCTCAAAAAAAAAAAAAAAAAAAAAAGTTCAGCGCGCTTATGAGAGGAAAGCCAAAGTTTGGTGAACATACTGGGAGATTGACAGCTTTTCTTTTTTTTAGTCCTCCAACAAATGCATACTTAACATGGTTTATAAGCAATGTATTGAATTAAAAACTAAGTATTATACATTTGATTTATGAGATTAATTATACACAAATCCTGTCCTCAACTGATCTTGACTTTCTTTTCTAGTTTATATAGTCTCTTGTCATATTTTTTAAAGTTTCCATTTTATTATATAGATTAAGTTTTTTTATTTGGCTGAGGTATAACTAAATTATAAATTCTGCTATCTAGAAGCAGATAGAATTGTAGGATAGATAAAATGGATATAAAGTTTCCTTCTAGGCTGACACGGACCTGGATAAGGGTGTTCTATAACTCACTGGAGACTGAGATACAATTACTTTTACCACAGTTTCTAAGGAGGATCCAAGTATCAGTTATTCTACTCCTAAGCTTCCCTAGAAGTAGGTGTTAAAAACCACTAAGAGTCTGAGATTTGACCCTACTTACGAGCTAACAAGTTTGCCTGCCACAGTTTCATCAATGCTGGCAGCTTTCTTCCAGATATCTCTACCTGAATGTTTAGATGCCTATGGGCATCTAAAACTTAACATCTATGAAATAAATCCCAGCCCTTCTCACTTTGATCCTCTTATCCACCCCAATCTCCTTTTCTTCACTTGGTCTCTGCCTAAGTACAAAGCACTACAATGCACCTAGTTACCAAGACCCAAAGCTTGCAGGCATCCTATTGAATGGGGTACAGTAGTGATGAAGAACATAGGCTCTGAAATCAGACTTCTAAGGTTCAAATCCAGCCTTTCAATTTGTTAGCTGTATGACCTTGTGCAAATTGTTTAACCTCACCCAGACTTAGGTTTTTCATCTGTAAAACTGCACTAAAACATTGAGCTAAAAAAGTTTGTTTCACTCTGAGCAATAGTACAAAACTGCTGCATGAAGAAAGCTACTTCGAGACAATCAGGTGGTAGGCCTTAATCAGAATACTTACATGAAAATGTAAGTAAGTGGGAGTGGTCTTAGATGCAAATGTCATAGTTTGTTTGTTTGTTTTTTGAGATGGAGTCTTGCTCTGTTGCCCAGGCTGGAGTGCAGTGGCATGATCTCAGCTCACAGCAACCTCTGCCTCCCGAGTTCAAGCAATTCTCATGCCTCAGCCTCCCAAGTAGCTGGGACTACAGGTATGCACCACCAAGCCCAGATAATTTTTAAAAAATATATTTTAGTAGAGACAGGGTTTCACCATGTTGCTCAGGCTGGTCTCAAACTCCTGACCTCAGGCAATTCGCCCACCTCAGCCTCCCAATGTGTTAGGATTACAGGCGTGAGCCACCATGCCCGGCCCACAGATGTCATAGTGCTCACGTGGGCTGCCTAGTGCATAGTGTCATAGCTGCTGCCTGTCTAAACTATGTGTGAAAATCAAGGTCACATAGCTAACAAGTAGCAAGTCTGGATTTAAACCTTAGCAGTCTGATTTCAGAGCCTGTGCTCTCTTCATCACTACTATACCCTATTCAACAGGATGACTGTGAGCTTTTGGGCTTGGCAACTGGGTGCACAGTAGTGCTTTGTACTTAGGCAGAGAACAAGTGAGGAAAACTTGTTACCCAGAATAAATGAGATAAGGACAGTATCCACACTACTACCAATGTCCAATTAATTTGAAGTTCTGTTGATTCCACATCTTTGTACTTCTTTTTTCTGAACTTTCCTTTACAATTCTGATGTGCTTGGAAAAATTTTATAGCATTATGCAAGTACTAAATGCCAGTGAAAGACCAAGTATGACATATTTAGGCTATCCCTTTTAAGTGCACAGAGAAATTGCCTTACTTAGTTTTCTAGGCAGACTTTTTCTTAAGCATATCAGTTAAAGTTTGCAATAAATCCTGACATTAATTTGGGGCAATATAATTGAGCTCAAGAAAAGCCTTCCTTTAAAAATTCACAATTGTAATTACCATCTACGCTAGTAAAATATTATACATAATAAATATTTTATAAACTAGAAATATTCAGAAAGCTAATCTAGTATATTTTAACTCATAACCGTTATAAAATATGCCATAAAACTTTCATTTAATATACATTGCATAATCTAAGACAGATATAAAGTAATGTTTTAAAACTCTGAACTGGACGAGGTGAGGTGGCTCATGCCTGTAATCCCAGTACTTTGGGAAGCCTAGGTGGGTGGATCTCTTGAGGCCAGAAGTTCAAGACCAGCCTGAGCAGCATGGGAAAACCCCATCTCTATAAAAAATACAAAAAATTAGCTGGGCATGGTGGTGCATGCCTGTAGTCCCAGCTACTCTGGAGGCCAAGGTGGGAGAATCACCTAAACCTGGGAAGTTGAGGCTGCAGTGAGCCATGTTTGCACCACTGCACTCTACCCTAGGCAATGAGTGAGTCCTTGTTTCACAAACAAACAAACAAATTCTGAACTGAAAATTTAAGGTGGTTATGATAGTTACATTTTTGATTTTGTAATGCTGCATGACTTGTCTTCTTTGATCTTTGATATTGCCTTAGACGCAGATGTAGCAAGAGCTTCTTCAAATTCCAACTGAAAATCAAATGTCAGGGGTATAGCCATAGTTGTTTTTCTTCCTTTACTCTGAAGCCTGTTTATCTGCAGCAAAGCCAAAGTGAAAAAAAAAAAAAAAGAGTACTCTTTATATGGGGAAAATCTTAGGTGGAAAGAAAAAAAAAATCTCAATTTACACACACACACACACACAGAATTTAGGTGGCAGGCAATAATGGAAAAATAGTACAGACTGAAAATTGGGGGTCTAGTGCACCAACTGTTTTTATGCCTTTGCTGTGTGACCTGAGTCGTTCTTTTCCCATCTGTAAAATGTGGGGGTAGGACTTGAGGATTATTAAGGCTCCCTCCTAATTCTAAAGTACAGAATTTAAGGAAAGACCTACATATTTAGATACATAGAGTTCTTGGAACCATAGTAGGCATGTCCCTCCAGCCTGCTCCGCTTCCTGTAGCCACACGCACGATGAATCACACCAATCTTCCTCTAGTCGTGAGAGCCAGAAATAGAGTGAAGCAAGTAATCAAAAGAGGACTTTGTTAAAATCCTTATACAAATGGATTGAAGAAGAAAAAGGATCTAGCTAAAAGGTGAGTAAAGGAGCCGAAAGTTTTCTCTAAAAAATTATCTCAGAGCATAGCACAAAAGAATAAAGAGATGAAAACCCTGAAAGCAAAATCAAAGGATATGGGGGACTTCTGCTTCTGCCAATAGATGGAGCACTATGGGAATTAGTCTCCTGCTCTCAACAACTAGGAGCTCAGGCAAAATATATGAAAACAACTGCCCCCAGCTATTAGAAAACAGAGTAGGACAGATCGCTGAAAGAAGGGAAATAACTGAGGTCTACCCTCTAATAGCCCAGCTTACTTCCTGGAGGTGGTTTCAGGGCTGAGGTGCAGGGAGGAGAAACCCATTGGATTGGGGGAACTCAAACCAAATCTTGCGGCTTTGATCTCGCTAAAGTTAAGAGAAAGATCGCACCAGCAATCACACTCTCACGCATTTACCTCAGAGAAATGGAAACTCATGTTCATACAAACCTGGATGCAAATGTCCATAGCAGCTTTATTTTATTTTTTAAGCAGCTTTATTTTTACTAGTAAAATCGTCAAAACAATCCAAAAGCCCTTCATTGGATGATTCGTTGAAACTTTGTACATCAGCAATAAAATTTTTATATTTGTATACATTACATTTTCAACTAGTATAATTAGTTGCTTTTTACAAATTAGTTTATATCATATTAATGTATCATTAGCTAAAAAGTAAAATTATTCACATTTGAAATGTTAACCTGTTAATGATTAAACTGAATTGTAGCTTATACTTCACAAACCTTTGTTCTTCTGGCCAAGATTATCTCTGCTTGCTTATCAAGGACATCCAACTTCTCTAGGATTTTTTCTGCCATTGTCAATCACTAAATTCCTATTTTAAAATAAGGAGGAAGAAGAACAAATCAATTCAAATTTAAACATAAAACTAGGCATAAGTTTTCAAAAGACTCACTTTTACATTACTGTTTTAGGTAAATAATAGAATTGTTTAAATCATACAGTAAATCATAGAATTGTAAATGTACCCAAGTTTTTTCAATTGAAGGCTATATGATCAGAACTCCCAGATATGTATAGGCCCCATGAATTTTTAAATTTATGATAAAGGTGAGGGGGAGAAAGTTCACGATTACCATGAGAACCATATGTGACTTATACTTGAAGCAAGACCATGTGGCTTGACTTATATCTATTTTCTTTTTAAATTTTTTTAATTAAAAATATATCAAGCTAGGAGTAGGACTTAATTTTGTCATTGTTGTTGTTGAGACAGAGTCTTACTCTGTCACCCAGGCTGGAGTGCAGTGGTGTGATCTTGGCTCACTGCAACCTCCACCTCCTGGGTTCAAGTGATTTTCCTGCCTAAGCCTCCTGAGTAGCTGGGATTACAGGTGTGCACCACCACGCCCAGCTACTTTTTGTATTTTTAGTAGAGACAGGGTTTCATCATGTTGGCCAGGCTGGTCTCAAACTCCTGACCTCAAGTGATCCGCCTGTCTCAGCCTCCCAAAATGCTGGGATTACAGGTATGAGCCACGGTGCCTGGCCAGGAGTAGGACTTTGGACATATCTGTTTTCTTTTTGTCATGATATAATTTTAATGAAAGTAAACACAAGGAACTCATATTTATATAGTTAATTGCTTCAAATTAAATTGGTCAATGATCCAAGACTGTTAACAGCATGTAGCAGGCAATTAGTTACACATAAGTAGCAGCAACTAAGCTGGTTAGGTCCCATTGCCATAATAGTTCATATTTCCTAGTTAATTAATATTGCTAACAGTCTCATCTGAGGTCAAGCAGTCCATATTAAGCTTAGGGAGCTGTATGAGATATCAGAACCTGGTCTAATTTATTACATCTTCAGATGAGAAAACTGAAGGCCACAGAGTACCCTATTAGTGTAATAGAAATAGCTAGGGCAGAGTGGAGGCAAGAATCCAGGAATATCAACCCAAAGCTCCCTTTATTTATTTATTTATTTATTTATTTTAAAAATTGAGTAGATGGGTCAGGCACAGTGGCTTATGCCTGTAATCCCAGCACTTTGGGAGGCCGAGGCGGGCAGATCACTTGAGGTCAGGAGTTCAAGACCAGCCTGGCCAACATACTGAAACCCTGTCTCTACTAAAAATACAAAAATTAGCTGTGCGTGGTGCCACATGCTTGTAATCCCAGCGATTTGGGAGGCTGAGGAGGAATCGCTTGAACCCAGGAGGCAGAGGTTGCAGTGAGCCAAGATGGCACGCCACTGTGCTCCAGCCTGGGTGACAGAGTAAGACTCTGTCTCAAAAAGAAAAACAAAAATTGTGTAGATGACCATGCAGTCAGTATACTTTTGCTCACTGAATTAAATGGGCTCCAGTGGCATTTAAGTGTAAAAGTGATATGGTTCACAGAAAGTACAGAATCATCAATGTTTTCAATGAATATTAATGTTAATACTAAGGTTCTTTCCAGCTCAAAAAAATCTCTGATATTTCTCCTATATTGTATATTATTCCAGTAATGCCACATGGAGACAACAGTTCATGAAAGGAGAAAGATTCAGGATCCAATGCCAAAAGTTTACATTATTTTGTAATTGGTTTCTTTCAGCTTTTTTTTTTACTCTTTTTTCCTTCACCATACATTGCCCTGAGTATGAATTCTTCATGTACTGAATGACATCCCATCCCAGCATGCCCTCTATCACGTCACTACATCCAGATTTTCCCTCCATCACATGATGTAGTCCAGTGTGATAAAGAAATTATACAGACATGCTGGGTGTGGTGGTGTGTGCCTATAATCCCAGCTACTTGGGAGGCTGATGCAGGAGGATTGCTTGACCCTAGGAGTTTGAGACCACTCTGGGCAACATAGCAAGACCTCATCTCAAGAAGAAAAAAAAAAAGTAGCTGGGCACAGTAGCATGCATCTATAGTCCCGGCTGCTGGGGAGGCTGAGGTGGGAGAATCAAAAGGATCATTTGAGTCCAGGAGTTTGAGGCTGCAGTGAGCTATGATCATGCTACTGCACCCCGGCTTGGGTGACAGACAGAGCAAGACCCCATTTCTTTAAAAAAAATTACACAGAGGAAATTCTGGGCCATGGGGGTGCAAGCAGATAGCCTGCCTTGTGACGAACCACACAACCTCAGGTTGCACACTGGGAAGGGGAGATCCAGGATTGTGAAAGCTGATCATATGAAATGGGTCACTCTTGTGGTACCTAACTAAAACACAGTGAGAAGCCAGGGTAAGAGAAAACACTCAGGGCACAGAACATCGCTCCAAAAATGCAGTCCCTCTGCATGTCTGGCAGCTGAAATTGACTGCTGTGACCTAAACCAGTTGTATCTAATAGCTACTGAAAAGATCTGTGGCAACTCTAAACCAATTTTGCCCACAGCCTTCACTTACCAATCTTGTCAGTGCCTCAAAACCTCACTAGTGCCAATTTGTAACATTTCCTGGTTTTATAAAACCTCTAACCTATTCTTTGTTCTTCAGAATATACTGAAGACTACTGCTCTGTGTGTATGCCCTAATTGCAATTATTTCCTTCCAAATAAATATTTTGATTTTAGAGATTAGTCTCTATATTTTATTTGACATTGACAGGGTAAAGGCATTAGCATAATGTGAATGCTGATGACTTTCTGGATTTCTTACAGGACAATAGGGGACAGATTTTGAAAGAGAATATACATTATGATTATGTGGACATATTTTCTTTTCAGACCCAAGAAACATCCCTCTTGTAAAACTAAACTAAACTAAAACTCTCCGAGGAGTTTTAGCTTTTGTGTTTCCCTTAAACATAATATGAGTTCAAGAGGGGGAGAAGTCTTTCGTATTCCCCACCTAAGTTTATTTTACTGGAGACAAAGATTTCTATTTTTCAGCAAGACACAGGTAAATAACTGGAAGAATCAATGTACTGAAGTGAATGAGTTTCCCAGTTTGGGGAACGTATAAACTACATGAGGGCCAGCTGAAACAATGCTGCTCATTTGTGAGAAAGAACAGAAAGCAGATCTTTTTGGAGTAAGGTGTCCTACACCTCTCACTTTTAGTCACCCCATCTTCAACACCACATAGGACATTTTAAGAGGCAAAATGTCATCCCATTATACACACACACATACGCACATGCATGCACATGCACACACAGCTGTATTTTTCTATGTACAGTTAACCATAGCATGAAATAATTTTTATGTTTTTGCTTTAAAAATAGTTTGCTAAGAGTAAATTATTTGGCTATGAATGATTTCTGGAAAATCACTGTGCAGATCATGAATTTTTTTGAAGTGAGAAAAACTAACCAATTATTTTCAAGGGTCAACAACAGTTTTATGAATACTAAATTTGCCGGTTAATGAAATTGATTGAATGTTAGTTTTGTAGTATTAATTTCATATTTTGAAACTAATACAATTTTTTCAGTTTGCAAATTCTTTTCTTCCATCGGTCTTTGGCAATGTGCCAATGATGCCTAATGGATAAATGGCCCTGGGAAAAAATGGAGGTGAGGAAACACTATAGATTAACTTGCTTGCTTTCATCATTATATTTCATAAGTTCATCAAGGGCCTATTTTGTGTTTCCTCAAATAAATGCTGAGAGCAAAGGAACATCAGTACTAATATGATGGTGTTCCCCAACTACTTTGCGTAAACTAACTACTAATCTTTTAATGCAAAATGAATCAAGACGATATAAAATGGGCTGGGCGCAGTGGCTCATACCTGTAATCCCAGCACTTTGGGAGGCTGAGGCAGGCGGATCACTTGAGGTCAGGAGTTTGAGACCAGACTGGCCAACATGATGAAATCTATTAAAAAAAGAAAAATACAAAAAAAGAAAAGAAAATTAGCTGAGCATGGTGGTGCATGTTTGTAATCCTAGCTACTCTGGAGGCTTAGGCAGGAGAATCCCATGAACCCAGGAGATGGAGGTTGCAGTGAGCCAAGATCATACTACTGCACTCCAGCCTAGGTGACAGAGTGAGACTCCTTCTCAAAAAACAAAAACAAACAAACACAACGCCATCAGAGCTGTCTTTCTTAAACAGGACACTGATCAGGACCAGTTCCAGCCTACAAACCTTGGCTTGCTCTCATAATCTGAAGAATACCCAAACTCTTCAGATGACATATGAAACCATTCAAGAAAAGATAGTCCAGGATCTGGCTCAGCCCACCTTTCTAGTTTATTCATCCTTCCCCTTTCTGTTCCACCATTTTTTACCACTCTTACTTCCTGGACACGTCCTGCCCTTTTCTCAAGCACACCATTCACTCCTGCGTTTCCTTCTACTCAGAATGTTCTCCCACATGTCTTCCAGTCAAAAGCCTACTCTTTATGAAATATGGTATGAAGACTAACTCTTCTTCTTCTTTTTTTTTTTTTTTGAGATGGAGTCTCGCAGTCTAGGCTGGAGTGCAGTGGCACAATCTTGGCTCACTGCAACCTCCACCTCCTGGGTTCAAGTGATTCTCCTGCCTCAGCCTCCTGAGTAGCTGGGATTACAGGTGCCCGCCACCACACGCAGCTAATTTTTGTATTTTTGGTAGAGATGGGGTTTCACCATATTGGCCAGGCTGGGCTCAAACTCCTGACCTTGTGATCCGCCCACCTCGGCCTCCCAAAGTGCTGGGATTACAGTGCCCAGTCATGACTACCTCTTCTATGAAACTTTCCTTGGCATTGTCTCATTCCTTGTCTCAGTGACAGTCTATTTGTTGTGTGCTCCTGGACTCAAGCAATCCTCCAGCCTCTCAGCCTCCTGAGTAGCTGGGATTACAGGCAAGAGCCACCACACCAGGTTTTAAGAGGTTTACTCGCTGGGCGTGGTGGCTCACATCTGTAATCCCAGCACTTCGGGAAGCTGAGGCAGGCGGATCACTTCAAGTCAGGAGTCGAGACCTGCCTGGACAACATGGTGAAACCCTGTGTCTACTAAAAATACAAAAAAAATTTAGCTGGGCATGGTGGTGCACGCCTGTAATCCCAGCTACTTTGGAGGTTGAGGCAGGAGAATAACCTGAACCCAGGTGGCGGAGGTTGCAGTGAGCTGTGATCGTGCCACTGCACTCCAGCCTGGGTGACGAGCGAGTCTCCATTTCAAAAAAAAAAAAAGAGGTTTACTCTTTGACAGATCTCTTCCTTACTGGGTTGAAAGCTCATTTGAAGCAAGAATTGACTTATCCACCTCCGACTCTCAGCCTCAGGCAAAGCGTTTTACATCTAACGGGGATTTGAAAATTACGATTTAATTTGGAGATGTCTCTGAATACAAATTTTTAGGAAGAGTAATCCTAGTTTATCTGTAATAAATGATGTTACTTCATAATGATTTACTGGAAGATGAAATAAAAAGTTGAGTGAATTATTATAAAATGGGGTTATTGCCAATCTAAACTTGGTAAAATTGTTTTGAAAGGAAACTTGGATTTATGTTCTTAATTTCTAGCTCAGTAGTGACAGTTTTTTGTTGTTGTTTGTTTGTTTGTTTTTAAAGAACACAGTGAAATAGAGGCCATGCCAATTGGGGCAGAATGAATTCCCAATTACTCTCACAGTGAATCATCTACAGGCCTCACTGCAAAAACCTGCTCTCAACAAAAATTGTAGGTCAATATTATTAGCATATCAGAGACTAAGTCATATCTAAAATAAAAATGTCTTAAATATTTTAAGAGAACAATTTTATTTTAACAGCACCTTTGGGACTAAAAACAAACAAACAAAAAATAACAAAACCCAGTGTCGTCAATATAATAGGCTCAGCTGAGAAGAGTTCTTCAGCAAGTTCTAAACAACTCAGGAAAACTAAGAATCTCTAAAGTCACAAACTAAAGGCCTGAGAAATTATCTAGAAAATGCAGGCTTAAATTAAAATTCACTTCCATTATGTGGCTTTATCAGTTCAAATGCTTACTCCTTGAGGACGAGGCCACTTCTTACACTTTTATCTGACACAGTCCACTATTGAGACCACAGTAAGGACTCACTTCATCTGTTAAATTATTAATGTTTACTCAATAATTAGATAACTGGCTGAGTTATCTCCATCTCACATTCCAAGGATAGACTTAGGGGAATCTTTTTTCTTTAAATCTAAAATGTTGATAAATGGCCCATATTATAGGCTGAATTATGTTGCCCCTAAATTCATATGTTGAAGTCCTAGGCCCCAGGATCTCAGACTGTGATTGTATTTGGACATACAGCATTTAAAGAGTAAAGTTAAAATGGGATTGTTAGGGTAGGCCTCTGGCCAGCATGACTGGTGTCATATAAGAAGAGGAGATTGGGACACCGAGGATACACAGAGGAAAGTCGTTGTGAAGATTCAGTGAGAAGGCAGCCACCACCCCAAGCCAAGGAGCGAGGCCTCTGAAGAAAACAACCCTGCCCACCTCTTCATTTCCAACTTTTAGTGTCTAGAACTGTAAGAAAACAAATTTCTGTTGTTTAGCCACTCCGTCTATGATGTTTTGTCATGGCAGTCCCAGCAAGCTAGTACAGCCCAGGCACTGAGAACTAATTTAAAAACCCGACCTATGTGCTTAGTTCCGCATTATTTATTTTCTTGTCCCTTATTTATTTATTTTTATTTTTAGACGGTCTCATTGACTCTGTCACCCAGGCTGGAGTGCAGTGGCTGCGATCTCAGCTCACTGCAACCTCCGCCTCCCAGGTTCAAGCGATTCTCCTGCCTCAGCCTCCCCAGTAGGTGGGACTACAGGCGCCCACCACCATGCCCGGCTAATTTTTGTATTTTTAGTAGAGACGGGGTTTCACCACTGTGGCCAGGCTGGTCTCTAACTCCTGACCTCAAGTGATCCGCCCCCCTTGGCCTCCCAAAGTGCTGGGATTACAGGCGTAAGCCAACGCGCCGGCCTGGAAGGGAAGTTTCTAAGAAAAACTACTGAGGAATTTTAAAACTATGATGTACGTGGATTGTGCAGTATTATTGTGGGTGACTAATCAGATAATGGTTGGAAGAATTGATTAGCCAGCTCGAAATCGCAGCACAATTACCGCAGGGGCGATCAGCTTCCACCATCCATTCCAGGATGTTGGGAGTCGTCAATTTGGAAATGTATCAATTAAGCGGCCCCCAGAGCCTCTCGCATCTCTTGCCCGGCCCCGAGTCACCTTCCTCCAGGTGCCTCCATCTCGCTGGAAACATAGGAAGCCCGACTCAAACGCTCTATGCCTATGGTCGTTTCATGGGAAAGCAAAATTAAGGGCAGCATTGAGGAAGCTCATTAATATTTAGTTTAGAAGATGCAAAGGGTTCTTCCGCGAACCTGGAAGAGCCCCCCCGGGCTCGCCTCTCGCCGCGGTCCCACACTTGCCTGACCTCAACCACACTCTCCCGGTCCAGGCCCCGCTGGAGAATGTCCCACCGACACCGGGGACAGAAAGGCCGTTTATGTAAAACGATGTTTTTCCTATTTCGCCTCCCACCCTCATGCAAATTTTGATTTTCAGCTCTTCCAACCCTTCCGCACCCTGAAACAAACCTCATCTCCTTTCCTCCCTCTTCTGGCTCCGCGGGTTACTCGCCCCGCCCCCACCCTTCAGTCCCTTAGCAACGCGTCCTCGGTCCGTAGAAACCGGTTGCCGAGCTCTGCCTACCTCTGAAAGGCCTAGAGAGCAGAGTTCTCTTCTCAGAGGAGCTTCGCCCACAGACTTTTGTCACTAAAAGCCCCGGTGACTCCCCAGATGCTTACGGATATTAAAACCGATTATGCTGAAGGAGTGGAAGGAGAGTCAAGTAAAAGAAGAAGATCAAGTAAAAAGAACTGGGGAACAGTGACTTTGTTTCCCCTTATTGTACCTCCTTTCTCCTTTTGTGCTTTCCTGGAAACATCGAATTTCAAAAAGAAGCTTACAAAGTCCACCATACAGCTTGCAGGTCTGAATGGAAGTCAACAGTTTATATTTGAATATTTGATGGAAGATTGCTTTCATGGCTTATGATATTAAAAACAACGACAAAAAACCATTCTTATTTCCAAGGCCAAGAAACCTCCCGTGTGGTTAGTAAAATCACCACTGTATTACGCAAGTTGTATAGCAGACTTGGCTGCACACACACATACCACTTAGCATTTTTATGAGACATAATGGAGATACACTGACATACATTCTGCTGTATTTACTGTATCCTAAGGAACCATTTGTCCTTATTGCTCACTTGTGTGAGCAGAAAATGCATTAAGGCCATGGGAATCATTTATTTTTAGAGCCATAATCTAAAAATGACTGACTTGAAAACAGCTTGTATTTAATTTAAAATGATGGGGAATTTCACAACATTGGTTAAATTTTAAGTCAGGGGTTGTTCATCATTCCAAGAATGTACCTTATCTGATGCATCAAAATAGGGGGAAAAGCTTTAAAAAACAGCACTTCAACATCTGTGAGAAGAAAAGGAAAAAAAGCACCAGAATTAATCATCACAAGTCTGTGCTAGTGGCAATGGCAAAACTGCGACAAAAAAAAAAAAAAAAAAGTATAGTTATGTAGCAATCCAAATTTGGCTAGAAATTGATATTAATAGTCAATGCATGAAAACACTGGAATCAATTTATTTCAAATATTTAAAAAACAAAAATACAATAATTAAAAGTAGAAGGTAGTTTGATTCTTTTCTGTTGCCCAGATTGGAGCACAGTGGTGTGATCATAGCCCACTGCAGCTTCAATCTCCTGTGCTCAAGTGGTTCTCCCACCTCAGCCTCCCTGGTAGCTAGGACTACAGGTGCATGCCACTATGCCAGGCTAATTTTTTTATTTTTATTTTTTTGTAAGGACAGGGGTCTCACTATGTTGCCAAGGCTAGTCTTGAACTTCTGGCCTCAAGTGATCCTCTTGCCTTTTTCTCCCAAAGTGCTGGGATTACAGATGTGAGTAGCCACTGCGACTGGCCAAGGTAACTTGATTCTATTATATTTTTTAAGCCATATACATTCAGGAACAATGGTTTGTATGGAATTGATAACTGAAATCTAGTTGATAGTGGTGATTTGTCTAAGATTGTTATAATACCTTCAGCTCAAAAATTTGCACAGAGGTGAAAATTAGCTTCTTAAGTAAAGAATTCAGTTCAGAAACTTTAGCTACTCATTAATCTTCAGTCAATAAAATTTGTAAAACATGAATCTTATGAAATTCTTAGAATATTATCATTATCTCAGTTAATGTTTATGGAACACGTTCTGCATGTCAGGTACTAGGCTACAACTTTAAAATAGTTCTAATTTCATCCTTTACTTTTCATTCTTAAACCTTAATTCGTATCTATGGAAAGGGTATTATCTTTGATTTTAGAAAAGACCTGACTGAAATTCAAAGAAACTATGTGATTTGCCCAGCATCTTATAATTAGTAATACAATTATTAATATAACACAAAGTACAAAATATTTTCTCTTTAATAACAAATGTTTGGTAAATGTACACAAAAAAGAATTCAAGTGGATTTTTTCCTAACTACTTTAATTGCTCTCAGTTAAATTCAGTATTTACTGAATGAGTTCATGAACCTATTATAGATAAATACTGGGTAAAGGAACCTAATGAATGTTTTATTTTAAAAGTATACAGATTTCTTAAAATATAAACTGTATACTATAAGAAGACAAAGAAAATAAAATCTGCAGACTTTTTCCTGCTTCCTTTGAAGTAGGCCAACTACAAAGTTAGAAAGCACATTCCCCAAAACTGCCCTTACTTCTGACACCAAGTTCAGGGGGCCGTCAAAACCCTGAATAGAACCCTCAGGTTTGATAATTTGCTAGAAAGACTCACAGACCTTACCGAAAGCTATTGTATTTAGGGTTATAGTTTATTACAGGGAAAGGTTACAGATTACAACTAGCCAAGGAAAGAAGTTCACAGGGCAGAGTCAGTCCCGAAATAACAAATGTGGAGCTTTTATTGTCCTCTTCCTGTGGAGTCAGGACAGGTTACTCCCTAGCATTGTTGAATGACAATGCACACATGGAGATCTGCCACCCAGGGAAGCTCACCCAATCATTGTGTTCAGAGTTTGTAGTGGGGCTTCATCACACAGGCATAATCGGTTGATTAACCACATGGTTAATCTCTATCTCCAAGTTGACGGATACCACGTGACCCAAAGCCCTTGCCTTAAGTCACATTGTTGATCTTTCTGGAGTGGCCAGTCCCTACTCTAAGACTATGCAGGTGTGGCCACCTCCCCATCCTAAATCACATTGTTAGACTATCCCATATGACTCAAGGTCTCCAGGCAAATAAAGCTCTTTCTATCAGGCATAACATTCCTAGGGCCCAGAGATTATATCTCAGAAGGCAAGGGCAAAGGCCGGACTTTCTTTTCTTTGGGCAAGAGAGTCTCTCCTATAAATTCTTTACTATATACCTACTAGGTTTAGAAAATATCAAAATTTGTACTTAATCATCCCCAAATGGTGAAAAGCCTGTGATTCTCCACCCCTGCCTTCTGTCCTCTCTTGAGAAAAGAGCATTTTTTTTTTCCCTTGCCCTGCACAAACCATGAAGCCTGGGAGAAGTGTCAGTATTCTTCACCATTCCTAATGTTCCTTTCACATCTTTAAGTTTCTTCTTCCATAGGAAAACCTGCCTCTTCTGAGGTTAATGACAACTATCTCCCCATACATATTTACTAACAAATTCCCAGGCATTTCTCACTTTTACAGATTTGGGGACTTTCTCAATGTTCCTTTCCATATGAAATCCATTAAGCCAATAGTTTTGCCTCAAAACTCATTATCTTTCCAGATTAAAGCTATCTTTACTTCATTATCCTCTAACTCTGAAATATTAAGCTCTAACAGGTCCTCTCTGATCACTACCTGTTATCCCTTCTGCCCATTACCTCTCTTATTCTAGATAATGTGCTAGTTGGTCACTTAATGACCTTCTGCCTCTTTTATTTGTGAATCCAATGGACGTCTTTCAGGTCCTATGTTACTTGACAATTCTTCTGAATTGGACACGTTTTACTTCTGGCTCTTTGAAACATTCCCTTCCCTTGGCTTCAATTACACAACTCTCTCCTACTTTTCTTCCTCGGCCTGCTGTAAATATCATTGTACCCTGGGATTCTTTCTTGTTTGTGTGTGTGTTTTTTTCTCCCTTTGTTTCCTTCCTAGGCTTGACATCCCCTTCAAAATTCAGTCAAGACCATGCAGCATAGAATATAGAACTTCTACCATCTGAGCCCATTCTATGTTGAACTGAGTTCTGATTGTCTTTCTAGCTTTATCTCAGCAAACCCATGGTACAGAAAGTGACTACCTTGTAACTTAATGGGAATTTTTACAAAGTTTTGGGCTTTTTATATCTGTGTCTTTTCATGCCGTTCCCTCAGCACAGGGACTTCAGAACTTCTGCAGCCCCCTGGTTCTAAGGATGGAGAAAGTTATCTATGTTAGGCCAATGAGATCACAACACCCTGACCACAGTGACTGGCTCAGGGAGAAGCAGGTGACTAATGGGAGGACAGTCAGGGCCCAGAAAATTTTATTCTGGGACTTTGAGCCTTCAGGGAAGAAGACTTCCTCTTCTAGTCTGCCTGTTATGACAATTTGAGCCTTATGCTACGGGAGCCACTATGAAGATCCTGAGAGTGGAGTCAATCCAGGGGAAGCAAACTGAGAGCTGGACCTGGGCAGTATCATTTGAGCCCAGGGTCAAGCAATCACTGAACTTAGAGCTACTCTAGACCTCTTCAGCTAACATGATCCAGTAAGTTCTCTTTGTGTATAAACCAGTCTGATTTATTTTTCTATAGAAGTAAGCCTAGAGACTGATAATATGCTCAACAAATATTTGTCAAATGAAAGGAAACCATAAAATGGATAGATTAACTATCTCAGAGGGCTGTTCTGAGAAGTAAATGATTTACCAGTCATTTACTTTTGCTAGGCCAAGCACAGTGCCTAGCAAAAAGCAGGTACATGAAACGTTCATTATGTTTCTATGCCTCCAGCACTCTCCCTGTCACCACACAGTCCACACAACATAGCTCAAAAACTGCTACCTGAACTTGATTATAAGTTCTAAGAAAACTCATATTCACAAAAATTTGACTTCTTCAGTCCTAGGCTTTTTCCCCATAAGTCTTTTTCTTCTATTAAAGACCACAACTTAATATTTACTTATGTTTTTAAAGATCACAACAGTAAACATATTCATTTGTATAGCATCTGCTACAGTTTGAATATTTGTCCCCTCCAAAGTCATGTTGAACTTTAATCTCCAGTGTGGCAGTATTGAGAGGTGAGGCCTTAATTTATATTTTTTAAAATAAAGATAAAGTCTTGCTATGTTGCCCAGGCTAGTTTCAAACTCCTGGACCCAAGGCATCCTCTACCTCAGCCTCTCCAGTAGCTGTCCTACAGGCAAGACCCACTGCACCCAGCTTGGTGGGGCCTTTAAAAGATTCTTGGGTCATAAGGGCAGAGCCCTTATGAATGGATTAATGAATTATGGGTTAACAGATTAATGGATTATCATGGGAGTGGGATTGGTGGTTTTATAAGAAAAGGAAGAGAAACCTAAGCGAGCAAGCGTAACCCCCTCACCATGTGATGCCCTGTGCCACCGTGGGACTCTGCAGAGACCTCCCAGCAGCAAGAAGGCCCTCACCAGATATGGCCTCTCAACCTGGCACTTCTCCATCTCCATAACTGTGAGAAATAATTCCTTTTCTTTATAAATTCCCCATTTTCAGATATTCTGTTACAAGCAACAGAAAACGGACTAAGATAGCATCTTGCAAGGCTTCACTTACTATACATGCAAAAGCAAAATATTTAAAGTAAAAAATTGTTAGATCTGACTTCATAAATATTTAAAATTTCTGTATGTCAAAAAAAGTCATTAAAAATGTAAGATAGGTTAAACTTGGAAATGTGTATAAACAAAGAGTATCTTAAAATTTTACAAATCACTAAGGACAAACACCATAATGAAAAAGAATGTATGCTGAATATAGTCACTTTACAAAAGAATACCTACAAATGATCATTAATTATGTCTTTGATGTTCAATGACATAGTCGAAGTCATGTACATTAAGCCAATAAAATATAATCTTTTTCTTATCATCTTGGCAAGCTGGGGAAAGGAAGAGAGAAAGATGCACATCTAGGCTCTACTGGTTGAACTGTACATTGTTAGGATGGGAATTTACAGTTTATGTAAAAACCTTCAAAAATGTATTAATCTTTGACTCAGCAATTTCACTTCCAAAAATTAATATTTAGAGATTAATCATAGAAATGAACAAAACTTGTAATGATGATTTTTATTTAATATTTTTTATAATGGTAAAAAATTTAAAAGTGGATAATAACATCTATCATCTATTTATTGAATTCTCACTTATTAGATTCATTATGTGTCAACTATTGCATTTTCACATACATTGTCTCATTTATTCTTCACTTTATAGATTAAAAAGTGAATTTAGAGATACTAAATATTCTGATCAAGATCATAAATCTAGTAAATGGCAGATTCAGAATTTAAACCCAGTTATATTTTTTTCCAAAGCCTATGATCTGAATTACTATTTTTAGATTTTCTTGTCAAAATTTTTGTCTAGCCATAGGATGATAAATATGATGCAGCTGTTACAAGAGGTATGAAGAAATACATAATAACATAGGAAAATGTGTATGATATTGTGTTAATTGAAGAAATTATAAGATTAGAAAGCTTTATACACAGAATGATTCTTTTAAGACACAGTATGAGTCTCTGTTCAAAGAAAAAGATCTGTAATAAAGCATCCTCAAAAGATAGTTATCTTAGGGTGGTAAAGTATATCTTGGAAATATTTTTCTACTTTGTATACTTTTGTATTTTCTAAATGCACAGACTAATTCATAGTAGAAACTATTAATGTATTATTTTTGCAGCCAACAATTTATTAAAACACTTCAACATGGCCAAAAGACTTTTTTCTTCTTGTGAGACTGGAAAAGTCAAAAGCCTCTTAAAAAAAAAAAAAGTTTGAAATTTCTTTCCACTGGGCACTCAAAAAAGTTTTTACAAGTCCGGTCCAGGGACTCATGTCTATAATCCCAACACTTTGGTAAGCTGAGGTGGGAGGATCATTTGAGGCCAGGAGATCAAGACCAGCCTAGGCAACACAGCAAGACCCCATCTCTACTAAAAATAAAAAAAATTACCTGGGTGTAGTGATGCATATCTGCAGTCCAGCTATTCAGGAGGCTGAGGTAGAAGGATCCCTTGAGCCCTGGAGGTTGAGGCTGCAGTGAGCTGAGATCACGCCACTGCACACCAGCCTGGGTGACAGAGTGTGCAGTGGGATAATTAAGGAATCAGAGAGACCGTGGCATTGAGGAGGAATTATTTAATTATTTAGGTGCACCGACCCAGTCGATTAACATCCAAAGGGCTGAGACCCGAACAGAGTTAAGCTACCTTTTAAGCATTTCGTGGGGCAGGGGGAGATTTGTGCAGGGGGAAGCGTATTACAGAAGCGAGAAACAAAGACAGTTATTCAATTAAGACATGCATTACATTATTTCTTACTTTTTAAGGAACAACATGTTTTATGACTTGAGATTATCTGTTTAGTGACCTTGCAGCTGCACAGCTAGAGAAACAGAGTCTTCACAATGGCTGGGAAAGGGAGAGATAAGGCTCACTAGCCACAGAAAAACAGGCAGTCAATTTTTAAAGGACTTCAGCTCTTTCTCTTCCTCAGGGGGAATTGGTTTTTCTTACATACAACTGAGTTTTCACTTACACATTTTAAAATTTCTTTTAATTCCTGTTCCAAGTGAGAACCTTTCTCAAAAAAGTAAAAGATAAAAAATTAAATTAAAAAGAACATTTTTATAAATTATATAAAGCTAAAAACTAAAACAATAATTTGGTGAGTTTAAAAGTAAAAGATAAACCAATGAAAAATGGAAAAACTCAGAGTGGATAAAAGAAAATTCTGTAGCCATCCCATTTTAAATGCTTCTCTACTCTTTATTCCAGTTTTGTGGCACTTTTACCTAAAGGAATGGCAGAAACATTTTTGTGTTATGCAGAGCTGAAGCCTCTCCCATTGGCCTGCTCTCACAGGTATTTTATAAATACAGCAACACAGAAATATATTTTTAAATTTATTTATTTTTTATTTTTTGAGACAGACTTTCACTCTTGTTGCCCAGGCTGGAGTGCAATGGTGTGATCTCAGCTCACTGCCACCTCCGCCTCCTGGGTTCAAGCGATTCTCCTGTCTCAGCCTTACGAGTAGCTGGGACCACAGGTGTGTGCCACCAAGCCTGGCCAATTTTTTTGTATTTTTAATAGAGATGGAGTTTCGCCATGTTGGCCAGGCTGGTCTCGAACTCCTGACCTCAGGTGATCTACCCACCTTGGCCTCCCAAAGTGCTAGGATTATAGGCATGAGCCACTGTGTCCGGCCTGGTCTACAAAATTTCATTACAGAATAAACCACTTTAATTGGACCTTGTGTTCAAGTATAACCTTACTTAATCTTCCCTATAGGTTTAAGAGGTAGGTATAACTATGCCTTCATAAATGAGACCACTGATTCTCAGAGAGATTAAATAACTTGACAACTTTCTTAGATAGTGAGAGATTAATTTTTTTTCATTTCGAAGCCCAAGATCTTTCCACTTCCTCTCACAGCGTAACAAAATCAAAGGCTATGCATGTGCTCCCCAAAGAAAACTTAGGGTAAATATCCTGTCTGTGACTCAAGACACATTTTACAAGTGGCTAAGAAAAAAATCTTTAGACTGTTCGAAAATGAGTAGCATGGCTTTTAACATAGTGCTGGGGAGGATTTTTGCTTTGAAAGTAAAATTAAAGGTGAATTGATAACGAATATATAAATATCATGACAAAGGGTACTATTGTCTTATTTTTGGCTCTCTCAAAAGCAGACCAAGCAAAAACAAGGATTTTGAGTATAAGGAGTTTATCTGGGAGGTGATCCCAGAAAGTGTGGTGAAGTGAAGCAAGGAAAGATGAAATGTCAATGCATTAATTAGTGGGTCACTGCTGTGGGAAACTGGGGCTCAATTTCTCAGAGTAGCATCTAAGAGTTGATGGAACTGATGTAGAACACAGTGCAGAATTGCCCCTTCAGTGGGTGAGGAGGCTGGAGTGCTTTTATTCAGCAAATCCCATCTATCATGAATTGATGGTTGTTTCTGGGACATTATGTCTCTGGCACTTCCAGCCTTCCCTACAAGTAGACTGAGCACACTCCTGAGACCAGAAACCATTCTTAGGCAGAGAGACACAGGTGCTTGAAGTAAGATGCCCTTGCATGTAAAAAATTTTTCTATGAAGCTGTAGGTGACCTTGAGAATGGACTGAGGGAATCTAGGCAGGACATCAGCAGAATATGCCACAGGGATCAATAATAAGTAAATGTGCGTTTGTGTGTGTATGTGTGTGCAGCTTGAATAGAATAAAATGCAATTTCATAAGTAGTTTCAAAAAGAGCAAAATGCAGAGAAAACTATGTTCTCTTACTTTTATAGACCCTTCTACCACTTGATGGCCCATACCAAAGTTTAGGTGCTTGAAACTAAAAAACAAATAAATAAAATAAAAAATAATAATGACTTGAAATGATGACAAATATTGATAATAGCTGCAAAACAACTTTCCCCAAATGTGCCCTTTTCCAGTTGATGGTGAAGCTACTGTTACTATATTGTGGGTTTTCAGAATGATTCTTTCTTTCAACGCTTGGCTTCTCCTTCAAATCCTGCCCATCTTGACACCTATTCTAGATTCACGAAATCATTACTACAGAGCAGCGAAGCTCTTGAATTAATGCCTAAACCACTTTCTTACTTTGTATGTCTCTTTACTTTTCACTGCTACTGGGGTCTGATTTGTCTCTTTTATATTGGCATTCCTTCTAGAAACAGGAAGATCCTTTTTAAAAAACAAATTTTGCAAGAGAAGAGTTGTTTTCCTAATTCAAATGTTGACCAAAAGGATTATTAATGCTGATAACTATAATCATTCTTCTGTATTCACGTCTTGTATTATAGTCACATGTCTTCTTAAGCTACTTAAAATGACTTATTTTAAAACCCCATGAACGAAATTTAATTGAAAGTTAATGTCAAATACCGTTATTATCTTTGAACTAAATGTGAAATTAAATATTGATAAATTTTCATTAATTCTAGAATGATTGATACTCTGTCAAAGTCCTCCTATAATTCCTTTGATTTCTCCTGACTGATTTGGTTGTAACTATGTGGGCTCTTTTTTTCTTCTAGCTTCTTAAATGCTGGTATTCTCCAGGGTTCTCCCTTCAGATTTCTATCTTCCCACAACCTATTCTCTTTCCCTACATAATCTCACCCATATCCAAAATTTAAGTTATCACCTACTTACTGATAATTCCTGGATTAATATTTCTCACTCTGATCTATCTCTGAAACTCCAGTTTCATTTTGTGATTGCTACCAAACATCTCCACTGGGGGTCCCACAGGCACTGCAAATTCAACATGTCTACATGTTAATTTATACTCCTTCCCAAACTTGCTCCATCTCAGCCCCCTTTTTCACTCTTCACCTAGTCGCTGAGAATGAAATACTGAATTGTTTAAATATGAATAATAGGTGGCTGGTGGCTCACACCTATAATCCCAACACTTTGGGAGGCCAAGGCAGGTGGATCACCTGAGGTCAGGGAGTTCAAGAACAGCCTGGCCAACATGCTGAAACCCCATTTCTACTTAAAATACAAAAAATTAGCCAGGCTTGGTGGTGGGCACCTGTAATTCCAGCTACTCAGGAGGCTGAGGCAGGAGGATCACTTGAACCCAGAAGACGGAGGTTGCAGTGAGCCCAAATTGCGCCACTGCCCTCCAGCCTGGGCAACAAGAGCAAAACCCTGTCTCAAATATGTACATAAAATATTGAATGTCTACCATACCCTAATATGGTAGGATGAATACTTAACACTAAGTATGAACTTAACACTAAGTATTTTGTGTAAATTAGCTAATTTAATTATCAAAAGAAGCCTGTTTTCTGTGCTCCTGTGCCCTCTTCCCACCTCTTTTCTGGTCCTCATACCATTGCATTGTTGCTGTTTGTTCCTATGTCTATGTTCATTTCAGTGACCATGTCATATTCACTTTAACATCTTCACTATTGTGCGGTGCTTGGCATACATTAGATAACTAAATATTTGTTGACCGAATTAATGAATATATAACTGAGTGAATAACATTTTAATAATAATATGTTTCCTGGATAGTCTACGGGGAAAACAGGATCATTAAAATAGTCACAAAACTGCATTCTCTGGCTGTGGTGGCTTGTTTACAAAATGGCCCCTAATGAACCATGCCTCCCAGTATCACGTATTCTTGTAGAAACCATTCCCACATTGAATCTGGGCTAGCTCTGTGGTTGGTTTCAATCAATAGAATGTGGCAGAAGTGATATTTTGTAGTTTCTAAGGTTGGGCTTCAGGTATCTACAGCTTCCAACTTCTCTCCTTTTGGGATATTTGTTTTTGGAAACCAACCAATATGCTGTGAGTAGCCCAAGGCACAGAGAAGCCATGTGGAGAAAAACTGAGGGTCAACAGCCCCAGCTGATTTCCCAGGTGCCAGTCAGCATGAACTCCCAGGCCTTTGAATGAGCCATCTTGAATATTCCAGACCATTTGAGTAACAGATGACTGCAGCCCTAGTCAACATCATGTAGGCCAAAAGAACTTCTCAGCTGAGCCCAGTCAATTCCTCTCCTACTGTGGCTTCATGTGATCATGTCTTATGTGCATGCAATATCAAAAGTGATAATTTTGTGGACTTGTAAAGTCTTTGCCACTGCCACAGTGCCTGTCGATGTCTATGCTAATGCCGCTGGTACCTGATGTTGAGGGTGCAGATCTCTACACTGGGGTGTGGTCTCAGGTTACCACAGAACTGTTGTCATGAATACTGCTGATCTGTTGCCCTTTAGAGTCTCACAGAGATCACTGTGAAACAGCCTTTAATATTTACCCATATTTTTATTGAACCCCCTTCACTCTAGGACTCAGGCCTGAATTCATGGGGACTGGTCCAATAAATAATATAAGTGATAGACAGACAGACAGAAATAGTGCTACACCCATAATCCTTACTCCTTTTATCCTGGCCCATTATCTTTAAGGCATGCGTCTGTGCCATGGCATTCTCTTCCCTTGGATTCAAGTCTTTGCAAGAAAACTCCAAGGTATTTCATGTAATCAGATCCAAGAATATGAACCCTACCAGATCTTTAGACATGCCCAGAGAAGACCGAAACCAAGATGTTCAACATGTCCAGACAAGTAAATCTAAGACTACAGACATTTATCAGTGCAGGATACCTCCCCTATCTTCACCATTATCTGCTAACAGCTATACCCTTCTTCTTGGAGAAATTGCTCTTCCGCCTTTCCAAGTAGTTGTGGTTGGACTGCTGGTTATAGTACATCACTCCACTCCGGTCCATAGGGATGGGCACATGATCTTGTTCTGGTCAATCATAGAACTTCAGTTCTCTAGGGAAAGGAATTGTTCTAACGGGTGAGTACAGGCCCCAAGACAGAACATTCAGAGTCCTTCTCTGAGATTTTTTTTTTTCTAGGAAGGGACTCTTTCTTGAGTGAGAAGGTTGTAATCCTGGGCTTCCATGGGGCAAACACCTAGAGGAGACAATGAGGCCAAAAAGACTTAAGCAGATGAGAGGTGGATGTTGCAAGCAAGAGTGAGTGCTGGTTCTGTCAAGTCTGAAGTTTCTCTCCCTGACATACCTGAAGTTACCTGCTCCCCACAGAAATTCCGTCAGTTCCATAACAGGCCCCATTCTTCTTCCATTAATTCCCATTTTTTCACATAGTGAGTTTGAGTTGAATTTCTGTCAGTTACAATTAAAAAAACTTTGGACTATTGCAAATATAAGCACAATAGAAGGATAGAAATACTTTTTCTGGCTGGATGTGGTGGCTCACACCTGTAATCCCAGCACTTTGGGAGGCCGAGGCAGGTGTATCACCTGAGGTCGGGAGTTCGAGACCAGCCTGGCCAACATGGTGAAAGCCTGTCTCTATCAAAAACTACAAAAATTAGCCAGACGTGTTGGCAGGCACCTGTAATCCCAGCTACTCAGGAGGCTGAGGCAGGATAATAGCTTAAACTTGGGAAGCAGAGGTTGCAGTGAGCCGAGATCATGCATGCCACTGCACTCCAGCCTGGGCGACAGAGCAGACTCTGTCAAAAAAAAATAAAAAGATTGTAGGGGCTAACTAGTTATCTCGTACTGCTCTCTCTAGCATTTTGGAACTGATAAAATCTACTAGCTACTTCATTTTACTGTGTTTGTATCCAATGTAATAATACTACATTGGATACCTATTACTTTGTTTACCCGACATCCCTTTGTTACTGGCGGGTCTTTGTTCTTAGAGCTCCCAAGATGGGGTAAGCCACTTCCAAGATGGTGGCAAGCCTTTTGTTCTCTGACCTGGGGTTCTTGGCCTCATGGATTCTAAGGAATGGAACCTTGAGCCATGTGGTGAGTGTTATAGCTCTATTAGAAGCCGTGGGTCACGGAAGAGAACCGTGGAACCCAGCCACTAGTGTTCAGCTCGATTGGGATGAACCTGGGCACTTAGCCGTGCAGGAACAATGGCGAGCCTCTAGCCCGATCCACAGCGGCGATGGGCGCCTCGCTGGGTCAGAAACGCAGTGTACACCCTGCCGGATCCGGAGGGGTGGAAGTCAGTGGTGGGTCTGCGACAACGGCAATCAGCAGTAGTGGACGGCGAGCGAAAGCTCAGCTCCAGCCAGAACAAACGTGGACCAGAAGGGTGTGCAGTTGCAAGATTTAATAGAGTGAAAACAGAGCTCCCATAGAAGGGGAGGGGACCCAAAGGGGGTTTCCCCTGCCCGCTGGAATTCCTGGGTTTATATCCCAATCATTGTCCCTCCCCCTATGCGCTCAGGCGATAGATGATTTGACTATTTCTTTACCTCCTGCTTTTAGCCTAATTGGTATTTTAGTGAGCCCTCTTTACTACCTGATGGGTCAGGTGTGAGCTGAGTTACAAGCCTCGTGTTTGAAGGTGGGTGTGGTCACCTTCCACAGCTAGGCTTAGGAATTCTTAGTCGGCCTAGGGAATCCAGCTAGTCCTGTCTCTCACTATCTTCTGAGAATTATTTCTCACATTAACCCTTTGTGGTAGATTAAAAGATTGGCGCTACCCTTCCTGCTTCCCTGTCCCCCACTTTAACAATAGCTTCACTGTGGGCAGAAGGTATTTCTTTCCCCTTGACTTAGTGTCCAGTCATGTGACTTTCTTTGACCAATGGCTTGGTCAGGCAGTAGCAGCAGTGTTAGAACGGCTCTGAACCTAAACTTCAGAGGCTCTTGTGTTCCCTGTCTAGCTTAGGGGCCCAGGAGGAGTGAGATCTGGGTTCCTAAGACCCACTATTCCACTAGAATGGAGTACAGCCACTCTAGTCATCACTGCCTGGCAGAGCTGCCCTAGCCAACCGTCAGATCCGTGAAAATGAATGATAGTGGTGTTAAACCACTAGTTGGGGCACTTTGTTATAGAACATTGTAGTGATAATAACCTAACTGATATACCTCCCACCCCAGCCCACTCACTCCCAATCATGGGGTTCCCACACAATTTACCAGGTTCTTCTTATACTATCAGATCCTCTTTCCTGTCATCAGTTAGTCCAGAGGCTGAATGGGCCCCTGGGAGCTCTTCTTAGCCTTTTGTACTTGGAGGGGGAGCATTGGGCACTCTTTCTTGTGGCAGAAAGTCTGAAATGTGAGACCTGGGAGTTGTTAGCCTCGTTGGCCACCCCGTGGGGAAAGCAGATTTGCAGTGAGAAAGAAGTCAGGAGGTGGAGAGTGACACCTAGGGGCTTTTTAGAGTTCCTAGCTGCAGTTATTCCACACTTCAGCTTGAACCTCCGTGACCTGTCTCGGCTTCTCCTTGGCTCTTAATCGCATTTTGCTTCTCTTATTCCCCTTTTTTTCTGTTGTAATCTTTCTGAAGAACAGGGCAGGGTCTCATTCACGTTTGTATTTCCCGAAGTACTCTATCAAGTGTCTTACATGTTATAGACACTCAATAAATACTTGTGGAATTAAAGTGGTCCCCCTGCCCAAATCCCTGAGTTAGAACTAGATCCTCCTCCTTTGTCTGAACATGTCCATATGTACTCTAAGCTACCTACTTTATACTGGAGGTTCATTTTTCAATCATTTCCCATAATTTGACTAAAATTAAATCCGTAAGTTGAAATTGGATGAATGACCCAGTAAGCTAGTTTTTTAAAGTTCAGAGTATTTGCTGTTGAAAAACCAACAAGTTGAATTTATTATCCTTTAGGTTAAGGTCTATTTTAGTCTCAAGATTCCATAGTTTCATGGTATATACAGTTAACTACTTTTCCAATCATAAATACAAAAATTTTCTGGTAACCCTCTTAAGGAGAGTTAGTCGAAAAATTGCTTTGGCTCTGAGTTGCTCAGCTAAAAAGAAAAAGAAATGCCTAGGTTTATTTTTCCTGATATCTTTACATAGGAATTTTCTGGGCTCAGTCCTAGAACTTCTTTCCTTTTCTATCTATAGTCTATATCTAATTTCTTGGTAATCCCATTCATGCTTGTGGCTTTAAATTTCATCTATATGCAGATGACACTCAAATTTATATATCCAGCTTGGTCTCTCCTCTGAATTCCAGATTCATATGACCCAACCAATTCAACATCTTATCTAGATAACAGGCATTTTGAACTTTTTTTTTTTTTTTTTTTACTTTAAGTTCCAGGATAAATGTGCAGGACGTGCAGGTTCATTACATAGGTATACATTTGCCATGGTGGTTTGCTGCAACTATCAACCCGTCATCTAGATTTTAAGCCCTGCATGCATTAGGTATTTGTCCTAATGCTCTCCCTCCCCTTGCTCCCCACCTTCTGACAGGTCCCGGTGTGTGTTGTTCCCCTCCCTGTGTCTATGTGTTGTCATTGTTCAACTCCCACTTATGAGTGAGAACATGTGGTGTTTGGTTTTCTGTTCTTGTGTTAGTTAGCTGAAAATGATGGCTTCCAGCTCCATCCATGTCCCTGCAAAGGACATGATCTCATTTTCTTTTATGGCTGCACGTTCTGCACATGTATCCTGGAACTTAAAGTAAAAAAAAAAAAAAAAAGGTTTGAAATGCCTGTTATCGAGATAGAGATGTTGAATCAGTTGGGTCATATGAACCTGGAATTCAGAGAAGAGATCAAGCTGGATATAGAAATTTGAGTGTCATCTCCATATAGATGGAATTTAAAGCCACAAAGTATTCCATGGTGTATATGTACCACATTTTCTTTATCCAGTCTATCATTGATGGGCATTTGGGTTGGTTCCATGTTTTGCTGTTATAAATAGTGCTGCAATAAACATATGTATGTGCACGTATCTTTGTAGTAGAATTATTTATATTCTTTTGAGTATCTACCTAGTAATGAGATGCTGGGTCAAATGGTATTTCTGGCTCTAGATCCTTGAGGAATCGCCACACTGTCTTCCACGATGGTTGAACTAATTGACATTCTCACCAACAGTGTGAAAGCGTTCCTATTTCTCCGCAGCCTCACCAGCATCTATTGTTTCTTGACTTTTTAATGATCACCATTCTGACTGGTGTGTGATGGTAACTCATTGTGGTTTTGATTTGCATTTCTCTACAGATCAGTGGTGATGTGCTTTTTTTCATGTTTGTTGGCTGCATAAATGTCTTCTTTTGAGAAATGTCTGTTCATATGCTTTGACCACTTTTTGAGGGGGTTGGTTTTTTCTTGTAAATTTGTATAAGTTCCTTGTAGATTCTGGATATTAGACCTTTGTCAGATGGGTAGCTTGCAAAAATTTTCTCACATTCTGTAGGTTGCCTGTTCACTCTGATGCTAGTTTCTTTTGCTGTGCAGAAGATCTTTAGTTTAATTAGATCCCATTTGTCAATTTTGGCTTTTGTTGCAATTGCTTTGGGTGTTTTCATCATGAAGTCTTTGCCCATGCCTATGTCCTGAATGGTATTGCCTAGGTTTTCTTCTAGGGTTTTTATGGTTTCAGGTTTTATATTTTAAGTCTTTAGTCCATCTTGAGTTAATTTTCATATAAGGTGTAAGGAAAGGGTCCAGTTTCAATTTTCTGCATATGGCTAGCCAGCTTTTCCAGCATCATTTATTAAATAGGGAATCCTTTCCCCATTGCTTATTTTTGTCACGTTTGTCGAAGATCAGATGGTTGTAGATGTGTGGTGTTGTTTCTGAGGTCTCTGTTCTGTTCCATTGGTCTGTATGTCTATATGTCTACTGTTTTTGTAGCAGTAGAATGCTGTTTTGGTTACTGTAGCCTTGTAGTGTAGTTTGAAGTCAGGTAGTGTGATGCCTCCAGCTTTGTTCTTTTTGCTTAGGATTGTCTTGGCTATAAGGGCTCTTTTTTGGTTCCATATGAAATTTAAAGTAGTTTTTTCTAATTCTGCAAAGAATGTAAATGGTAGTTTGATGGGAATAGGCTTGAATCTATAAATTACTTTGGGCACTATGGTTATTTTCACAATATTGATTCTTCCTATCCATGAGGATGGAATGTTTTTCCATTTGTTTGTGTTCTCTCTAATTTCCTTGAGCAGTGGTTTGCAGTTCTCCTTGAAGAGGTCCTTCATGTCCCTTGTAAGCTGTATTCCTAGGTATTTTATTACCTTTGCAGCAATTGTGAATGGGACTTCATTTATGATTTGGCTCTCTGCTTGTCTATTGTTGGTGTGTAGGAATGCTTGTGATTTTGATCGATTTTGTATCCTGAGACTGCTGAAGTTGGTTATCAGCTTAAGGAGTTTTTGGGCAGAGACGATGGGGTTTTCTAAATATACAAACATGTCATCTGCAAACAGACAATTTGACTTCCTCTCTTCCTATTTGAATACTTTTATATCTTTCTCTTGCCTGATTTCCCTGGCCAGAACTTCCAATACTATGTTGAATTGGAGTGGTGAGAGAGGGCATCCTTGTCTTGTGCCGGTTTCCAAGGGAATGATTCCAGCTTTTACTCATTCAGTATGGTATTGGCTATGGGTTGTCATAAACAGCTCTTATTATTTTGAGATATTCCATCAATGCCTAGTTTATTGAGAGTTTTTAACATGAAGGGATGTTGAATTTTATCAAAGGCCTTTTCTGCATCTATTGAGATAATCATGTGGTTCTTTTCATTGGTTCTGTTTATGTGATGGGTTACATTTATTGATTTGTGTATATTGAACCAGCCTAGCATCCCAGGGATGAAGCCAACTTGATCGTGGTGGATAAGCTTTTTGATGTGCTACTGGATTCGGTTTGCCAGTATTTAATTGAGGATTTTCGCATTGATGTTCATCAGGGATATTGGCCTGAGGTTTTCTTTTTTTGTTGTGTCTCTGCCAGGTTTTGGTATCAGGATGATGCTGGCCTCATAAAATAAGTTGCAGAGGAGTTCCTCCTTTTCAATTGTCTGGAGCAGTTTCAGAAGGAATGGTAGCAGCTCCTCTTTGTACTGCTGATAGAATTTGGCTGTGAATCCATCTGGTCCTGGGCTTTTTTTGGTTGGTAGCCTATTAGTTGCTGCCTCAATTTCAGAACTTCTTGTTGGTCTATCCAGGGATTTGATTTCTTCCTAGTTTAGTTTTGGGAGGTGTATGTGTCAAGAAATGTATCCATTTCTTCTAGATTTTCTAGTTTATTTGCGTAGAGGTGTTTATAGTATTCCCTGATGGTAGTTTGTATTTCTGTGGGGTCAGTGGTGATATCCCCTTTATCATTTTTTATTGTGTCTATTTGACTCTTCTCTCTTTTCTTCTTTATTACTCTGGCTAGCTAGCGGTCTATTTTGTTAATTTTTCAGAAAATCAGCTCCTGGATTCATCGATTTTTTGAAGGGTTTTTCGTGTCTCTATCTCCTTCAGTTCTGCTCTGATCTTAGTTATTTCTCGTCTTCTGCTAGCTTTTGAATTTGTTTGCTCTTGCTTCTCTAGTTCTTTTAATTGTGATGTTAAGGTGATGATTTGAGATCTTTCCAGCTTTGTGATGTGGGCATTTAGTCCTGTAAATTTCCCTCTAAACACTGGTTTAGCGGTGTCCCAGAGATTCTGGTACATTGTCTCTCTGTTCTCATTGGGTTCAAAGAACTTCTTAATTTCTGCCTCAATTTTGTTATTTACCCAAGAGTCATTCAGGAGCAGGTTGTTCAGTTTCCATGTAGTGTGTGGTTTTGAGTGAGTTTCTTTTCTTTTTTTTTGAGATGGAGTCTCGCTCTGTCACCCAGGCTGGAGTGCAGTGGCACAATTTCGGCTCACTGCAAGCTCCGCCTCCCAGGTTCACGCCATTCTCCTGCCTCAGTCTCCCGAGTAGCTGGGACTACAGGCGCCTGCCACCAAGCCCAGCTAATTTTTTTTGTATGTTTTAGTGGAGACAGGGTTTCACCATGTTAGTCAGGATGGTCTCGCTCTCCTGACCTCGTGATCTGCCCGCTTCATTCTCCCAAAGTGCTGGGATTACAGGCGTGAGCCACTGCGCCCGGCCTTGAGTAAGTTTCTTAATCCTGAGTTCTAATTTGATCGCACTGTGGTCTGAGAGACTGTTTGTTATGATTTAAGTTCTTTTGCCTTGCTGAGGAGTGTTTTACTTCCAATTATGTGGTCTATTTTAGAATAAGTGTCATGTGGCACTGAGAAGAATGTATATTCTGTTGATTAGGGATGGAGAGTTCTTTAGATGTCTATTAGGTGCACTTGATCTGGAGCTGAGTTCAAGTCCTGAATATCCTTGTTAATTCTCTGTCTCGTTGATCTGTCTAATAGTGACAGTGGGGTGTTAAAGTCTCCCAGTATTATTGTGTGGGAGTCTAAGTCTCTCTGTAAGTCTCTAAGAACTTGCTTTATGAATCTGGATGCTCCTATATTGGGTGCATATATATTTAGGATAGTTAGCTCTTCTTGTTGTATTGATCCCTTTACCATTATGTAATGCCCTTCTCTGTCTTTTTTTTATTTTTGTTGGTTTAAAGTCTGTTTTATTAGAAACTAGGATTGCAAGCCCTGCCTTTTTAAATTTTATTTTATTTTATTATTTATTATTTATTTTTTTGCTTTCCGTTTGCTTGGTAAATAATCCTCCATCCCTTTATTTTGAGCCAATGTGTCTTTGCATGTGAGATGGGTCTCCTGAATACAGCACACCAATGGGTCTTGACTCTTTATCCAATTTGCCAGTCTGTGTCTTTTAATTGGGGCATTTAGCCCATTTACATTTAAAGTTAATATTGTTATGTGTGAATTTGATCCTGTCATCATGATGATAGCTGGTTATTTTGCAAGTTAGTTGATGCAGTTTCTTTATAGTGTCATTGGTCTTTATATTTTGGCATGTTTTTGTAGTGGCTGGTACTGGTTTTTTTCTTTCCATATTCAGTGCTTCCTTCAGGAGCTCTTGTAAGACAGGCCTGGTGTTAACGAAATTCCTTAGCATTTGCTTGTCTGGAAATGATTTTATTTCCCCTTTACTTATGAAGCTTAGTTTGGCTGGATATGAAATTCTGGGTTGAAAATTCTTTTCTTTAAGAATGTTGAATACTGGCCCCCACTCTCTTCTGGCTTGTAGAGTTTCTGCTGAGAGATCTGCTGTTAGTCTGATGGGCTTCCCTTTGTAGGTGACCTGGCCTTTCTCTCTGGCTGCCCTTAACAGTTTTTCCTTCATTTTGACCTTGGAGAATCTGATGATTATGTGTTTGGGGATTGATCTTCTCATGGAGTATCTTAGTGGTGCTCTCTGTATTTCCTGAATGTGAATGTTGGCCTGTCTTGCTAGGTTGGGGAAGTTCTCCTGGATAACATCCTGAAATATGTTTTCCAGCTTGGTTCCATTCTCCCTGTCTCTTTCAGGTACTCCAGTCAATCATAGGTTCGGTCTTCTTACATAGTCCCATATTTTTTGGAGGCTTTGTTCATTCCTTTTCATTCTTTTTTCTCTAATCTTGTCTGTGTGTCTTATTTCAGCAAGGTGGTCTTCAAACTCCGATATCCTTTCTTCCACTTGATTGATTCAGCTATCGATACTTGTGTATGCTTCATTAAGTTCTCATGCTGTGTTTTTCAGCTCCATCACATCATTTATGTTCCTCTCTAAACTGGTTATCCTAGTTAGCAGCTCCTGTAAACTTTTATCAAGGTTCTTAGCTTCTTTGCATTGGGTTAGAACGTGCTCCTTTATCTTGGCAGTTTGTTATTATCCAACTTCTAAAGCCTACTTCTGTCAATTCTTCCATCTCATGCTCTGTTCAGTTCTGCGCCCTTACTGAAAAGGCGCTGTGATCATTTGGAAGATAAGAGGCATTCTGGTTTTGGAAGAGTCAGTGATTTTGCACAGGTTTTTCCTCATCTTCATGGATTTATCTACCTTTGATCTTTGAAGCTGATGACCTTTGGATAGGGTTTTTGTGGGGGCATCTTTTTTGTTGATATTGTTGTTGTTGTTGTTGTTTTCTGTTTGTTAGTTTTTCTTCTAACAGTCAGGTCCCTCTTCTGCAGGTCTGCTGCAGTTTGCTGGAGGTCCACTCCAGACTCTATTCTCCTGGGTATCACCAGTGGAGACTGCAGAACAGCAAAGATTGCTCCCTGTTCCTTCCTCTGGAAGCTTTGTCCCAGAGGGGCACCAGCCTGATGCCAGCCAGAGCTCTCCTGTATGAGGTGTCTGTCGACCCCCGTTGGGAGGTCTCTCCGAGTCAGGAGGCACAGGGGTCAGTGATTCACTTGAGGAGGCAGTCTGTCCCTCAGCAAAGCTGGTGCTCTGTGCTGGGAGAATTCCTTTTGTCAGGATCCGCCACTCTCTTCAGAGCCAGCAGACAGGAAAGATTAAGTCTGCTGAAACTGTGACTGCAGCTGTCCCCTCCCTCCAGGTGTTCTGTCCCAGGGAGAAGATGAGAGTTCTGTCTACAAGCCCCTGACTGGAGCTGCTGTATTTCCTGCAAAGATGCCTTGCCCAATGAGGAGGAATCTAGAGAAGCAGCCTGGCCACAGTCGCTTTGCTGCACCTTGGTGAATTCCGTCTAGTCCAAACCTCCCAGTCTCCTTAGGGCTGTTAGGGGAAAACCGCTTTCTAAAGCCACAGTAATGGCAGCTGCCCCTCCATGCACCAAACTGATCATCCCAAGGCAGACTCCAGACTGTTGTAATGGCAGTGAGAATTTAAAGCCAGTGGTTTTTAGCTTGCTGGGCTCCATGGGAGTGGGACCTGCTGAGCGAGACCACTTGGCTCCCTGGCTTCAGCCCCCTTTCCAGGGCAGTGGATGGTTCTCCTGTCTCACTGGCATTCCACACACTGCTGGAGTATGAACAAACTCCTGCAGCTCAGTTCCTGCTCAAACAGCCGCCAGGTTTTGTGCCTGAAACCCAGGGCCCTGATGGTGTAGGCTCAGGAGGGAATCTCCTGATCTGTGGATTGCAAAAAATCCGTGGGAAAAGTGTAGTACCCCGGGTAGGTAGCACAGTCCCTTACCGCTTCACTTGGCTGGAGGAGGGACGTCCCTCTGCTCCATGCACTTCCCAGTTGAAGCGACGCCCCACCCTTCTTCTGCTCTCTCTCCATGGGTCGCACCCACTGCATAACCAGTCCCAGTGAGATGAACTGGGTACCTCAGTTGCAAATGCAGAAATCACCTGCCTTCTGCATTGGTCTTGCTAGGAGCTGCAGACCAGAGCTGTTTTTATTTGGCCATCTTGGCCCCTCCCCGTATTTCAAATTTAACATGTTCCAAAACAAATTATTCATTTCCTTCCCCATTCCTCTACAAAATATATTCCTTTTAAAGTTTTACCCATCTCAGTTAATGGCCACTTTACCCAACCTTTCTAGTTACTTTTGCCAGAATCTGTAGAATAAAATTGTTTTCACTTCTTGGCTTAATACCCTTCAACAGCTTCCCATCTCAACCATCAAAAGAGCTTCCCTACACAACTGTCCACTACTCTTCACTGCAGTTACGTCTCTGACCCCCATTTCCTTTTTTTCATCTGCTACTGTTCTCCTCTTGCTCTTCCCACACCGGCCTCCATACTGATCCTTGAACTCTTTTTCTTACTCTTCGCCATCTCCTGTCTGTCTGAAATGCTCTTGTCCAAATTAACTCCATGGCCTGCTTCCTCGCTTCTATTAGATCTTTGCTCAAATATTGTATTTCAGAGTGATCTTCTCTGAGCATATTAAACTTGCTGTCTACCTTTCCCACTTAATTTTCTCCAAGTGCTTATCACCATCTAATACTGTATTTTACTTTCTGTCTGTCTTCTCAGACTAGAATGAAAACTCCATGGGAACCAAACTTTTGTCTGTTTTGTTTACCCCTTTATCCTCAGTGCTAGAATAATTATTGGAACATATTACACACTCAAGAAATATTTTCTGAGTCTGGGCACGGTGGCTCATGACTGTAATCCCAGCACTTTGGGTGGCCAAGGTGGGTGGATCACCTGAGGGCAGGAGTTGGAGACCAGCCTGGCCAACATGGTGAAACCCCGTCTCTACTAAAAATACAAAAATTAGCTGGGCATGATGGCAGGGGCCTGTAATCCCAGCTACCTGGGAGGCTGAGGCAGGAGAATAGCTTGAACCCAGGAGGCTGAGTTTGCAGTGAGCCGAGACTGTGCCACTGCACTCCATCCTGGGCAACAGAGCAAGACTCCATGTCAAAAAAAAAAAAAAAAAAAGAAATATTTTTTGAATGAATTAATGTTGTAAAAGTAATGTAGAACAGGTGAGCCCCCAAACTGGGGCTTAGCCCGGGAGGGTTCTTGGTTTCACCCAGGAAAGAATTCAAGGGTGAGCTGGAGGTGTTCACTAGAAACTTGTAATGAAGTAGAAGTGGACAGCAGCAGCAGAGATACTGCTCTTGTGGAGTAGGGCTACTCCATAGGCAATGTGCCTGGAGGTAGTTTTGAATTTATATTTATACCAATTTTAATCATATGCAAATTAAGGGGCAGATTATGCAGAAATTTTTAGGAAAAGCATGGCAACTCACAGGTTGTTGCCATGAAAAGGGGTGGTAACTTCCAGGTGTTGCCATGTTAATGGTAAACTGATATGGCATGCTGGTGGGCGTGTCTTATGGAAAGCTACTTTGCTTTGGACCTGTTTTAGCTAGTCCTCAGTTTGGTCTGGTGTCCAAGTCCTGCCTCTGGAGTGAAGTACCATCTCCTACCTCAAAAGTAGATAAGTATTTATAAGGTTTGGATTTGTGTGCCAGCCTAAATCTCATGTGAAATTGGAGGAGGGGCCTGGTGGGAGATGATTGGATCATGGGGGCAGATTTTACCCTTGGTGTTCTCCTGATAGTGAGACTATCACTATCAGTGATAGTGAGACTATCACTATCAGTGATAGTGAGACTATCACTATCAGTGAATAGTGAGACTATCACTATCAGTGGTAGTGAGTGAGTTCTCAGAAGATCTAATTGTTTAAAAGTGTGTGGCACTTTCCCCTGCTCGCTGTCTCTCCTGTCACCATGTGAAAAAGGTGTTTGCTTCCCCTTCGTCTTCCATCATGATCGTAAGTTTTCTGAGGCCTCCTAGTCATGCTTCTTGTGAGTCAGAACTGTGAGTCAATTAAACCTCTGCAATTAAACCTGCAGAACTGTGAGTCAATTAAACCTCTTTTCTTCATAAATTACCCAGTCTCAGGTAGTTCTTTATAACAGTGTGAGAACAAACTAATACAAGTATATAAGTCAGGACAAAGATGGATGGACCAAAATGATAAAGAATAATTCTCATGCAGTGGTGCATGCTTGTGGTCCCTACTTGGGAGGCTGAGGCTGGAGCATCCCTTGAGGCCAGGAGTTTGAGGCTGTAGCATGCTATGATAGTGTCTGTGATAGATGCTACATAAACATTCTTATTTAATAGCCATATGCTTATTTTAATGTGTATCAGGAAAAATAAAACAGCATATCACAAATGTGATTTTCTGGATATGACTTATTAGGATGAGGCTAAAGCAGGTAGAGCTGTAGTAATCTGTACGACGCATTAATTACAGAAGAAGACTCAGGCCTGCCCATGATTGTTATAAACCTGCAGGGACTGAATTTTCTCCTGTAACTGTTCATAAGAATGTATAACTTGGATGATGCTATTCACTAGTATGTTTTTAAATTTTTAATATTTATTTATTTATTTTTAAAAAATACAGATGAGGTTTCACCATGTTGCCCAGGCTGGTCTGAAATTCCTGGACTCAAGCAATCCACCCACCTTGACCTCCAAAAGTGTTGGGATTACAGGCATGAGCCACCGCGCCCAGCCTGGTACGTTCTCATGAACTGAATTTTCAAGCTCATTCCTGCATTATTTTCAGCACTAAATTGAAATATGACTTTGAGAAGCTGACAATTGTTGAGTACTGAAGTATTAAAATGATTGCTTGAAAGCACAATCTAGTCACTGTTGTATACACCAGCAAAAAACAAAAACAGAAAATACCTGAGAATGCACTTGAAGTTTGGAGAGAAGTGTTTAAATGGTGCTTTTCAAATTGCCAATTGAATTGTAAAAACCACTGAAGACCATTGGCTTCTATGCAGATGGATCCTCACTCTTTCATTTGAATAGATGGCACCCTAAATCTTTCTGGAGAAAATCCTCATGTTTTAGAATTGTTTGTATGAATAGATTTGCAAACCAGACTATCTTATTGATATCTTTGTTAATTTGGACAACTTACAATCACTATTAGAATGCACACTTACATTATATGTGAAGGCCAAGTGAATGAGAAGATCTGCAAAACAGAATGATGGGTGTGCACCTTGATCATGTGAATTCTATTCTTTTTTGTTCCCCTTTTTTCTTAAGAGACAAGGTCTTGCTCTGTCACCTAGGCTGGAGTGCAGTGGCATGATCATAGCTCACTGCAGCCTTTATCTCTTGGGTTCAAGCAATACTCCTGCCTCAGCCTCCTGAGAAGCAGCTAAGACTACAGGTATGTGCCACCATGCCCAGCTAGCAGAACTCTATTCTTTATCTGAAAAATTCTCTAAAAGTATTTAGGACATTATGAAAGACTTCATAAGATTTTTTCTTATTGATTGGCAAGAGTGAATCAATAAAACCTTGCTTACCTTATCATCAGCTATTGTTTATAGCAATTGATACCAATTTTCCATCCAAACAATAATACTAATAAATAATAATAATGTGTCACTGTTAACAATAAGTATTATCATTGCATTTCTGATATGGCCTTTTTTACTTACAGTCACTGAGGCTCTAGGTCAATTTTGAAGCAGACAGAACAAGCGGGAAGGGGAAGTTAATGGGATAAAATCTTTCTCTCCTCTTCCACTCATAGTTGAATTTGCCTAAGTGAAATCTGTACATCAGTAGGCCAGTCAGTAATTCCCTGCAGCTGTCTCATATTCTAGAATTGACTAGGAAGAATCCTCTATTTACGTTCCTTTCCTTGAAGTTTTTCTTGTCTTTAATGTGTTCAGTATTTTTTAAATTATTTACAAATTATCACATATAATATACTCCTCCTAAAAATAGGAAGTTATAGAAAAGCAAAAGGAAGAAAAAAATCATAATTCCATAATCCAAAGAAAACTACTATTGATAGCTTGTATTTTTTTCTACATATAGTTTTTGTTTGGCTTATAAAGTTGAGCTTCAATGCAGTGGTCTTTCAAATGTTTTCCTTGAGTCTTCTTAAAAGAAGATTTTCAAACTACGTACTCCCTTGCATATTTTAGAATTAAAATACTATATATATATATATATATATATATATATATTTTTTTTTTTTTTTTTTGAGACGGAGTCTCACTCTGTCGCCAGGCTGGAGTGCTGTGGCGCGATCTCGGCTCACTGCAACCTCCGACTCCCTGGTTCAAGCGATTCCTTTGCCTCAGCCTCCTAAGTAGCTGGGATTACAGACATGAGCCACCACGCCCGGCTAATTTTTGTATTTTTAGTAGAGATGGAGTTTCACCATGTTGGCCAGGATGGTCTCGATCTCCTGACCTTGTGATCCACCTGCCTCGGCCAACCAAAGTGCTGGGATTACAGGCGTGAGCCACCATTCCAGGCCCAAAATATTTTTAAAGCTCTAAATAAACTTACTTTCTTTTAAATATAATAGAGTGATTGAACATTTCAGAGACGAAAAAACTAAGACGAGGCTGTTAAAGACACAGATATGCCATGATATGATTTGATAAAATAGCCTTTTACTATCTTATTGAATAAAGTTAACCAAATCTGAAAGAAATCAAGTAAAATTTTACATATAAATTTTATCCAATGTTTAAAAAAAAAAAGTAATGGTTCATCAAAAATCTCATTTATGGCCTGGCACGGTGGCTCACTCCTGTAATCCCAGCACTTTGGGAGGCCGAGGCAGACGGATCACGAAGTCAGGAGATTGAGACCATCCTGGCTAACACGGTGAAACCCATCTCTACTAAAAATATAAAAAATTAGCTGGGCATGGTGGCACATGTAGCCTGTAGTCCCAGCTACTCAGGAGGCTGAGGCAGGAGAATTGCTTGAACCTGGGAGGTGGAGTTTGCAGTGAGCCGAGATCGCGCCACTGCACTCCAGCCTGGGAGACAGAGAAAGATAAAAAAATCCTATTTATGTTCAAGAGGATAGCCATAAGTCTCCCATATTCCTTCTGATATCCTAGATTCAGAGATCCAAAATGGGCTCAAATATCCCTGAATTGGCTAAAATTCTGAGTATCCCAGCATGGGCTGAAATAGAAATATTTTAGTGAGCTTCACATATATCTATATGACAGGAAAAGGCTTAAAGTCTTGGATGTTTAAAATACCTTGATTAATTATCCAAGGAGCCCTCCCTAAAACCAGTATTTCCATTTATCCATTTGTTTGATATTCTGGAGCTATTTACACCCAAGGCGATGCACTACATGAGACTTGAGATGGAGGGATACTATTCACTATGAATTTAGAGAATGATTACTGTGAACCCCGGCTCATTTTCAAGGAAATCAGATTTAGGAAAGAGCACATATGGAATTTGAGAATCTGAAAACTGACCTCCTTAAAGGTGTGCACGCAGTCTTCAAGAGCTAGAGTTGTATGTTGAAGGTTTTGAATTTACCTTCATTTACTGGCGTTGTAAAGTCTCTAAGAAGCTCTTAGGAAATAAGTCAACATTGGCTTTTAATGCACACCTCACAGGAAATGGTGATGATTCAATCTTTTTTCTCCAACAAAGCTGAATGAGCCATGAGGTGCTTGACACTGAGAAGAAAAGAGCAGCTGCTACAGATACCATCATTTGGATGAGTCAAAAGATGTATGTGGCCAGGTGTGGTGACTCATGCCTGTAATCCCAGCACTTTGGGAGGCCAAAGTGAGCAGATCACTTGAGATTAGGAGTTTGAGACCAGCCTGGCCAACATGATGAAACACCATCTCTACAAAATATACAAAAATTAGCCAGGTGTGTTGGCAGGTGTGTGTAGTCCCAGCTACTTGGGAGGCTGAGTCAGGAAGATCACTTGAACCCAGGAGGCAGAGGTTGCAGTGACCAGAGATCATGCCACTGCACTCCAGCCTGGGCCACAGAGCAAGACCCTGTCTCAAAAAAAAATAAAAAAAAAAAAAAAAAAAGAAAGAAAGAAAGAAAGAAAAGAAAAGAAAAAGAAAAGAAATGTAATCCCCAGTGCTGGAGGTTAGGCCTAGTGGGAGGTGTTTGGATCATGTGGGCGGATCCTGCATGAATGGCTTAGTGCCATCCTCTTGATGATGACAGCGAGTTCTCATTCAGAGTTCAGGTGAGATCTGGTTGTTTAAAAGTGTGTGGCACCTCCCCCTGCTCCTCTTGCTCCTGCTCTCTCCATGTGATGCACCTGCTCCTGCTTTGCCTTCTGCCATAATTGTAAACTTACTGAGGCCTCACCAGAAGCCAAGCGGATGTTGGTGCCATGCTTGCACCGGCTATAGAACTGTGAGCCAATTAAGCCTCTTTTCTTTATAAATTACCAAGTCTCAGTTATTCCTGTATGGTAACACAAGAACAGTCGAATACACTCCTAGAATAAAACATAGGGAAAAACCTCTTTGACACTGGTCTGGGTAAAAATATTTTTAGATGTGACACTGAAAAGACAAGCAACAAAAGCAAAAATAAATAAGTGGGACTATATCAAACTAAAAAGCTCAGCAAAGAAAACAACCAACAAAATAAAAAGACAACCTACAGAAGGGAAAAAAATATTTGCAAATCATTTATCTGATAAAAGGTTAATATCCAAAATACATAAGGAACTCAAATGACTCAATAGCAAAAACAAAAACAATAAAGGCCAGAAAATCTGATTTAAAAATCAGCTCTTGGGCCGAGCACGGTGACTCACGCCTGTAATCCCAGCACTTTGGGAGGCTGAGATGGGCAGATCACTTGAGGTCAGGAATTCGAGACCAGCCTGGCCAACATGGCGAAACCCTATCTCTACAACAAATACAAAAAACCAGACCGGGTGAGGCGTCTCACGCC
The DNA here is from genome assembly GCF_028858775.2 of Pan troglodytes. Taxonomy (NCBI): domain Eukaryota; kingdom Metazoa; phylum Chordata; class Mammalia; order Primates; family Hominidae; genus Pan; species Pan troglodytes. The sequence goes on along the minus strand of NC_072398.2, from coordinate 163,823,160 downwards.
TGTAATCCTAGCACTTTGGGAGGCCGAGGCAGGAGGATCACCTGAGGTCAGGAGTTCAAGACTAGCCTGACCAACATGGTGAAACCCCGTCTCTACTAAATACAAAAAAAATTACCGGGGCATGGTGGCACATGTGTAATCCCAGCTACTTGGGAGGCTGAGGCAGGAGAATCGCTTGAACTCAGGAGGCAGAGATTGCAGTGAGCCGAGATTGTGCCATTGCACTCCAGCCTGGGCAACAGAGCAAAACTCTGTCTCAAAATATAATATAATATAATATAATATAATATAATATAATATAATATAATATAATATAATAAAATAAAACAAAAATCAGCTCTTGATTTTCCATAGCCTCCTAACTGGGCTCTTCATCTTCAATCAATTCTCCACACAGTGTTGGAGTCATGTGTTGCTTAATGACTGGGATACCTTCTAAGAAATGTGTCGTCAGGCGATTCTGGACCTGAATAGATTTTTTTTTTCAAGGAAGACGGATAAATGGCCAATAAGTATATGAAGAGCTACTCAACATTACTGATTATCAGATAAATACAAATCAAAACTACAATGAGCTGGGCGTGGTGGCTCACTCCTGTAATCCCAGGACTTTGGGATGCCAAGACCGGCAGATTGCTTGAGTTCAGGAGTTCAAGACTAGCTTGGGCAACATGGTGAGAACCCATCTCTACCAAAACTACAAAAAATTAGCTGGGTGTGATGGCATGTGCCTGTGGTGTTAGCTACTCAGGAAGCTGAAATGGGAGGATCACCTGAGCCCAGGAGGCAGAGGTTGCAGTGAGCCGTAATCACACCGCTGCACTCCAGCCTGGGTGACAGAGCAAGACTCTGTCTCAAAACAAAAACAAAAACAACAACCAAAACCAAAAAACAAAACTACAATTAGATATCACTTCCCACCTTTTGGGGTGCCTATGATAAAAAGACAAGATATAAGTATTGCTGAGGGTACAGAGAAAGGGCAGCCTTGTACACTGCTGTTAGGAATGTAAATTGGTACAGTTATCATGGAAAACAGTGTGAAATAAAAACAATTTTATTTAAAAAATTAAAATAGACCTACCTTAGGATCCAGCAATCCCTCTTCTGGATCTATAGTCCCCCCACAGAATGAAATCAGCACCATGAGAGATATCTGCCTTCCCATGTTCATGAAGCGTTAGTCAAAATAGCCCAAACATGGAAATAACATTTTAAGTGCCTATCAGTGGAATAATTGGTAAAGAATCTGTAGGCTATACAGGAATATTATGCAGCCATAAAAAGGAAGGAAATTCTGCCATTGCGGTAACATAGATGCAACTTGAGGGCATTATGCTAACTGAAATAAGTCAGACAGAGAAAGACAAATACTGCGTGATCTCACTTATATGCAGACTCTGAAATAGTTGAACCCATAAAAACAGATGATAGAATGGTGGTTACCAAGATTAGAGGGTGGTGGAGGAAAGGAAGCTATTGGTCGAAGGGCATAAACTTGCAGTTATAAGATGAGTAAGTTCAGGAGATCTGATATACAGTATGGTGACCATAGTTAACAATACTGAATTATACAGCATACTTGAAATTTGCTTAAATGTTCTCTCTGCAAAATAAAGAGTAACTAAATATGATGAGAGATGTATTAACTAACTTGATTGTATAATAATTTCACAAAATATGTGTGTATCAAATCATCATGTTGTATATCATCAAATTGTAGAATTTTATTCATCAATTATATTTCAACAAAGCTGGAAAACTAAAAAAAGAAACAAGTGTATAATTAATAACAATGCTGGTTGTAAATTAAAACTAAGCGTCATATTTTTGGTGTCAAAATGTTTGACATTTTTAAGAAAACATGTATAAGTGTTCTGCCTCTTGGATGAGACCATTTTAAATTAAGCTGTAAAAAAAAAGTACCGACAAAACAGTTCACTTTCAGTAATCTGGATTTCCCCAAATAGTGACACGAGAGCCAGTCATTTCGAATTGGACAGTTTGAGTTCCTCTTCAAGAGTCTGCAATGTAGGTCAGGGCTCTGCTGACATTTCCATTGACCTCAGAAGTGAAAATCTAAAGTGAGTGCTGACAGGCAGGCAGTGAGGAAAGAAGACATGACACAGCCAACAAGGGTGGCAGCCTGGCTCTGAAGTGGAATTATGTGCTTCAAACAGGTTGAAAGGTAAATAGGCAGCGATCATCCAAATACTTAAAGACAGCTATATTTCCTTTTGGAAATACATGGGCCAAGTTGTTTTCTCTTGCAAGTTCTCATGATATTCCATGCAGTGGTTACTGATGAAAAGGGAATCTATAATATTATATGGCATCACATTACTTTAAATAATAATTATTGCATATTTCCATCAGTTAACTTCTAACTAGGAACATTTTTAGGGCTTCTGTTGCTTCTTATGAAGAGAAGAATTACTATTGCTAACAAATAATGAAAGGGATCCCTATATTTCTGAGCCAAGGGGACCCCAGTTTTTTTAAATGTTACTAGATATTTTATGCGATATGATGAGCCATGCATTGCGTTCTCTTGTTGTTTTATAGAAAAAGCTCAGGTTTTATTAAACAGATAAAATAACTGAATAATGTTGATCGTTGAGTAAATGAGTTAATTCATGTAACTGATTAATCGAATAGTGTAACTCTAGTTGTAAACTAACAACGGTATTACTAGGAATTTCTATAACGTGTTCCTTTCGCGTTCCCTACAGATGAAAGGCTTTTTCCTCTTTTTTAGGGGGTGCGGGGGACAAGGTCTCACTCTGTCGCCCAGGCTGGAGTGCAATGGTGTGATCATGGTTCACTGCAACCTTCACCTCCCGGGTAGCTGGGATGACTGTCACATGCCACCACACTGGGCTAATTTTTGTATTTTTAGTAGGGACGGGGTTTCACCCTGTTGCCCAGCCTGATCTCGAACTCCTGGGCTCAAGCAATCCACCGGCCTCTGCCTCCCAAAGTGCTGGGATTACAGGCATGAGCCACCACGCCTCCCCAGATGAAACGCTTTTTAGAGTCTAACTGGTGAGAGCACATATTGCTTAATCTCACTTCACTTTTCTTAATTTTGAATCCATTTTCTCTGGGAGTTCTGAAATTTTTGGCTCTTCCCAAGTTTAGCTCATCAAAGACTAGTATTTCTGGAGTGTGATAAGTACGTAACTTTGGCAGGGAGAAGAATTCATCACCAGAAGTTAGCTCAGCCCAGGCACCGTGGTTCATGCCTGTAATCCTAGCACTTTGGGAGGTTGAGTTGGGAGGACCGCTTGAGCCCAGGAGTTTGAGGTTACAGTGAGCTATGATAATGCCGCTGCACTCCAGCCTGGGCTACAGAGCCTGGCCCTTGTCTCTAAAAAAATTTAAAACATAAAATAAAAAAAGAAGTTAACTCAGAGGAGGAGGTTTCTGATGAGAAAGGCTAGATTAGGAGGCACTGTAATAGATCAAATGCCCTACTGAGTTAATTCATAGTGACTTTTGAAGAGTATAAAATTCCATTTATTTGCTTTACTTCTCCATCTCTTGTTATATCTCCTAAATATACCAGTAACATTTCTTTGCTCTGTTTCCTTCCTTCCTTCCTTCCTTCCTTCCTTCCTTCCTTCCTTCCCTCTTCCTCCCTTCCTAATCAAAGGTTCCCATCAAATACAATAATTCTTAGGGGAAAATGTTATGCTTTTTATTATTTTACTAAAATACTACAATTTAAACATTTTTCATATTTTTTTTCCAGAGGGAAACAGTCTTTTCCTGCTTCCAGACATGAATCAGGTCACTATTCAATGGGATGCAGTAATAGCCCTTTACATACTCTTCAGCTGGTGTCATGGAGGTATGGTGTTTTATGTATCTATTGCTATCTTTCATTCAACAAATGGAATATTGAGTGATTATCATTTTCATGGTTTTATGTTAGAATCTCTGAAGAATACAAATATTATTAGACTAGAAAAAATGTGTGCATAAAAATTACATAGAATGAAATAAAAATGGCCCAATCTCCTTCCAAATGCAGGATTTCTTTCTCAAATTTCCCTTCTAGACAGCCCTCTTACTCACATGTGAATATTTCCACAAAGGAGCTTATTAGTTTGAGTTGGCATGTTCTATTGTCAAACTATTATAACTGTTATATAATTACCTGTCAAACATTTGGATGCAATTCTATTTCACAAACCACTTATTGATAGTTACTTTGTGCCAGGCACATAGTAACTATGTGGGCCATTGGCAAAAGTATGATTTTATTCATTATATTCAAACTTTACTGAAAAAAGTAGGCTTTATCTAAAAAAGAACAAAAGATTGGTTGAGTAGCTAGAGAATGGGGTTCAGATTCTACAGTGCCCAGTGTTATTTCTAATCTTACCTTTGAAAAATACTGTAGCTTTATAATCTCTCGGTTCTCTACTTTAAAGTAGGAGAGCTAATTATATTTGCTCTTTAGACACTTAGAGAAGCTTCCAGGCTGACTCTAGTCTTGTGTCATGGTGCTGAACATCAATAAAAGCATAACAGAGGCCAGACGAGGTGGCTAATGCCTGTAATCCCAGCACTTTGGGAGGCCGAGGCGGGTGGATCACCTGAGGTCAGGAGTTCAAGATCAGCCTGGCCAACATGGTGAAACCCCATATTAGCCGGGCGTGGTGGTGCTCACCTGTAATCCCAGCTACTCAGGAGGCTAAGGCAGGAGAATCGCTTGAACCTGGAAGGAGGATGTTGCAGTGAGCCGAGATCGCGACACTGCACTGCAGCCTGGGTGACAGAATGAGACTGTCTCAAAAAAAAAAAAAAAAAAAAAGCCTAACAGAAACACACTGTAATAGGCTAGTTTATTAAAAGATACATCTAGTCCTAAAACTGTTTTCAATGGAATAATTTAGTTAATAGAAATAATAAATTTAAAATGCAATAGCATATTCTTCTGAATCTCTCGATTTAATGTTTTACATGTAATTTATTATTTTTCCATTTATTTCTAGGAATTACAAATATAAACTGCTCTGGCCACATCTGGGTAGAACCAGCCACAATTTTTAAGATGGGAATGAATATCTCTATATATTGCCAAGCAGCAATTAAGAACTGCCAACCAAGGAAACTTCATTTTTATAAAAATGGCATCAAAGAAAGATTTCAAATCACAAGGATTAATAAAACGACAGCTCGGCTTTGGTATAAAAATTTTCTGGAACCACATGCTTCTATGTACTGCACTGCTGAATGTCCCAAACATTTTCAAGAGACACTGATATGTGGAAAAGACATTTCTTCTGGATGTAAGTGTTGGGGCACATTCGAAATGCAAACAAAAGCTAGTCTAACAATTAACTGGTCATTACCACACTAGTCTAAAAATAGGGACAAAATAATATAGTTCAGTTTTTAGATTAGTTTCATACAGGAGCTGCAAACTCAAATGTCTCCAGGGCCAGGTTGGTGAACTATATGAACTGTAGCCACTGCCCAGATCCAGTAATCACAGGTGCCCGGTATTCCTACATCTTTTGGCTTTTCAAAGGAAGACAGAAACATAAAATTTTAATGTGTACTCTCTAAATTTTAAAATGTTGCCAATACATTCAAAAAACAATTTTTCACCTCTACCCTGAACCAACACTGCATATGTGAGGGCCAGCCCCGTTAGATTTAAAATGTTGCTCTTTTAATCTTCTTGTTTATTTTTCTAAACTAATATAATATAATTAACCTTGAAGCAGATCCCATTGAGAAATTTTGAGGCTAAGGTTTAGGGAGAGTTGCAAAACTAGTTTTGTGCTCCCACTGTACTGCTAGGTTTGTGACCTTGGACAAGTTGCTTAAGCCTCAATTCCTCGCCTGTAAAAGGAGGCTAATTATACAGGCTGTGTTATGCACTTAATTTCAATAATTTATTTGGAAGCATATGATAAAGTTTAAAGTACATCAGTACCCAAATCCTTAAAAATGCATCCTTTTGATAAAACATAGGCAGAGTCTCCTACAATCCTCTGTTCCTAATCTCACTATTCCAATTTAGAATCACTGTGTTTGTTATTGTAACTATTAATTTTTTTCTTTTTCTTAAAACCCACCTTGAAGGGAATAATTATTAATTTATTTAAAAGCTTAGTCAAGTCAATCTTAAAAATATACGCTAAATTCAGTGTGTGCTCTGAGTGTCCTGGAGGTGTTTAAATCACTATAGTGATATGGGCTGGCTCGTATAATTATATACCTAGTTTGGGTTCTACTATTATGAAGGGTGTAAATCAATAAGTTCAGCACTGTTTTAACTCAGATATTCATTCTCTATGGCACTTGAACCCATTTTCAGTAAAAAAATAAAGGAATTTCTGTCTTTGCCATGTTCCCGTCCTCCATATTTTTGAGAATCAAGCCTCAGTTCTTGCTGCTTCTTCACCTTTACAATTTAGCTGAGGGGCAGACCCATATCACCACTACCACCTGACCCCATTGTGGCTGCTTGGAAAGTAAGAGGCTTCCTTGCCCTATAATGAGGCCATTGTCCTACTTAACTCTGAGCAGCTGATCTTGCAAGCTTTTCAAGAGAAGGAACTATAGAAAGTTGTAGAGGTGAGTTGAGGAAGGAAAGTCATAGGTTTTGGAGTCAAAGAATAAACCTACCTTAAACTGATGCCTTAAAGCTGCTAAACTTGCCCTAAATTGTGGAAATTAAACCGCAGGCAGACATCTTATCTGTTGTAAGAAATCTTCTTAGCTTGTCCACATCCTCAGGAAACATAACCAAACCTCAATGCCTAAATACTTTACTATTTATCCTTTGGGGGTGGGAGTGGGGTAGAGAGACTATACAATTTCTTTGGAGGGCAAATAAGCAACTTTCACAGTTACAGAAAAAGGTTAGTTGTTAATTTAAGCCAGAGGAAAAAAAAGGAAGCAAAATAAACATTGTCTCTGTTAAAAAACAAAATTTCAGCAAATTTAGTTTCTAGATCTCATAGGTTTTTATGTGTGATTCATGAATCGGCAGCATCTCTTTCTAAAAAACTGATATGTGCTCTGAGTGTCCTGGAGGTGTTTAAGTTACTATAGTGATATGGGCTGGCTTGTATAATTATATACTTAGTTTTGGTTCTACTATTATAACAGAACAGTTGGTTTTTGTAAGGTAGGAACAAGAAATAGAAATTTTTATAAAAACTACCAGATTAGTTAACATTGTTACTTCAGGTTATTTTCCTTGTAATGGTTAAAGCAGAGGGGGTTTCCTTATCATCCCTGCTCAGGTTGACTGGGCTCTTTCTACGTGGTTGCTGTGAATTTTCTGTTTTCAGGAAAAACTAGTCTGTGGGAGTTTTACCTGCTTCCTTAAAGTTTCAGCTTGGTTATATGTCACTTAACAGGAGTGACTTCATTTTGGTTTGGTATGTGGGGGCCTAGTGCAGGAGCTCAGTCCAAAACAATGGTCTCCTATACATTTTATTTAACACCACCTTCCGTGTGTTGCAGTTTGTATAACTGATTACTCCCAAAAGCCCTCCCAAGTGTTGGCTGGGGGGCCTCTGTCCCCAAACCCAACACCAGGCAATGTAGAAGGTAAGAGAATGGACTTTGTTCCTCTTCCAGGACAGCCTAATAGAAATATATTCTCTGCTGATGGCTGCTTAGAAAGAACATCACTCTTTCCACTTATGTAACTTTTGAGTTTGTGAATTGTAACTCCTTACACAGGCCTCTGGTTATGAGTGTAAAAATGTAACTGCCAGGTGAGAATTTACTCAAACCCCTGGATTCAAGCTGAATGTCTTCTTGAGCTCTACATTCTTAGCAAACAAAACTTTCTATTTAAGTAGGTCAAAAAAGGGTTTTTGAGGGTTTTGTGGCATTCTAGAAATCACATTGCTTTCACTGGACCACTTTGATCACAGGATATTTGTCATGTGAGATTTATTATGTCAACTTATCATCACTGCTTTGAACAAAATGATTATATGTATTTTTTTAGACTAGAGACAAATTGTAAAAGACAAGATAAATGAGTCATTGCTTTCCTTGAAAAGCTATCCAAATATATTTTAAAGTGCTGTGCTTTAATGTATAATTTGTGAAATATAAACCATATTATCACAATTTCCATTTTTAGCCACAATCCTAGACACTTCTTAGATTCTTATTTAAGACTAAATGCACACATATTATGGGAAATTTGTTCTAATCAGGCCACACCAATCATGGGATAAAATACAAGATGTCTTTATTCATTTAAAAATACCAAATTAAACCATGCACAAACAGTCATGTTTCCACTTAATCATTTGTTTAAAATTTTAAATATCTTTGACTTTTTAAATTTTAACTTTTGGACTTTATTTACAATGATGAAAGCACATTTGTTATTCAATAAAAGCCTCTGAATATTTGTTTCTAACATTGCTATTAAGTATGATTACGGAACAATTAGGCTGGCCTGTGCCCTGCTTGAGTAAGAAATTATAGAGTGATTTTTGCCAGAAGCATTGCATCTCTCTCCATTTTAATCCTTCATGTTATTATCTTAATCAAGCCAATCAATTCATGGAATAAACTTTATTGAGTGGTTACTATGCACCAAAAATGTGTTAAATGCTAGAAGTACAAAGAAGAGGAAATCACAGACTGTTTTCAAGAAGTTCTCAGTAGAAAAGGATCCTTGGCTAGACTCTGAATTAACAAGAAACCTGGCCTGTGATTCCTGAGTGTCCCAATAATAGGGGAGGGGTGGGATTGGCAGGAAAGAGCAAAAACATAAGCCCCCTTTTGTATACCTCAGAGTATTCTCTAGTATCTAGTTGTATAGCCAGGTTTTGTTCTTGGATATTGAATAACCTGGCAATGAGGCCTAACAACAACTTGATGTTATTATCATAAGCATACTCACAGGCCCATCTTTACATTGCTTCATGTTAACAAACACTTATTTGCATGTGTGTGTATAGTCATCTTTTTGATCTTTTGCAAAGTTAATTAACCACCAGACATTTGTAACCCCAAGAATTCACTTCATGTAGATGCCGTGGAGTAACACAGCCCAAACAATCTGATAGCCAAATCAATGGCACTCTCTATCTGAAACCAGAGGAAAAAATAACTTCAGCACAAATCATTGTAATCAATGAGGGACCACAACTCAAACTCCAAAATGATTTAAATTTATGTTTCTACACCTACTTCATTTAAGGCTCAATTAAAACAAAGATTTATTTTACCCTACTTGGAGCCCAGTTTCTCTCCATTGTAACTCAATGCTACAAGTCGCCAAAATGTTGTAAAGTACTTTTTAGTGTGTTCTTACTGTTTGAATATAGGTTTTTAAAAAAGCATATTAGACCTTCGATATATGAAAATAGTTTTTTAATTATAAAATCAAATTGCATTGAATATAGAGAGTTTTTAAAATGTAGACCAGCAAAAAAGAAATACCTATCATTCCCATAAAACCATAACTTTACTAGTAACCATAAACCCTCTTTAATAATTTGGAATATGTCTTTGAAATTTCAGACCCTCTCTTTCTCAGTCTCTCACTTAAATGAAACCACTAATTGAACCATTTTGCAACCTGCTTTTTTCACTTTGCCATATGATCATGACTTCACTACATATACTTTTAATTCCTTCCAAAGGCCAAGTACTTAAACTGTCTTCTTCAACATTGCTTTTGGATGTGTTTAGGACTGTATTATAGTTTATTTAACCTTATTTTGGAAAATTAAGTTTGTTTACAATTTTTTCATTGTTATGAACAATAAGGGAACATCCTTTAAGCCAAATATTTTATATATCTATGAACATTTCAATAAGGATGCATTCTTAGATGTATAATTGCTGAGTTGCAAAATATTACACCTGCTTTTACAGATTGTGATATGTAAAGTGCTCTCCATAAAGGCTGTACCAATTTGTACTTCCACCAGAAGTGTGTTAGAGGATTTCCATGAGTCCACTCCAACACTGTGTACTATCATTTTTCAAAATCCTTGCTAATTTGATAGGCTTGAATGACATCTAGTACTGCCTTGATTTGCAGTGAGAATAAAATTTTTAATATATTTGTTTATTATTTTACAAGCAATATTTTTGGTAAGCAATTTGCAGGTGAAGTGAAAGCATATATGTACTTAAGATAAATCTTTGGATGTAACTTCAGATGCATAAATGTCTGTATTTTCATTCTTTATGAGCCCCTATCCTTCCATTTGTCTTGTCATTCTCTGAGCAGTCAAGTGTCCCAGCAGTATTTCACACGTAGGGATGAACTAAGAGAGCCACACCTGAAAAGTGAATATTTAACAAACACTCAATATTTCTATACTTAAAAAAATCTTAATCTTATTCACTATTGAATGATATAACTGAAAATTCTAGGTGTCATTCTATAGTTGTTGGGGTTTCATAGGCTTTAGAGGCCCCCAAAACTCAATGTCATCAGAACTCTCTCATCTTTTCCAGTCTGCTAGGTATTGTTTTCCCCTGTGTTGGCTTCATTCTTAAATAGACTAAAGACTGTGAAAAAGCCTGTTTCACAATGACAGCAAGATGGCCACCAGCAACTTACAGCTCACATGCTACTCAGAGATAGCAGTTTCAGGAGGAAAGAGTGTGCTTCTTTTACAATGGTTTAGAAAAAGTGCCTTGGAGAATTCTGATTGGTTCATCTTGAGTCATATGTTCATTCCCAAAGGCACACTCCTATTAGTCAGCCTACCTCAAAGGCACACTTCTGTGGAGAGCCTCTTGATTGACAGGTCTTGGGGTTGGGGTGGGGGTGAGATTGGAGTGAGGGGCTGGAGGGGATGTCAGTTCTCAAGAGGGAAAGATGCTAGCCAATGAAAAATAAGAATGTTTGCCATAACATGGCCACCTGGAGAAAGAGCTGGGCAGGAATGGGGGTGGGATGAGTTGAGTGGAGTGACAGGAAAAGAGCCTTGAAATAGAGTTGCATGAATACCAAACTTTAAAAAAACCTTGTTGTGTTGGTGGTAAAATACATAACATAAAATGTACCATTTTTACCATGGTTAAGTGTACACTTCAGTGGCACTAAGTACACTTACACTGTTGTACAACCATCACCACCATTTATCTCCAGAACCCTCTTATTGCAAATGGAAAGTCTGCAGCCTTTAAACAAATATCCACTTCCCTCTCCTCCAAGCCCCAGCAACTGCCATTCTACTTTCTACAAGTTTGACTCTTCCAGATACCTTGTGTAAGGGGTCATGCAATATTTTTCCTTTAGGGTCTGTCTTACTTCGCTTAATATAATGTCTTCAAGTTTCATCCACATTGTAGCATGTGTTAAAATTTTCTTCCTTTTTAAGGCTGAGTAATATCTTATTGCATGTATGAACACCCAACTTTTAAAATGAGTAGTGGAAAATGTGCAAGAGAAGAAGATAGTCTGCCAGAGTAGTAGAAGAAAACTACAAAGAACCCATTCGCAAGAGCCAAAGGCAAAGAGGTTTCTTTTCTTGTCTCGTTTTTGAGACAAGGTCTCACTGTGTCACCCAGGCTGGAGTGCAGTGTCTTGGTCATAGCTCACTGCAGCCTCAAACTCCTAGGCTCCAGGGATCCTTCCAGCCTCAGCTTCCCAAGTAGCTGAGACTACAGATGTGAGCCACCACACCCAGCTTTAAAACAGAGAGCTTTCAAGGAGGGAGTGCGCAAAATATCAAATGCTGCTCAATGACATCAAACTCAAACTCAATGACAAATGACCAGAGATGGGGTCTGTTGAAGAGAAAGTCATCAATGACCTTAGCAACAATGGTTTTGGTGGAATTGTGGAGGCTGAATCCTGATTGTTTTGGGTTTAAATGCATATGGGAAATGAAGAATAATAGGCTCTTTAAAAGTGTTTAGCTGTTAAGAAAAAGAGAAAGATACAGGAGTAGCTGGGGGAGACTGAATTTAGGATAATATAGTCAAGTATAAGAAGAAGAGGAATGGATATTTGATGGTAAAGTGGGTTGCAAAGTAAGGTAGTAGGGATGGAATGAGGAGCAGGGAGGTGCTGAGTACTGATTGGCCTGATTTCTCAAATAAAATTGTCAGTTTCTCAACTGACTATAGAGAACTTCATATTTCTTTTTTTTTATTCTTCCATTACAAATTTATTATCTTTTCAGACAAGTTGAGACATACTAATTTAAAATAAATTCCCTTTTCAGTGAAAAGTTGATAAGTTTAATCAGGTAAAGCTAATGATTAGGTAAGCAATCAATGTTTATAATTGCATCACAACTTTTCTGGCCAGTGACTTTTTATTTATTTATTTAATTTTTTAAAATTATACTTGAAGTTTTAGGGTACATGTGCACAACGTGCAGGCTTGTTTCATACGTATACATGTGCCATGTTGGTGTGCTGCACCCATTAACTGATCATTTAACATTAGGTATATCTCCTAATGCTATCCCTCCCCCCTCCTCCCACCACACTACTGGCCCCGGTGTGTGATGTTCCCCTTCCTGTGTCCATGTGTTCTCATTGTTCAGTTCCCACCTATGAGTGAGAACATGTGGTGTGATAGTTTGCTGAGAATGATGGTTTCCAGCTTCATCCATGTCCCTACAAAGGACAAGAACTCATCATTTTTTATGGCTGCATAGTATTCCATGCTGTATATGTGCCACATTTTTTTAATCCAGTCTATCATTGTTGGACATTTGGGTTGGTTCCAAGTCTTTGCTATTGTGAATAGTGCCACAATAAACATACGTGTGCATGTGTCTTTACAGCAGCATGATTTATAATCCTTTGGGTATATACTCAGTAGTGGGATGGCTCAGTCAAATGGTATTTCTAGTTCTAGATCCCTGAGGAATCACCACACTGACTTCCACGATGGTTAAACTAGTTTACAGTCCCACCAACAGTGTAAAAGTGTTCCTATTTCTCCACATCCTCTCCAGCACCTGTTGTTTCCTGACTTTTTAATGATCACCATTCTACCTGGTGTGAGATGGTGTCTCATTGTGGTTTTGATTTGCATTTCTCTGATGGCCAGTGATGATGAGCATTTTTTCATGTGTCTGTTGGCTGCATAAATGTCTTCTTTTGAGAAGTGTCTGTTCATATCCGTTGCCCACTTTTTGATGGGGTTGTTTGTTTTTTTCTTGTAAATTTGTTTGAGTTCTTTGTAGATTCTGGATATTAGCCCTTTGTCAGATGAGTAGATTGCAAAAATTTTCTCCCATTCTGTAGGTTGCCTGTTCACTCTGATGGTAGTTTCTTTTGTTGTGCAGAAGCTCTTTAGTTTAATTAGATCCCATTTGTCAATTTTGGCTTTGGTTGCCATTGCTTTTGGTGTTTTAGACATGAAGTCCTTGCCCATGCCTATGTCCTGAATGGTATTGCCTAGGTTTTCTTCTAGGGTTTTTATGGTTTCAGGTCTAACATTTAAGTCTTTAATCCATCTTGAATTGATTTTTGTATAAGGTGTAAGGAAGGGATCCAGTTTCAGCTTTCTACATATGGCTAGCCAGTTTTCCCAGCACCATTTATTAAATAGGAAATCCTTTCCCCATTGCTTGTTTTTCTCAGGTTCGTCAAAGATCAGATGTTTGTAGATATGCGTCATTATTTCTGAGGACTCTGTTCTGTTCCATTGATCTATATCTCTGTTTTGGTACCAGTACCATGCTGTTTTGGTTACTGTAGCCTTGTAGTATAGTTTGAAGTCAGGTAGCATGATGCCTCCGGCTTTGTCCTTCTGGCTTAGGATTGACTTGGCAATGCAGGCTTGTGTTTGGTTCCATATGACCTTTAAAGTAGTTTTTTCCAATTCTGTGAAGAAAGTCATTGGTAGCTTGATGGGGATGGCATTGAATCTATAAATTACCTTGGGCAGTATGGCCATTTTCACGATATTGATTCTTCCTCCCCATGAGCATGGAATGTTCTTCCATTTGTTTGTGTCCTCTTTTATTTCATTGTGCAGTGGTTTGTAGTTCTCTTTGAAGAGGTCCTTCACATCCCTTGTAAGTTGGATCCCTAGGTATTTTATTCTCTTTGAAGCAATTGTGAATGGGAGTTCACTCTTGATTTGGCTCTCCGTTTGTCTGTTATTGGTGTATAAGAATGCTTGTGATTTTTGCACATTGATTTTCTATCCTGAGACTTTGCTAAAGTTGCCTATCAGCTTAAGGAGATTTTGGGCTGAGACGATGGGGTTTTCTAGATATACAATCATGTCATCTGCAAACAGGGACAATTTGACTTCCTCTTTTCCTAATTGAATACCCTCTATTTCCTTCACCTGCCTGATTGCCCTGGCCAGAACTTCCAACACTATGTTGAATAGGAGTGGTGAGAGAGGGCATCCCTATCTTGTGCCAGTTTTCAAAGGGAATGCTTCCAGTTTTTGCCCATTCAGATGATATTGGCTGTGGGTTTGTCATAGATAGCTCTTATTATTTTGAGATACGTCCCATTAATACCTAATTTATTGAGGTTTTTAGCATGAAGCTTGTTGAATTTTGTCAAAGGCCTTTTCTGCAGCTATTGAGACAATCATGTGGTTTTTGTCATTGGTTCTGTTGATATGCTGGATTACGTTTATTGATTTGCGTATGTTGAACCAGCCTTGCCTCCCAGGGCGGAAGCCCACTTGATCATGGTGGATAAGCTTTTTGATGTGCTGCTGGATTCGGTTTGCCAGTATTTTATTGAGGATTTTTGCATCGATGTTCATCAGAGATATTGGTCTAAAATTCTCTTTTTTGGTTGTGTCTCTGCCAGGCTTTGGTATCAGGAAGATGCTGGCCTCATAAAATGAGTTAGGGAGGATTCCCTCTTTTTCTATTGATTGGAATAGTTTCAGAAGGAATGGTACCAGCTCCTCCTTGTACCTCTGGTAGAATTTGTCTGTGAATCCATCTGGTCCTGGACTTTTTTTGGTTGGTAGGCTATTAATTATTGCCTCAATTTCAGAGCCTATAATTGGCCTATTCAGAGATTCAACTTCTTCCTGGTTTAGTCTTGGGAGGGTGTATGCGTCCAGGAATTTATCCATTTCTTCTAGACTTTCTAGTTTATTTGCATCGAGGTGTTTATAGTATTCTCTGATGGTAGTTTGTATTTCTGTGGGATCAGTGGTGATATCCCCTTTATCATTTTTTATTGCATCTGTTTGATGCTTCTCTCTTTTCTTCTTTATTAGTCTTGCTAGTGGTCTATCAATTTTGTTGATTTTTTCAAAAAAAAAACAGCTCCTGGATTCATTGATTTTTTGAAGGGTTTTTTGTGTCTCTATTTCCTTCAGTTCTGCTCTGATCTTAGTTATTTCTTGCCTTCTGCTAGCTTTTGAATGTGTTTGCTCTTGCTTCTCCAGTTCTTTTAATTGTGATGTTAGGTTGTCAATTTTAGATCTTTCCTGCTTTCTCTTGTGGGCATTTAGTGCTATAAATTTCCCTCTACACACTGCTTTAAATGTGTCCCAGAGATTCTGGTATGTTGTGTCTTTGTTCTCGTTGGTTTCAAAGAACATCTTTATTTCTGCCTTCATTTCGTTATGTACCCAGTAGTCATTCAGGAGCAGGTTGTTCAGTTTCCATGTAGTTGAGCAGTTTTGAGTGAGTTTCTTAATCCTGAGTCCTAGTTTGATTGCACTGTGGTCTGAGAGACAGTTTGTTATAATTTCTGTTTTTTTACATTTGCTGAGGAGTACTTTACTTCCGACTATGTGGTCAATTTTGGAAGAGGTGTGGTGTGGTGCTGAGAAGAATATATATTCTGTGGATTTAGGGTGGAGAGTTCTGTAGATGTCTATTAGGTCCGCTTGGTGCAGAGCTGAGTTCAATCCCTGGATATCGTTGTTAACTTTCTGTCTCGTTGATCTGTCTAATGTTGACAGTGGGGTGTTAAAGTCTCCCATTATTATTGTGTGGGGAGTCTAAGTCTCTTTGTAGGTCTCTAAGGACTTGCTTTATGAATCTGGGTGCTCCTGTATTGGGTGCATATATATTTAGGATAGTTAGCTCTTCTTGTTGAATTGATCCCTTTACCATTATGTGATGGCCTTTTTTGTCTCTTTTGATCTTTGTTGGTTTAAAGTCTGTTTTATCAGAGACTAGGATTGCAACCCCTGCCTTTTTTTGTTTTCCATTTGCTTGGTAGATCTTCCTCCATCCCTTTATTTTGAGCCTATGTGTGTCTCTGCACGTGAGATGGGTTTCCTGAATACAGCACACTGATGGGTCTTGACTCTTTATCCAATTTGCCAGTCTGTGTCTTTCAATTGGAGCATTTAGCCCATTTACATTTAAGGTTAATATTGTTATGTGTGAATTTGATCCTGTCATTATGATGATAGCTGGTTATGTTGCTCATTAGTTGATACAGTTTCTTCCTAGCCTCGATGGTCTTTACAATTTGGCATGTTTTTTGCAGTGGCTGGTACTGGTTTTTCCTTTCCATGTTTAGTGCTTCCTTCAGGAGCTCTTTTAGGGCAGGCCTGGTGGTGACAAAATCTCTCCGCATTTGCTTGTCTGTAAAGGATTTTATTTCTCCTTCACTTATGAAGCTTATTTTGGCTGGATATGAAATTCTGGGCTGAAAATTCTTTTCTTTAAGAATGTTGAATATTGACCTCCACTCTCTTCTGGCTTGTAGAGTTTCTGCCGAGAGATCCGCTGTTAGTCTGATGGGCTTCCCTTTGTGGGTAACCTGACCTTTCTCTCTGGCTGCCCTTAACATTTTTTCCTTCATTTCAACTTTGGTGAATCTGACAATCATGTGTCTTGGAGTTGGTCTTCTCGAGGAGTATCTTTGTGGTGTTCTCTGTATTTCCTGAATCTGAATGTTGGCCTGCCTTGCTAGATTTGGGAAGTTCTCCTGGATCCTACTCTGGGGAAGTATCCTGCAGAGTGTTTTCCAGCTTGGTTCCATTCTCCCTGTCACTTTCAGGTACACCAATCAGACATAGATTTGGTCTTTTCACATAGTCCCATATTTCTTGGAGGCTTTGTTCATTTCTTTTTATTCTTTTTCCTCTAAACTTCTCTTCTCACTTCATTTCATTCATTTGATATTCCATCATTGATACCCTGTCTTCCAGTTGATCGAATTGGCTGCTGAGGCTTGTGCATTCATCATGTAGTTCTCGTGCCATGGTTTTCAGCTCCATCAGGTCCTTTAAGGACTTCTCTGCATTGGTTATTCTAGTTAGCCATTCGTCTAATCTTTTTTCAAGGTTTTTAACTTCTTTGCCATGGGTTCAAACTTCCTCCTTTAGCTTGGAGAAGTTTGATCTTCTGAAGCCTTCTTCTCTCAACTTGTCAAAGTCATTCTCCATCCAGCTTTGTTCCATTGCTGGTGAGGAGCTGCATTCCTTTGGAGGAGGAGAGGCACTCTGATTTTTAGAATTTTCAGTTTTTCTGCTCTGTTCTTTCCCCATCTTTGTGGTTTTATCTATCTTTGGTCTTTGATGATGGTGATGTACAGATGGGGTTTTGGTGTGGATGTCCTTTCTGTTTGTTAGTTTTCCTTCTAACAGTCAGGAACCTCAGCTGCAGGTCTGTTGGAGTTTGCTGGAGGTCCATTCCAGCCCTGTTTGCCTGGGTATCAGCAGTGGAGGCTGCAGAACAGCAAATATTGGTGAACAGCAAATGTTGCTGCCTGATTGTTCCTCTGGAAGTTTTGTCTCAGAGGAGTACCTGGCCATGTGACGTGTCAGTCTGCCCCTACTGGGGGGTGCCTCCCAGTTAGGCTACTCAGGGGTCAGGGACCCACTTGAGGAGGCAGTCTGTCTGTTCTCAGATCTCAAGCTGTGTGCTGGGAGAACCACTACTCTCTTCAAAGCTGTCAGACGGGGACATTTAAGTCTGCAGAGGTTTCTGCTGCCTTTTGTTTAGCTATGCCCTGCCCCCGGAGGTGGAGTCTACAGAGGCAGGCAGTCAGGCCTCCTTGAGCTGCAGTGGGCTCCACCCAGTTCGAGCTTCCCAGCCACTTTGTTTACCTACTCAAGCCTCAGCAATGGTGGGCACCCCTCTCCCAGCCTCGCTGCCACCTTGCAGTTTGATCTCAGACTGCTGTGCTAGCAATGAGTGAGGCTTGATGGGCATAGGACCCTCTGAGCCAGGCATGGGATATAAGCTCCTGGTGTGCCATTTGCTGAGACTGTCGGAAAAGTGCAGTATTAGGGTGGGAGTGACCCGATTTTCCAGGTGCCATCTGTCACCCCTTTCCTTGGCTAGGAAAGGGAATTCCCTGACCCCTTGCACTTCCCGGGTGAGGCAATTCTTCGCCCTGCTTCGGCTCACGCTCTGTGCACTGCACCCACTGTCCCGCACCCACTGTCTGATAAACCCCAGTGAGATGAACCCGGTACCTCAGTTGGAAATGAAGAAATCGTTCGTCTTCTGCATCATTCACGCTGGGAGCTGTAGACTGGAGCTGTTCCTATTCAGCCATCTTGGCTCAGGACCAGAGAACTTCGTATTTCTTACAGCAGCTCCTAAGTGTTATGTTTTGTTGCAGATCCGCCAGATATTCCTGATGAAGTAACCTGTGTCATTTATGAATATTCAGGCAACATGACTTGCACCTGGAATGCTGGGAAGCTCACCTACATGGACACAAAATACGTGGTACATGTGAAGAGGTAGGTCACTTCCTCACGGCTTCATATAAGCAGTTCCACCCCAGTTCAGTCAGAGCTCTGCCTCCAGCAGAGATCCAAGAAATCAGCCTCAAACATTAAATATATACCCTGATTTATCCCTTATTTCCTACTTATGATCAGTGAAACTACCAAATCCCTTTTCAAGCCATTAATATTTTCACTCTGGCAGGCAAAGTGCTCTATGATCTTTCTGTCCTTTTTATTCATTAGTAGGTAACTGGTAGCAGGCACCTAATGGTGGTACAGCCTAGCACAGTTTTAAGCCATTGCTTAGGACGGGCACAGTGGCTCACACCTGTAATCCCACACTTTGGGAGGCCAAGGTGGGCGAATAACCTGAGGTCAAGAGTTTGAGACCAGCCTGGCCAACACGGTGAAACCTGGTTTCTACTGAAAATACATAAATTAGCCAGGCATGTGGCGGGCATCTGTAATTCCAGCTGCTCAGGAGGCTGAGGCAGGAGAATTGCTTGAACCCAGGAGGCAGAGGTTGCAGTGAGCCGAGACTGCGCCACTGCACTCTAGCCTGGGCGACAGAACAAGACTCCATCTCAAAAAATAAAATAAAATAATAAATTACTGCTTAAATCCCTGCTCTATTCTTCTTCTAGGGTTTCAACAACTTAATTTCCCTGAATTGCTATTATTTTTAATCTTTAAATGGGCCTAAAAATAAAACCTAACACACAGGTTTGTTCTAATTAATTATGTGGAATTTGGCTTTTAAAGTGTATATAATTATGCCATGTTACCACTAAATTCATGGAAGCTATTGTTAATAATGACCCTCAGATCTTAAATTTAGTGTCTACATAGCTGATCAACTTTCCTGTTTGCCTTATACGAAGGGGGTTTTCAGGACAAAGGATTTTCAGTTTTAAAACCTGGAAAGTTGTGGGCAAACTAGGACAAGTTGCTTACCTTATCCGTGTTTCTTGTTTTGTTTAGTTTATTAAAAAATAAAATTCCAGGCCAGGCATAGTGGCTCATGCCTGTAATCCCAGCACTTTGGGAGACTGAGGCTGGTGGATCACCCGAGGTCAGGAGTTCAAGATCAGCCTGGCCAACATGGTGAAACCCCATCTCTACTAAAAATACAAAAATTAGCTGGGCGTGGTGGTGGGCGCCTGTAATCCCAGCTACTCAGGAGGCTGAAGCAGGGAGAATTGCTTGAACTCAGGAGGCAGAGGTTGCAGTGAGCTGAGATCACGCCACCGCACTCCAGCCTGGGCAAAAGAGCGAGACTCCATCTCAAAAATAATAATAAATAAAATAAAATAAGATGCCGGCTGGGCACGGTGGCTCCCGCCTGTAATCCCAGCACTTTGGGAGGCTGGGGCGGGTGCATCACCTGAGATCAGGAATTTGAAATGAGCCTGGCCAACATGGTGAAACCCCGTCTCTACTAAAAATGCAAAAATTAGCCAGGTGTGGTGGCACACACTTGTAATCCCAGCTACTGGGGAGGCCGAGACAGGAGAATTGCTTGAACTCAGGAGATGGGAGTTTGCAGTGAGCCAAGATCGTGCCATTGCACTCCAGCCTGGGCAACAAGAGGGAAATTCCATCTCAAAAAATAAATAAAATAAATAAAATAAAATAAAATAAAATAAGCCTTCTGTGGTGTTGTTGAAGTATGCTTTTTTTTTTCTGTCACTAATTCTTAAAAATTTCACTAACCATTTTGTAAAGCATTTATTGGACCCTTACTGTTTGCCAAGCACTGGGCCAAGAGCTTTATAAATGCTGCCTCATTTAATACCCTATACAACCATGTGAAGCCCTGGGATCGTACAAATGCTTATATCCTCCTAAAATTCATATGTTGAAACAAACCCCCAATGCAATAGTAACAAGAGTTGGGGCCTTTGAAGTGAGATTAGGTCATGAGGGTAAAGCCCTCATGGATGGAATTATTGCCCTTCCATAAGAGGCCTGAAAGAGAGCTTGTTTGCCCTTCTACCCTGTGAGGACACAACCAGAAGGTGCTGTCTGTAAAGCAGAGAGTGAGCCCTCACCAGACACTGAATCTGCTGATGCCTTGATCTCGGACTTCCAAGCCTCCAGAACTGTAAACAATAAATTTCTGTTGTTTATAAATTGCCTAGTCTAAGATATTTGTATGGCAGCTCAAAGAGACTAAGACAGCTGCATACAATTATTTTTCCCATTTGTATAGACAAGGGAACTGAGACTTAGTGAGGTCAGGTAATGTATCCAGGACCACACAGCTGCAGAGAAGGAGAGGTGGAATTTGAACATAGGTTGCCTGACTGTCTTCTCAACTTATTTTCTGCTGAAGGTGTGTGGAGGACCAGATCGCAGGGCATATTTAAGATATTCTACTCAGTTCTCATCATTATGGAAGGGAATAACCTTCTTTTTAAAAAAAAATCTTTTTATTTATTTATAGGGTTTTTGTTTTGTTTTGTTTTTGTTTTTGTTTTTGTTTTTGTTTTTGAGCCACGGTCTCTGTCGCCCAGGCTGGAGTGCAGTGGCACAATCTCAGCTCACTGCAACCTCTGCCTCCTGGGTTTCAAGCAATTCTCCCAGCCACCAAGCCTGGTCTCTATGGAAGAGAATAACCTAATCTTGCTCTCTCTCTCCACTTTTTGGATACTCAGAATAATTTTGATTAAGTGAAACCTAAAAAGAAACACCTCATCAGTCAAGAAAGTCCATGTAGAAACTAGACAGATTTTATGAACACATTGCCAGGCCTAGAGTTACCAGCTACATGCCATGGGCAAGAGGCGTACACCTTTCATTCTGAACAGGAGTTAAACAGAGGCATATTCTGGTACCAAAGTGGTGATGAAAACTCTGATATCAGGGATGGGTGGAATTGATTGAAGAGATGCAATATGCTAAGTACTGTGCTCTGTACTTCATGTGCATGACATCTTCAATTCTCAACTTAACCTTGTGAGGGAACTATCGTTATTGTTCCCATTTTACAGATGGCTTGGGGAGCTCACATTACCTCTCCAAAGTCACCTGACTAAGAAGTAAAGGAGCAGGGATTCTAACAGGGATTTCTCTGGCTACACCACTGGAGACTAAACCTCTACCCCTTCCTA
Organism: Pan troglodytes; assembly: GCF_028858775.2. Classification (NCBI taxonomy): domain Eukaryota; kingdom Metazoa; phylum Chordata; class Mammalia; order Primates; family Hominidae; genus Pan; species Pan troglodytes. Next base: position 163,801,431 of record NC_072398.2, on the reverse strand, counting down.
TAGGGTAAAGTAGAAAAGCCATGAGAGCAAGACAACTAGAGTCTCATTGCTAAGTCAACTTTAGGAATGTGAAGGTGAGGGCAGTATGGCAGCAAACTTTGCACTTCAAGCACACAGAAAAACCAGGCAGTGCCAGATTGACAGAGACAGCCTAGTGTCTTGAGGATCTTCACTATCTCCCAGAACCTGGAAGGATCTCCTGAACTGCTTATCCTGGTTGTTTGGTTAATTCATTCTTTCTTTTGTATTTAATATAAACCTTTATTAAGTATAATTCATCTACCATACAATTCACCTTAAAGTATATCATTCCTTGAGTTTTAGCACCCATCACTACAATCAATATTGAACATTTTCATCATGCCCAAAAAAATCACATCCACCCATCACTACAATCAATATTGAACATTTTCATCATGCCAAAAAAAAAAAAATCACATCCATGAGCAGTCACTTCCTGTTTCCCCTCAATCTTCCCAGTCTATGGCAACCACTATTTGCTTTCTGTTTCTGTTGATTTGCCTACACTGGACACTTCATGTAAAAGGAATCATATAATATGTGGTCTTTTGTGACTGGCTTCTTTCATTTAGTATAATGTCTTCAAGGTTATCTATGGTGTAACATGTATCAGCACTTTATTCCTTTCTTTTTTTTTTTTTTTTTTTTTTGAGATGGAGTCTTACTCTGTCGCCCAGGCTGGAGTGCAATGGTGTGATCTCGGCTCACTACAACCTCTGCCTGCTGGGTTCAAGTGATTCTCCTGTCTCAGCCTCCTGAGTAGCTGGGATTACAGGTGCACGCCACCACGCCCAGCCGATTTTTTTTTGTATTTTAGTAGAGACTGGGTTTCACCATGTTGCCCAGGCTGGTATGGAACTCCTGAGCTCAGGCAACCGTCCTGCCTTGGCCTCCCAAAGTGCTAGGATTACAGGCATAAGCCAACACGCCTGGCCCTTTATTCCTTTTTTTAATAATGTTCCATTATTTGGAACACATTTTATTTATTTATTCCTTGGTTGATGAACTTTTTGGTTGTTTCCACTTTTCAGCTATTATGAATTATTCTTCTATTAATATTTGTGTACACGTTTTGTGTAGACATATTTTTATTTCTCTTGGGCATATATTTAGGAATAGAATTCCTGGGTCTCTTGGTAACTCTATGTTTAATCTTTTGTTCAACTGCCATAATGTTTTCCAAAGCAGCCACACCATTTTACATTCCCAACAACAGTGTATAAGGGTTCCAGTATCTCCACATTCTTGCCAACCTTTGTTTTTATCTTGGTTATTGCCATCCTAGTGGATGCAGGTTAATTCTTTCAAGCCTGACTTACCTGCCTTCTGAGGTTCCTGATAGTAAAACTGCATTGCAAATTCCAGACAGATGAACCACAATTTGAAAAAATATATTTGTTGGATACAATTTTAAACTTGCTAACCCCCACCTAATTTCCTATTTAGTATCATAAAAATATTTTCTGAATATTTTATATGACTATATTATATATTTCTTTTAAAATCCTTTAATGTGTTCAAAATTATGTATGTTTACATTTATTTACACATGACTTTTGAGGAACACATTCACTTTATAAAGTAAGGAATATTTGTAGTAGTTATGAATACTAAGATTGTTCTCAGTACTCAAAAAGTCACTCTGAAAGTATTAAGAATGAGTTTACTAAAGAGAATGCTTTCAGAAATATTCATTGGAAAGAGCATGGGCTTTAGAGTTTTAGATTTAATTTCCAGTTCTGAAACTTACCAGTCAGGTGTCTTTTATGATACAAATATCAGAAAACTCAAGTGCTGGCCAGGCGCAGTGGCACACGCTTGTAATCCCAGCACTTTGGGAGGCTGAGGCAGATGGATCACTTGAGGTCTGGAGTTCAAGACCAGCCTGGCCAATATGGTGAAACCCCATCTGTACTAAGAATACAAAAATTAGCAGGGCATGTAATCCCAGCTACTTGGGAGGCTGAGGCAGGAGAATCGCTTGAACCTGGGAGGTGAAGGTTGCAGTGAGCTGAGTTCATGCCATTGCACTCCAGCCTGGGCTACAGAGTGAGACTCCATCTCAAAAAACAAAAAAATAAAAAATAAAAATAAAAAAACTCAAGTGCAGTCACTTAAATAGACATGGACTTATTTATATCAGGTCATAATTATATGTAGTAACAGATGGCATGATAATTCAGTAATACCCCAGGGATCTAGGCTCTTTTCCTCTTTCTACTCTGCCATCTTCAGTGTGTTGACCTTAATCTTCAGATGCTGTATCTCCAGGCTTCTTATCCAAGTTCCAGGCAGGAAAAGTGGTAAAGAGCAAAGGAGTTCCTCCTGTGGACTTCCACCTACACTGAGTTGGCCACAACAGTGTCACATGTCTACTCTGTCTGGATGGGAACCTGGCAGAAGGGCATTGTAAATGGAGTTGGATACCGTCATCCAACAGTATCTGCCATAGTTGCTAGCTGTGTAATCTTAGAAGAGTTATTTAGCCTTGCTGAGCCTCAGCCTCCTGTGAAATGAGGATAATTAATGCCACAAAGCTTATAAAAAAGCAAATTATAGGAAGTGACTTGCATATAGGAAATGCTTAGAATTAAGTACAACACAAAATGATGTCTTAGTCCCTTCAGGTGACTATGACAAAGCACCTAGACTGCGTAATTTGTAAAAAACAGAAATTCGTTGCTCACAGTTCTGGAGGCTAGGAAGTCCCAGATCAAGTGTCAACAGATTTTGAAGGTCTGTTCTTCATAGATGGTGACTTCTATATGTTCTCACATAGTAGAAGGGGCCAGGCAGCTCCCTTCAACCTCTGTTATAGGGGCACTAAATTGATTCATGAGGGAAAAGCCCTCATGACTTAACCACTTTCTAAAGGCCCCACCTCTTAATACTATTACATTGGGGTTTAAGTTTCAACATGTAAATTTTGAGGGTACACTAATATTCAGACTATAGCAAAGGATATTATAATATTATGGCCTAAGGGAAACCTGACCGATTTGATTGAGGGAAATATTAATGTAAAGCCATAAAAATTATTATTTATAGGATATTATAGATAATTTTATTCATATATTTTTAAGTAATACAATAATTTTGGAAAAATCTAGAAAGAGATGTTGCATGTGCTCTAATAGAAAGACTTATTTTTTGTATGTCAATAGTACATTTATTCATTCAAACTAGAATGTAGGCTTAATGTGGGCAAGAATTTTTGTTTGATTTTTTCATTGCTATGTTGATTGAATCTAGAATGGGGCCTGACACATAGTAAATGCTCAATAAATATTTGTTGAGTAATTATTCTAGTTGATAACTAGAAATAGACGTTTCCTGAATCTCCCCTTCACTGTCTAGTTAAGTAATAATATAAGGTCATATATATTTTATAAATTATTTTTCCCATCTTCTTTCTTAAAATCCAACAATAAACTATAACCAAACTCTGATAAACCTAACCAAGTTCTGAATTGATGGAGGCCAGATTAATGGGATTTTATTACATTCTAAAAAGGACATAAAAGATATAAAAGGTTAGCATAAAAGTGAATGTTCTCCTCTAGAAAAGTCAAAGGACTAACTTATAAATATAGACAGAAAAGGAAACAAACACCTATTTATCTAATGATTAGTTACAAACAAACTAATGAGTTGAAAAAAATTAGAGAAGAGGGCTGGGCGCAGTGGCTCATGCCTGTAATCCCAGCACTTTGGGAGGCTGAGGCAGGTGGATTGCTTAAGCTCAGGAGTTTGAGACCAACCTGGGCAACATGGCGAAAAATACAAAAAATATAAAAATTTCTACAAAAAATACAAAAATTAGCCAGGCGTGTTGGCGGGTGCCTGGAGTCCAAGCTACTTGGGAAGATGGCTTGAACCCAGGAGGCAGAGGTTGCAGTGAGCCACTGTACTCCAGCCTGGGTGACTTAGCCAGACCCTGTCTCAAAAAAAAAGAAAGAAAAGAGCAAGTCAATTTCCCTAACTACCAGAAAAAATCTTTCCCTCAAGGAGAAAGCTGACTTATAATGAATGTTGTGGTCGAGGCAGTATTATGTTTAAAGGAGCTCTTCTAAACGTTCAGTTATTAGGGTATTTTCCACATTGGTAACTGGGCAGAGATCAGCATGTGCAAGGTTTCACTTCTAACTCATGTGGTTCAGTTTTCCAGTAAAATCACACGTAGAGAGAAGCTTTTTACCTGAGACCACCTACTCGTTTCTCCAGTTGCAGAAAGGCAGTGTTTCCCCTATGGCAACATAGGTGCCATCACGGGCCTCCTCATGTTGGGGTGAAGTTGTAAAGTAGAATTTTGTCTGTTTTGCTTCAAGAGCTTTCTTTCTTCCCAGCTCCTTTGCGGTGGCCTCACCAGACAGAGCCTCCTGGCTGTTCACATACCTTCTTTTACCTCCTGTAGTTTGCTGTTTCAAAGGGTAATGATAGGGAAAAAACAAACAAACAAACAAAAACCTGTGCTAATAACCATCTCCCTACTGTAGTCCCACTATCTTCAGCAATTTCATGTAAATATATTTTTTATTTATCTTGGAAACACTGGTAATGTCTGGCTCAGTGTATTCTACTCCATAAATATTTGTTGAATAAAAATGCATGAATGATAGCCCTGCATTCTGTTCCATTCAAGTCATCTTAGCAAATATTTATTTAGCATTTGATGGTTTCCTGGAATTGTATTAAACTGTAGATATTTTTAAAAAAAGAGATCATCTCTGTGCATGACAAGCTCATAAACAGTTTAGAATAACATCAATGTTGGGATTTTCACGCACCGTAGAAGACCAATAAGGCAAATGTTTTCAGATGCAGTATCATGTTACAGCCCTTAAATTCAGCGGCCTACTCTGCTAATTCATAAGGCCTGTTTGTTTTTGTCACAGCTTCTCTACATGCATATTTTTAATAACCAGAAAGAGTTCTTAGGTGTGATTCCAAATACTATTTCTAAGGCTACGTTAGGTTTCAGTAATTCCTTTAGGACTCAAAATGTAGTTTATATTTTAGAATCCATTTCCTCACTGATTATGAGCCCAGAGAGCTAATTGTGGCTGGAGATAAACAGAACCTTGCTGACTGATACTGCTTTATATTCATGACCACTAACCTCAACTGGGCCCAGAGAGCCACACAGTAATCCTACTACATTTCACTAGCCAAGTCACTGTCTTGCTAAGCCAGGTCATTGCTTCATTACTTTTTCTGTCATCTCTCCTCTCCAGTATCTTCCCTTCCTCACTCTCTATTGAAGATCTGCTTCCTACTCTCCTGAGAAAACAGAAGCAATGAGAAATACCACAGCCTCCTCATTGACTAATGCATTGACATCTGTACCCATATAGTTGATCTTTCCTGCTATTGCTATGGATGAATTACCATTGCCCTAAGGTCAACTCTCCACTTGGGTACTAGATCTTATCCTGCCTGCCTACTGGAGGACACTGCTCCAAAACTTTCCTTTCTTCCTTCTGCATTGTCATTGTCTCTGTCTTTACTGGATCATTCCCATTGGCTTTTAAGCATGCTGTAGCCTTTGCCCTTTTGAAAAATATAACCCTCCCTTTGTTCCTGACCTCTACCACCCAATTTCTCTGTTTCTTTTTATGAAAAAAAATCAAAAGAGTTGTCTGCACTGTCTGTCTCTATTTTCTCTCTTCTCTTTTATCTAGTTTAGTCATGTTTTATGTCCTCACCACTCCACTGAAACAGCTCCTATCAAAGTCACTGATGATTTCCCCATTGCCAAATTGAATGGCTTATTCTCAGTCTTTATCTTACTTATGAAACATTTACTATCCGAGCATTTAATGTAGCTCTTCACTTCCTCCTTTTGGCTTCCAGGACAGGACTCCCTTTTGCTGCTCCTCCCACCTTCCTGGAAACTTTATCTCAGTCTCTTTTGCTGATTCATCTTCATTTCAGATAAATTCATAGTGACCCAGAGCTCTATATTTTGTCAGCCCAAAAAAAGACACTAGGGAAGATTATCTTCAAATTTGTTGGGTTTACTTGAGAATATAAATAAGGATTATAATACAGAATGCATGACATGGCAAGCCAGCAGTGCATTTGGTGAGGGAAAGGATAAAGGGAAGATTTTGTTACCAAAAAGGAATATATGTGAGCTATTTAGGAACAGAGTTCATTAGTTCCAGAGGCTCAAAGCCACAGTGATTGTCAATTAATAAGTGGAGATGTATTACTGGGTAAGCGGTCTTCCAAAAACATCTTATCTGGATTACTGCAGTCCTAAAGAATGTCTAGTGATAAACCTTATCAAAGCAGGGGATGAATGAAAGGTTTTTAGAAAGTCCTTGGGAACAGTTCTTATCTCAGACATGTAAGCATGGGCCTCCTCTCCTTCAGGCCTTTCTTGCCCTATTTTTCTGGGTCTGACAAAAGTGATTTCATCCTGGTATGTGCAACTTTCACACCTAGGACCTTTTATTATCACTATTTACAGTCATTACCTAAAGGATAGCCTTCAAATTTGTGGTTTAAAATTCCTCAATGTATATCTGTGTCTAAATATCTACACCGAATACAGCTGCCATGTTTCTAACCTGTCATTCAAGGTATCTTGAAGTTAACATTTTCAAAACCAAACACCCAGTTTCCTCTCCCCAGACTTGCATTTTCCATTTCAGTAAATGGCAACTCTATCCTTTGCATTATTCAGGTCAAAATCAGGTAGATTCTCCTGGATTCCTCTCTATTATGGCCTTCATCTAATTGATCAGCAAAACCTTCCGGCTCCATCTTTTAAAATGACCTCACCACCTACACTGCAATCCAAGCCAGATCATCTCTCACTTGGGAGTACAAGAACTTCTAACTGGTCCACTCGCTTCCTCCAGCGTCCCTTACTCATGAGTTTTCACAGTAATCCTTTTCACATGCACCTCAGGCCATGTCGCCCTTCTGCTCATGAACCTCCCATTTCATTCAGAGATCAAAGCCAGAGTCCCTCAAGGACTCTATGTGACCTTGCAAGTCTTCTAAACTTTCCCCTCTTCCAAAACTCTCTGATTTCATCTTTAATCCCTTTCCTAGTAAAACCTCACTGACCTCCTTGCTGCTCTTTGAACAGGCCAAGCAAGGTCCTGCCTCAGGGCCTTTGCATGTTACCTAGAATGCTCTTCCTCCAGAGAGCCACAGGGTTTCCTTATTGCCCTAATGTCACCCTCTCAGATAAGACTTTCCTCATCTCTCTAAAAAACAAAAACCTTAAAACCCACCCCTACTCTCAGAACTGCCTAACCTTTTTACTCCACTTTAGTTTTCTTCTGAACATTACTCACCATACATAGATCAGATTCTATATTTATTTGTTTCCACCAAAATGTGTGCTTCATGACAGTTGGGACTTTATCTGTTTTGTTCATTGTAGCCCCAATATCTAAAAATATACTTGGAATATAGTCAGTGTTAAATAAATATTTATTGAATGAGTGATTAAATGAATGAAAGACACTATTTACCATTATCAACATAAATCTGCAATGTTTTTTGAAAATCTATAAATTACAACTATATCTAGGTGCTCAGGGAACATCAGAAAAATATGAATTATACTAACTCCCTTCACAAATCATCTGTCATGTATTAGCCCATGAAAAAAAGAAATAGAAATAAGATATTCAAAAACTTTGTAATATACAGTTATGTAAAAGATAGAGGAAAAACCAAAGTGTTGTTCTCCTTTCTACTCTCAACAGCACTCCTGACACGAAATGTGGGAAGATTTTCCCCACACACCAATCAATTCTCCTGCAGACATCAGCTAGATGTCCTCTAATTTAATTCAATTCTGACTCTGTCTACCTGGAGGTAGCATGAGATCCCACAGCTAAAGGCTCAGTCCCACAAGACTCAACCCTATTTTAAATGTCAATCACAAGCCCCAGGTCATGACCTGTGCTTTTGACCAACCGGCTAAAAATTGGGGTTTCCACGATACACTTCTCAGGTTTGATTAACTTGCTAGAGTGTCTCATAGAACTCAGGAAAACACTTTACTTATATTTATCCATTTATTATAAAGAACATAACAAAGGCTACAGATGAACAGCCAGATGGAAGAGATGCATGGGGCAAAGCATGCGGGAACACCACCCTGCAGGCATCCTCATATGTTCAGAGATCTGGAAGCTCCCTGAACCCAGTCCTTTTGGGTTCTTATGGAGGCTTCATTACATAAGCACGATTCATCATATCATTGGCCATTGGGGATCATTCAGCCCTTCTCTCTTCCCAGGAGATGGGGGTGGGTAAAGGGCAAGGGGGTTGGGGGGACTGAAAGTTTCAATCTTCTCATCACATTGTTGGTTCCCCTGGCAACCAGCCCCTACCCTGAGCCTATCCAGGAGCCCCCAGCCATCAGCCATCTCATTAGCACTTTGGAGATTCCAAGGGTTTTAGGAGCTGTGTGCTGGGAACCAGACAGAGACCAAATATATATTTCTTATTATGTCACAATATCACAAGTCCTATATAAAAATAACCCAAAGGTGTAATTAGTCATTATTATCAGATTCTTCAATTAAAACAGTGCTTTGTGGTCTAGGTGCTAATATGGGGTAGACTTTAAAAGCAGAATTAAATTACTTAGTAACTATGGTTACTGTCAGTTTGAAAATACATTTCCATTTTGACTTGTGGTCTCAGTATGTGTGGTAAAAGAATTAGCCACAAACCAATGAAGAACATATAATGTGGTTTTCTCTAACGGGAAAATATTCAAAGATGTCCTACTTACCACTTACACATAGTTGCCATTTTCTTGTTTTCACATTTGAATTCTTACTTAGCATGAGGTTGACATACCTTATAACAAGTTCTCTGTTAAGGTATTTACGTTTCATCTTATTTCAGAAAGAATATAAGGTAACTATGTAAACATCTCAATTTAACGGCATAATTTAACTTAAGATACAGTGATTTAAGAGAAATTTTACTGGTAAGAAATATAGCAATTTTAAAAGTTTCATTTGTATTCTTTAGAATGTGTCAAAGTCACATGTCATAAATATCTTCTTTTTTTATTTAAATGGACACATAGTCTCACTCTGTCATCCAGGCTGGAGTGCAGTGGTGCAATGTTGGCTCACTGCAGCCTCCATCTCCTGGGCTCAGGCAATCCTCAGCTTCCTGAGTAGCTGGGAGGACAGGTGCCTGCCACCATACCTGGCTAATTTTTGTATTTTTAGTAGAGACAGGGTTTCACCACGTTGGCCAGGCTAGTCTCAAACTCCTGACCTCAAGTGATCTGCCTGCCTCAGCCTCCCAAAGTGCTGGGATTACAGGTGTGAGCCACCATGCCTGGCCTCAGCCAGTATCTCTTAATTCAGAATAATTGTTGTTTAATGAGTCCTTCATTATGTGGGAAGCCATCTACTCTGTTTCTTATTTAATTTACTCATGATAACAACAACGTTATCATTCCTATACTGAGGATGAGTAAACTGAGCTGTATAGAGCTTAAGTAACTTGCTCCAAGTCTTACAACTTATCAAGGGGCAGAGCTGGAATTTGAAGGTAGGTCTGTCTCTAAAACCCAAGCCCTGTGATTTTAGTCGCCATGACATACCCTCCTAGTCCTCTCATGGTGTTCATAGTGATCTCACGCTGGTATGAGGAAAGAGGTAACACAGAAAAAATGCACTGGAACCGAAAAACCTGAGCTGAACAGGAGGAGTTGCTCCTCACCCCTCCAATGACTATCAGCCTTAGAGAGATTCCTTGACCACTTGCTGAGGTTGTCTTGTTCTGATGGTAGCAATAAGTTTATATAAATTATATAAAATATAGAATTTCTATAGTACTTAGATGCACACATCTGCTTATTGCTTGGTATTAATAGCATAAGGCTGGTTCCTTTTCTCTGCGTCTCAGCAAGCACGTTTCTTGGATTCCAAAAGATGTAAGTGGCTAGCAAGTTTAATCCTGGTGGGATATTTTGGGGCTAGAAAAATTTAGGAGTTGCTGAAAAGATATATAGTAGTAACAGGACTTGGTGGAGCCTTGGTGGAGGGACAGTGATTTTTAAGCTTTATCTTCTCCACAAATCCAATCAAGGCAGTCCCCTGAGAGAGAGAGCAGTTGATGGTATTAGATTTAAAAAATCAGGTTAGAGTCTGCCTCAACAGCACAAACAGTGTAATTGGAACAAGACAAAGAAGATGGCATGACCCCTGATCAAGGACGGCATGCAAATTTGTGAAGTATTTCCATTTGATACAAATAAGAATGTATATGGCTGAGCACGGTGGCTCATGCTTGTAATCCTCACGTGGGAGGATCCCTTGAGGCCAAGAGTTTGAGAACAGCCTGGGCAACATAGCGAGGCTGCATCTCTTAAAAAAAAATTATTTCAAATAAAAACATTAGTTAGGCCTGGTGGCACATGCCTGCGATCCCAGCTACTCAGGAGGCTGAGGTGGGAGGATCACTTGAGCCCAGAAAGTCAAGGCTGCAGTGAGTTATGATTTGTGCCACTGCACTCAAACCTGGGTGACAGAGTGAGACCCTGTCTCTAAAAAATAGAATAAAATAAGAATGTAGGCTACTTGGCTTTCCAGCATTGTTCAGATTTCAAGGTTACTTTCCTTCTAAAGTAGTATATCTATATCAAGTTAAGTTTCATGATGTAATGCAATTAACTTAGGAGTCTGAAAGTCATAAACCAAACAGGTAACAAAGACCTAGACCATTGCTATAGCTATCAAAACAGGGAAAAAAGATAACATAAGAAAATAATATTTTAATGCTTAAAAAAATGCTTAACCTTCTTTAGTAATTGGTTGGCTCTTAAAGGTGATGAAGAGAAAATTGTTAAAAATGGCAAACTGAGAAAGGTGGACCGCATGCCTTTGACAACAATGAAGATACTGGCAAGAAGTGCTGATTTGCATGGAAAGATAATTTAGTTGTCAGTTTTCTATAGTTCTGGTTCCAGTCAGACATCCAAATGAAGCTCCCAGTGAGGGCACAGGTATGTGTGAGACACACATGTGAAATAGCAGGTGAAGCTGAGAAGGGAGTGAGCCCAGAAAAAGGGGTCAGGGAAAAGGCAAACACCAGGGCTGACCTTCAATGTGAATGAACTCAGAGAGTAGGGAGAGAAACCCAGGTGGAAGGCTGGAGGGGGACATGTCACTAAGTAGGTGTGAGAGAGGAAGGCCCTCTAACCCAGAAGACAGGCTTTGGGTAGCAAGGAAGTGAGAATTATAACCAATCAAGAGGGATAAATGCTTAAATGAGGATTCAGAGGACTTCACCTTGTAAAGGACACCATTTTAAAAGAGCAGTTTCAAGGAAAAGTAAAGGCAAAGATCACAATAAAAGGACTAAAGACCAAATGGGAATAAGTTGGATGTAGTTACTAAGGAGGTAGAAAATCTGAGAAGCTTAAGAACATGAAATAATGGAGTAGGTAGTTCAAGGGGCTCAAGAAATGGGAACTGAGGAAATTCTAGTGAAAATACTTCCATGTTACAAATGAATCTGATTACAGATTATGTTGTGTTTTGGAGTCTGAGGGGGGCCCTATTCATCTCTGCAGAAGAATGAGTGAACAAGGGGTGGGACAAGAGGCTAGGAGATTTGAGGACACTCCTGTGTTAGTCCATTCTTGCCTTGCTATAAAGAAATATCTAGGGTGTGGTGGCTCACACCTGTAATCCCTGAACTTTGGGAGGCCAAGGCAAGAGGATCACTTGAGCTCAGAGCTCGAGGCTGGCCTGGGCAATGTGGCAGAACCCTGTCTCTACAAAAAATTAGCTGAGAGTGGTGGTGCATGCCTGTAGTCCCAGCTACTCAGGAGGCTGAGATGGGAGGACCTCCTGAGCCTGGGAGGTCAAGACTGCAGTGAGCTGTGGCCACACCACTGCACTCCAGCCTGGGTGACAGAGTGAGACCCTGTCATTAAAAAAAAAAAAAAAGAAAAGAAAAGAAAAGAAATACCTGAGGCTCAGTAATTTATGAAGAAAAGAGTTTTATTTCAGCTCATAGTTCTGCAGGCTGTCCAGGAAGATCGTGAACAAGATAGAGGGAGGGGGGATATGCCACACTCTTTAAAATGACCAGATCTGCCTGAACTCAGAGGGAGAAGTCACTCATTACTGCCAGGAGGGCAGCAAGCCATTCATGAAGGGTCTGCCCCACAAGTCCTCACCTCCAACACTGGTGATTACATTTCAACATGAGATTTGGAGAGGATGAGGGTGGAAACAATATCAAATCTCTTCACAGAAATCAGAGGAGCAAAGAAGCATTCTCCAGCACTCCTTTCGCCACTGCCTCCAACCATTGTCCACTAAAAACATCATGTGATTATTTAGGGGTAGAGATTTAAAAACAGAGGCTCAAACATTCTGTCCAAAGCCAGTGAAAACAATTTGAAACTCTGGCATCAACAGATATCATTCAGAATTCTACCAAGTTTATTGGGCTACTTGGAGATTCTCATTCAATTATAAATGCTTAGATAAATATGCTTTGAAATGATACTTAATAGCCCTCTCTATTCCCCTGTTCTAAACTAGATCTTTCCTCTTTATCTTTTCCATCCTCTTCCACAGTGCATGACTCCCTTTCCCCTCATCAAACCTGTCATTAGGTCCAGTCAGTTCTACACTCAAAATCCTTCATGGGTTGGGCGAGGTGGCTCATGCCTATAATCCCAGCACTTTGGGAGGCCAAGACGGGCAGATTGCTTGAGTTCAAGAATTGGAGACTAGCCTGGGTATCATGGGAAAACCCCATGTCTACACAAAATACAAAAATTAATTGGGCATGGTAGTACGTGCCTGTGGTCCCGGCTACTCAGGAGGCTGGGGTGGGAGGATCACTCGAGCCCAGGAGGTCAAGGTTGCAGTGAGCCAAGATGGCCCCACTGCATGCCAGCCTGGGTGACAGAGCCAGACCCTGTCTCAAAATCCTTCATATCCACCCCCATTGGCTTCCACCTACTTCAGACTAATAATCCAATTCTGGATTATTGTATAGCCTTTTGATTTTTCCACTACCACCACTTTCATTTCCCACAAATCCTCCATAAAGGTGCTAGACAGTCCCAGAGACCCTCAAAATAGTGTGAATCTCACTATATGCACTCACTTTCTATCACTTACATGATACAGTCCTGATCCATCAGTAGCTCATGGAAGGTCTTCTGACAGGCCTGCTCCACTACAAGTTTCTTCTTGCATTTTCAGGATCCAGGCTATTGCACTTGTTGAACCTTCTCAGAAATGTCATGTTATTTCATGTATTTGTTTCAGAACATGCTGGTTGTCTCTGTCCAGGAGGTTGGCCTTCCCCTACCCCATTGCGATCTCTCACCCCATCCTGACTCCTCCCCACCACTGCATCCTCACCCTATATCCTGATAGAAATGTCTGACTTCACAGTCCTTGCACTGAACCAAAATGCAGTGCTCTTTTCCAAAGGCAGCTATTCTGGCTATTCCAAGCTATATCCAGTACCAACTTCCCTAACAGGCACAGTAGGCATGGTGGCTAGGGCCCACAATAATTTTAGGAGTCCATGAAAATGTTTAATTTTACTTAAAATCAGAAGAGAAAAATAACTGTTATGTTCATGTATATGCATGTATATGGCATGCCTATGTATACATCTATGTATATGTGTGTATATTTTTGTGTATTTTATATATTTATATAATATATACGCTCATTGTTTTTTTAATGGAGGAAAGGGTCCATGAAGGCAGAAGTGTTCAGGGCCCATTGAAGTCATACTGTGGCCCTTGTCAGATTTGAATTTATTTTTTAAAATTGTGAAAATAAAATCAATTTTGAAATATTTTTCAGTAAAAGGTTGCATGTTTGAAAGCAGGCTTAAAAAGTTAGCGTTTTTGTCCAGGCACAGTGGCTCATGCCTGTAATCCTAGCACTTTAGAAGGCTGAAATGCACGGATTGCTTGAGTCCAGGAGTTCGAGACCAGCCTGAGCAACACAGCAAGACCCTGTCTCTACTGTTTAGAAAATTAGATTTTAATTTTTTGTTTTTGTTTTTGTTTTTGTTTTTGAGACAGAGTCTCGGCTCGCTGCAAGCTCCGCCTCCCGGGTTCATGACATTCTCCTGCCTCAGCCTCCCCAGTAGCTGGGACTACAGGGGCCTGCCACCACGCCCGGCTAATTTCTTTTTGTATTTTTGGTAGAGACGGGGTTTCACCGTGTTAGTCAGGATAGTCTCGATCTCCTGACCTTGTGATCTGCCCGCCTCAGCCTCCCAAAGTGCTGGGATTACAGGCGTGAGCCATAAATTCTAATTTTTTAAAAAAAGGTAACATTTAAAAAATCTGGAATAATTAATTCAAACTTTTTTTCTTTTTCTTTTTTTGAGATAGAGTCTCACTCTGTTGCCCAGGCTGGAGTGAATGGCGTGACCTTGGCTCACTGCAGCCTCTGCCTCCCGGGTTCCAGCAATTCTCCTTTCGCAGCCTCCCAAGTAACTGGGATTACAGGCACATGCCACCAATTTTTGTATTTTTTTAATAGAGACGGGGTTTCACCATGTTGGCCAGGCTGGTCTCGAACTCCTGACCTCAGGTGATCCAACCCCTTTGGTCTCCCAAAATGCTAGGATTACAGGTGTGAGCCACCATGCCCGGCCATTTAATTCAAACTAAATACAATTTATGATTATCTTTTTTTTTGTTTTAAGTTTAGAGACAGAAGAAGAGCAACAGTATCTCACCTCAAGCTATATTAACATCTCCACTGATTCATTACAAGGTGGCAAGAAGTACTTGGTTTGGGTCCAAGCAGCAAACGCACTAGGCATGGAAGAATCAAAGCAACTGCAAATTTACCTGGATGATATAGGTAAAGAATAAGAAATTCTGTAATGTCTTTAATAATAACCAGTTTGTGCTGACCTAGTCAAATGAGGTCTAGATCTGAAAGAAGTTCCCCTAAAGTTCCTGCAGAGCATGATAAAAGAAACAGAAATTACCCATAATTCTACCTGCCCAAGACAACTTAGAGATGAGTAGTGCTGCTGCCATTTTGTTGTATATCCTTCCAGTCTTATTTCTAAATTGTTGTATGTGGCTGGGCCCGGTGACTCACGCCTGTAATCCCAGCATTTTGGGAGGTCGAGGTGGGTGATCACTTGAGGTCAGGATTTGGAGACCAACCTGGTTAACATGGTGAAACCCTGTCTCTACTAAAAGTACAAAAAAAAATTAGCCAGGCATGGTGGCGGGCACCTGTAGTCCCAGCTACTCAGGAGGCTGAGGCAGAATTGCTTGAATCTAGGAGGCAGAGGTTGCAGTGAGCCAAGATTGTGCCACTGCACTCCAGCCTGGGTGACAGAGCAAAACTCTGTCTTAAAAAAAAAAAAAAAAAAATCCATGTATGTGTTTTTACAAATATTTATTGGAAACTTCTTATTTTCAAGCATTGTTCTAAAGGCTAGAGTGAATAAGATAGACAAGGTGCCTGCCCTGAAATAACTTACAATCTACTAGGGAAGGCAAAAACAACAACAACAAAAAAAACACAATGATCATGATAAAGTTTGTTGAGTCTTATGTTGTGAAAAGTACAGCATGCTAAATTCTTATACTCTATACACTACTTGGGGACTTATGTAAGGTTTTTTTGTTTGTTTGTTTTTATTTTGAAAAGTTTTACAAAATACATAGAAAATTGCAGAGAATTATGTAGACCTCTCTATGTTCATCAGCCAGATTTAACAAACATTAATAGTTTTTGTTTCAGATATTTTATACCCTGACTTTTTATACTTATATATTAGTAATAAACATTTCTATTAATTTAATCTATAGTTTTATTTTTAATGTTGTCTGAATATATAGTAGTTTAATCCCTATTGTTGGAGATTAACACTGTTTTCAGTTTTTAACCATATAAACTATATTGCCATGAACAACTCTGTGGCTGAATTTTAGCATAGTTTTTGATTGTTTCCTTAAGATAAATTCCAACAAGTAATTACCCTTGAGCCTTTTACAACTACATCCAAGTCCTAACACCACAATTCAGCCAAATGACACCAAGTCTGAATCATCCTCTCTTTGCAGATCCCAGTACCAATGATTCCTGTTGTTATAATTAAAGATATTTCAATAAGCTAACATTTATTGAGCACTTTCTTATGTGCTAACTACTTTTTCTTTTTTTGAGGCAGAGTCTCACTCTGTGGCCCAGGCTGGAGTGCAATTGCACGATCTCGGCTCACTTCATCCTCCGCCTCCTGGCTTCAAGCAATTCTCATGCCTCAGCCTCCCTAGTAACTGGGACTACAGGTGTGTGCCACCACGCCCAGCTGATGTATATTGCCACAGAGTTGTTCATGGCAATATAGATTTTTGTATTTTTAGTAGAGATGGGATTTTGCTATGTTGGCCAGGCTGGTCTCAAACTCCTGAGTTCAGGCAATCCTCCCACCTCAGCCTCCCAAGGTGTTAGGATTACAGGCGTGAGCCACTGCCAGCTAACAGCTTTTCACATACATTATTTAACCCTCATATCAACCCTATTTTGTAGATGAGATTATAATTTATATATTAGAAAACTGAGGTTTGATGGCATTAAAAAATTTGAGATCACAGAGGTAGGGAACATTTAATTCAGGGGATCCTCCTGCCTTAGCCTCTCGAGTAGCTGGGATGACAGGCCACAGGCCACAGTGCCTGGCTAATTTTTTTAAATCTCTTTTAGAGACAGAGTCTCATTTTGTTGCCCAAACTTGTCTCGAACTCTTTGGCTCAAGCGATCCTCCTGCCTTGGCCTCACAAAATGCTGGGATTTCAGGCGTGAGCCACCATGACTGGCCTGAATATTAGATTTGAAAACACACTCTGTTGAATATGATGATGGACAATTATTCCATTTTATTGTATATCCTTGGAGTTACAGTTCTCTTGACTATGCTCTACACATTTTTGTAAATTTACATTTTGAGGTAGAATGCAGTAATATACCCTTTTCTTATAATAGATGCCCCTCAATAAATTAATGATGTTTAAGAGCTATCATGACCAGTATCATTTTAGCAGTGCAATTTTTAGGAACTAAATAATAATAATAATACTTTTATTATCATTACCATTCTGATCTTAATATCATTGCATCAATTTATTTAGCACCTTCTGTGTTCCAGACACCTCTCATGCACATCACGTTTCATTCTGGAAACAACCATACATGATACTACTGTCCCCATTTTACAGATGAAGAAAGTGATAAAATAATTTGCGCAAAGTCACTTAGCTAGTAATGAGGAAAGCCAGATTTCATCCCAGACATGCTGACTTGCCATAGTTTACCACCATCCCACCTCCCACAAAGGAAAAAATCCCATCTGGCCTCTACTTCCAGACTGACTTCTCACACTGGGAACTAGGAGTTTGGAGTTGTGGTTCCTTTTCCTTCTTCTCCTTCTTTCTCTTTCCCTCCTCCTGTTCCTCCACCTCCTCCTCCTCCACCTCTTCCTCCCCTTTTGTCTCTATTCCTTTCCTTGCCTTTTCATTATCCCAGAATGTACTCAGAAATTCAGGTTGAAAAATACAGATTAATTGTATAGGAGGCCCCAGCCAACAAAACCACCAGATTATTAACAGATGAGCCATCTTCATGAGTAACACTTTAAGAATGAGACAACACAAATTAGATAAATGAACTGTTCTATGCCACTGAGAACAGAAGACTGTCCTGGGAACAATTTCCACATAGCAGCTACGGGCTGGGCTTTAATTACATTAGGAGGTTATGCTGAATGGCAGTGCAGAGTTAGTAGCACAGTAACACTTGCCAAAAAAGCATATGAGAGGAATGCTTTTAACTTCTCTTGTAGGGAAATAAATTCGGGTACAGAAATTGCTGTGCTTTCTGCCTGCCATTTTGAATATTAATTCTCCCCATTATATAAATATGGATAAATATGTGTTGGAAAGATGCTAAAAGGCTATAATCTCGCTTTTATTTCAATACGAGTAGAATTTAAAAATATGACATCTATAATAAAATTGATACTTTTTTTTTTCTTTTTTTGAGACGGAGTCTCGCTCTGTCCCCTAGGCTGGAGTACAGTGGCGCGATCTCGGCTCACTGCAAGCTCCGCCTCCCGGGTTCACGCCATTCTCCTGCCTCAGCCTCCCAAGTAGCTGGGACTACAGGCGCCAGCCGCCTCGCCCCGCTAATTTTTTGTATTTTTAGTAGAGATGGGGTTTCACCATGTTAGCCAGGATGGTCTCGATCTCCTGACCTCATGATCTGCCCGCCTCGACCTCCTGATACTTTTTTAAAATGTAAGATCTGGTGGAAATATGTGAAACCTAATCAGTAAGAATAAAAATTCAACATCTGAGTCTTGTGTAACAAACTAAATATTCAAGTATGTATTATATAATAAATGCCAGTTTGCAAAAATATGAACTCATTCAAACTTAAAGACTTAAATCTGGATTGCACTGACCTGCTTTATGCTGTGATTCTTACTGTGCTATCTGCATTTCTCATAAGACTAAACAGATTTTTACTTTCTCCTCAGAATAATTCTTTTGCCAAAAGGGTCCTAGAATGCTTGTGCTGCTATAACAATGGCCAAGCCGAATTCAGAGGTGGAGGTGGGTGACAGGAGGAGGTGGGAAATTTATGGCCTTGAGGGTGCTTAAAATGGTCCTAAGCAATTTCAGAGCCCCAGGGATCCACGCCCTTGACTCTAGAATCTCAATACTGATTTTTTTTTTTTTTCAGGGTTGGGGTTGGGCAGAGTCCTGCTCTGTTACCCAGGCTGGAGTGCAGTGGCATGATCTCAGCTCACTGCAACCTCTGCTTCTTGGATTCAAGTGATTCTTGTGCTTCAGCCTCCCAAGTAGCTGGGATTACAGGCATCTGCCACAACACCTGGCTAAGTTTTGTATTTTTAGTAGAGACAGGTGTTTCGCTATGTTGGCCAGGCTGGTCTTGAACTCCTGACCTCAAATGATCTGCCCACCTAGGCCTCCCCAAAGTGTTGGGATTACAGGTGTGAGCCACTGCATCCAGCCTGAATACTGATTCTTATTACAAGAAGCTTGCACTAGCAAAAGGAAATCAGCTACGGAATTCAGATGATAAAGGTTGAGTACAGTAAACTTGTTAACTAAATTAAAGCTGCTGCTACTTCTACACCAGGTGTAGCCCCCAAAATTTTATTAGAGGACTGTGTTACTAGACAGCAAATCCTTAATTTTTATTTTTCTCTGTAAATCATCTACCTTTGCACATAATTTTAGATAATAATAGTATAATAGTCATTGTAGTAAAACAATAATTTTCTTAAAGAAAGTTTTATAAACCTAGAATAAATGAAAATAAACTAATTCATAGAGAATATTAACCTGTAATAGTGGTCTCTAAAACCACGCCTACAGGCCCTTGAGTTCTTTGTTAAATAGTTAAATAGTCATAGGTTTTCATTGTTCCTTAGGGGAGAAATGGAAAGTGTTAATGATTCTATTCTGTTCAGACAAAACAAACTTACAAGTATTTACACAGTTTAGAAACATAGAGATTCCAACTATATACCTCCTACTATAACAAAACAACTAATAAAATAACCAATCAGAATTTCAGTTCCTTCTGTGAAGGTTATTATTATAGAACATGCCAACAATTTACAAAGCCTTAGAGTCTTATGAGATCTGCTTTCTTCAAATAAAATTTCAAGGAAGGACAGATTTATTTTAAAGGAGAACAAAACAAGTTAGCAATAGATATAAATATTCATATGTTTCCCTAATACACAAGAGAAGGAGAAGATTATTGTGATAAAAGATCTGAATTGAACATCCATCTCTTTCCTTCTTTCTTTCTTTCTCCTTCTTTCTTTCTTTCTTTTCTTTCTTTCTTTCTCTTTCTTGCTTGCTTGCTTGCTTGCTTGCTCTTTCTGTCTCTTCCTTTCTTTCTCTTTTCCTTCCTCCCTTCCCTTCCTTTCTTTCTTTTTTGACAGAGTCTCGCTCTGCCACCCAGGCTGGAGTGCAGTGGCATGATCTCAGCTCACTGTAACCTCTGCCTCCCGGGTTCAAGCGATCCTCCTGCCTCAGCCTCCTGAGTAGCTGGGATTGGCATGCACCACCACCACCACGCTGGGCTAATTTTTTCTATTTTTAGTAGAGACAGGGTTTTGCCACGACGGCCAGGCTGGTCTCAAACTCCTGACCTTAAGTGATCTGCCCACCTCGGCCTCCCAAATGCTGGGAATACAGACATGAGCCACCATGCCCAGCCTTTCTTTCTTTTTTTTGAGACAAGCTCTCATTCTGTAGTCCAGGGTGGAGTACAGTTGCACCATCATGGCTCACTGCAACCTTGAACTCCTGGGCTCAAGTGACCCTCCCATCTCAGCCTCCTGAGTAGTTGGAATTTCAGGCACACATCACCACACCTGGCTCAATTTAACATCTTTTCAAATCTGATCATCTGAACTAAATTTGGGTGCATATCATCTCTCCTCAAACAGATGCAGGGAAGAGGGGATAGCTCCTTTATCTCATTTTTATACTCTTTTGTTAACAAGGCTAGGCTCTGGAATTTTATTAGTTAGGATTGTAAAGGAGTGGAAGGTGGGGGAAAGACAGGACTATTAGAGTTCAGTTTTTTTTTTTTTTAATGGGGAATGGCTGAATAGAATTTTCCTTAACAGCAGTTTTCTTCTATGTAACAAATTAGCAAATAAGAAAATGTCCATAATTGTTCATTAGACCACGAATTTTATTTTATTTTTTTACTTTGAGCTTTCTCATGTCTAGATATTGACGAAAAGATGCCAGTTTCTCCCTAGGCAAGTTTTAAACAGCCAGGTCTTTTTTTTTTTCTTTTCTAGTGATACCTTCTGCATCCGTCATTTCCAGGGCTGAGACTATAAATGCTACAGTGCCCAAGACCATAATTTATTGGGATAGTCAAACAACAATTGAAAAGGTTTCCTGTGAAATGAGATACAAGGCTACAACAAACCAAACTTGGAATGTAAGCTCAACTTTCGTTATTCTTTAGCATGTGAATGAATGATTTAAAAGCCAACCATCAGTGGCTACAGTGGACTTATTATGTCTATTTTACATGTTTTTAATCTGATTGTTTGCATGATATTGAAGCCACTTTAGTTTTTGTTTTATAAAATAATTTCAACTTTTATTTTAGATTCAGGGGCACATGTGCAGGTTTGTTACCTGGATATATTGCGTGGTACTGAGGTTTGGGGTATGATTGATCCTGTCACCCAGGTGCTAAGCATAGTTACCAATAATTTGTTTTTCAACCCTTGCCTTCCTACCTTCCTCTGCACTCTAGTGTGGTCCCCAGTGTCTATTATTGCCATCTTTATGTCCATGAGTACCTGATATGGTTTGGCTGCATCCCCACCAAATCTCAACTTGAATTGTGTCTCCCAGAATTCCCAGGTGTTGTGGGAGGGACCCAGGGGGAGGTAATTGAATCATGGAGGCCAGTCTTTCCCACGCTAGTCTCGTGATAGTGAATAAGTCTCACGAGATCTGATGCGTTTATCAGAGGTTTCCGCTTTTGCTTCTTCCTCATTTTCTCTTGCCACCACTACGTAAGAAGAGCCTTTTGCCTCCCACCATGATTCTGAGGCCTTACCAGCCATGTGGAACTGTAAGTCCAATTAAACCTCTTTTTCTTCCTAGTCTTGGGTATGTCTTTATCATTAGCATGAAAATGGATTAATACAGTAAATTGGTACCAGTAGAGTGGGGCATTGCTTAAAAGATACCCGAAAATGTGGAAGCAACTTTGGAACTGGGTAATAGGCAGAAATTGGAACAGTTTGAAGGGCTCAGAAGAAGACAGGAAAATGTGGAAATTTGGAACTTCCTGGAGACTTGTTGAATGGCTTTGCCCAAAATGCTGATAGCGATATGGACAATAAAATCTAGGCTGAGGTGGTCTCAGATGGAGATGAGGAACTTGTTAGGAACTGGAGGAAAGGTGACTCTTGTTATGTTTTATCAAAGAGACTGGCAGCATTTTGCCCCTGCCCTAGAGATCTGTGGAACTTTGAACTCGAAAGATGATTTAGGGTGTCTGGTAGAAGAAATTTCTAAGCAGCAAAGCATTCAAGTGGTGATTTGGGTACTATTAAAGGCATTCAGTTTTAAAAGGGAAACAGAACATAAAAGTTCAGAAAATTTGTGGCCTGACTATGCAATAGAAAAGAAAAACCCATTTTTGGGGGAGAAATTCAAGCCAGCTGCAGAAGTTTGCATAAGTAGCAAGGAGCCTAATGTTAATCCCCTAGACCATGGGGAAAATGTCTCCAGGCCATATCAGAGACCTTTACAGCAGCCCCTCCCATCATGGGCTTGGAGGCCCAGGAGAAAAAAGTGGTTTCATGGGCTGGGACCAGGGTCACTGTGCTGTGTGCAGCTTAGGGACTTGGTGCCCTGTGTCCCAGCTGCTCCAACCATGGCTCAAAGGGCCAACATCCAGCTTGGGCTGTGGCTTCAGAAGGTGGAAGCCCCAAACTTTGACAGCTTCCACATGGTGTTGAGCCTGCGGGTGCACAGAAGTCAAGAATTGAGGTTTGGGAACCTCCACCTAGATTTCAGAAGATGTATGGAAATGCCTGGATGGCCAGGTGAAAGTTTGCTGCAGGGGCAGGGCCCTCATGGAGAACCTCTGGTAGGGCAGTGTGGAAGCAAAATGTGGGGTCTGAGCCTCCACACAGAGTCCCTAGTGGGGCATTGCCTAGTGGAGCTGTGAGAAGAGGGCCACCATCCTCCAGATTCCAGAATGGTAGATCCACCAACAGCTTGAACCGTGCACCTGGAAAAGTTGCAGACACTCAATACCAGCCCATGAAAGCAGCTGGGAGGGAGACTGTACCCTGCAAAGTCACAGGGTTGGAGCTGCCCAAGACCATGGGAACCCACCTCTTTTATCAGCATAACCTGGATGAGAGACATGGAATAAAAGAAGATCATTTGGAAGCTTTAAAGTTGCCCTGCTGGATTTTGGACTTGCATGGGCGCTGTAACCCCTTTGTTTTGGCCAATTTCTCCCATTTGGAATGGCTGTATTACCTAATACCTGTACCCTCATTGCATCTAGGAAGTAACTAACTTGCTTTTGATTTTATAGGCTCATAGGTGGAAGGGACTTGCCTTGTCTCAGATGAGACTTTGGACTGTGGACTTTTGGGTTAATGCTGAAATGAGTTATGACTTTGGGGGACAATTGGGAAGGCATAGTTGGTTTTGAAATGTGAGGACACGAATTTGGAGGGGCCAGGGATGGAATGACATGGTTTTGCTGTGCCCCCATCAACTCTCAACTTGAATTGTATCTCCCAGAATTCCCACATGTTGTGGGAGGGAGCCAGGGGAGGTAATTGAATCCTGGGAGCCAGTCTTTCCCATACTATTCTCATGATAGTGAATAAGTCTCATGAGATCTGATGCATTTATCAGGGGTTTCCGCTTTTGCTTTTTCCTCATTTTCTCTTGCTGCTGCCATGTTAAGTAGTGCCTTTCACCACCCATCATCATTCTGAGGCCTCTTGGAGGCCATATGGAGCTATAAGTCCAATTAAACCTCTTTTTCTTCCCACTCTCCAGTGTGTCTTTATCAACAGCATGAAAACAGACTAATGCAGTACCCAGTGTTTAGCTCCCACTCATAAGTGAGAACATGTGGTATTTGATTTTCTGTTCCTGTGTTAATTCACTTAGGAAAACCACTCTAGCTTTAATAATGATTATTGTATGCTTGCAAACAGAGAGCTGTTTCCTCAAACGATCCACTTGCCTTTTATTAGTTGCTAAATAGACAAAGCTCTGACTAAGAGGAATCTAATTAGCTATTTGTAATTCAGTGTCTCCTAGGGTGAAATTTATAT